>NC_080071.1:83470050-83773080 GCF_949987535.1 Balaenoptera acutorostrata
GTGCCTTTAAAAACTATTGTAAATTGTTCTTAAATAATGTAAGTATATTGTATAAATTATGATAAATAAAAACATTAATAATTGTACCAAGTAAGATTGATACTTAAAAAGAAACTAGAAGTAACTATTTTTGTAAAGAAGATAAGCATTCCTAAGTTTATCTGCATTATAATAAGTAGGGTGTTCTTTTTTTTTTTTAACATGTCTACGTATAATACACATACCTGGTAGCAGTTCTTGGTTATGTTCTTTGTAAGTTTTGTGGCTAGCCTTTGATAAAGGTCCTTTTGATGCTAAGCAGTTACTAGGCTATTAAGAATATTCTCTATTCCTTTCCCTTTCTTTGTGCCTAACAGATCCGTGCAGTTGGCAGGCTAAAAAGAGAGCGCTCTATGAGTGAAAATGCTGTTCGCCAAAATGGACAGCTGGTCAGGACTGACTCCATGTGAGTAGAACCACTAAGCATTGTATCTCCTTCATTAAGTTTTCTCCATATACTGTCTGTCCCATCCTTTTCTAAATAACTTACTTCCTTTTTTAAACTCTCAAATATTAAAAAAGAGGAGGAAGTGTATGTTTTATGCCTAAGAACCTGGAGAAAAAAATAATTCTAATAGTGTTTGAAATCTACTATACATTTACATCAACTTTATATTTTTGCAATACTCTTTATAGCCTTAAAGTCTGACCATTTTGTTAGTTGTGAGAATTTTTCAATACTGTTATCCTCTTCTTTGTGTATGATAGCCTTCTATAAATATGATTTGCTTATTTTGGGAATCTCCTATAAAATATACTTAAGAAAAATTGATAAAAGTAAGTGCTCAGTTCTATGTAGCCTTCAAAAATGCTTATCTAGCATGTAGGTTCGGGGGGGAATATAAAATAAAAGGAAAACACTTTATTAAGGAAGCATCTTTATTTTCAAGTTACTCAGTTTGCCATAAGATTGTCACAGGATTAGCCCTTTCCAGCTCTGCTTCTCATGAGCCATGGTAAACAATGTAGTGTAAGCAAGTTGAATTTTTTTACTTTCCAGGATTAATTTTTAGCTCTCTGCCTACTGAGTCATTGAATTCTTGGATCCCTTTCATTTTCCAAAAATTTAAATACGTTAACAGACTATTTGTGTAAACCTTTCTTGCTCATTTGGTTATGTTATACCCTGATCTTAAAGCTACCCCACTATAAGATATTTTAAATTGGGCAAGTGCTTTTTTGTTGTTTTGTTAAAATTAATGGGTTTTTAAAAATAAAATATTTTAAGTCTCAAAGCCATTGATGATTTAGATTGTTAATATAAATTAATGTTTCTTCCTCATTAAATTTTCAGTCAGTTTTCATAAGCTCATTCACCATGAACCATATTTGATATCAACAATCATATTAGCTTCTCAAACTGACTTTTTTTT
The DNA here is from genome assembly GCF_949987535.1 of Balaenoptera acutorostrata. NCBI lineage: Eukaryota > Metazoa > Chordata > Mammalia > Artiodactyla > Balaenopteridae > Balaenoptera > Balaenoptera acutorostrata. Next base: position 83,471,463 of record NC_080071.1, read on the forward strand.
TGGCCACACGGCACATGGGATTTTGGTTCCCTGAGCAGGGATCGAACCCGCACTCCCTACTATGGAAGTGTGGAGTCTTAACCACTGGACCACCAGGAAAGTCCATATTAGTTTCTCTGGGAACGGCCAAAGAATCAGATGATATGTCTCTCACAGAGCTTGCAAATCTAGCTAAAAGCAAAACATTTAAATTTACATACAAAATAACTAGAGCACAATGCAATTATACTATTTCTGTTAAACCATATCAAGTTCTATTTCAGACTTGGCTGAAGAGTATAAGGATGCAGAGGGATTTTGATGGGGGAAGGGTCTCTCTTTTTTTGTGTTAGGTGCAAAGGAGAACTAAAACGGTTCTCGTTTCTTGGGGAATCTTTAAATGTCTCCTAAAGTAGTTAGAGTTATTCTGAAGGGTTATATAGGAAGATAGTAAGTTTAAAAGAATATATGTCTCCTTCAGGGAAGGCCTATCTGAAAGGTTCAGCCATTATTACTATGAAATTTTTATGATAACTGTATGTTTCCCTGAAGGTACCTGGCTTACAGTGATGTCAGCCAGTCCATGGAATCCATTTTTCTAGAATATATTCGATTATGTTACACAAATGGTGAAAAGACTATATAATTTATGGTGAAGGTAGCTTCTCGATATTTAGTACCCTCTCAGAATGATTAAACATACACCTGAGGGCTTTTGCTATTTTCTATTTGTAATATTTTCTAAGGCACCAAAAGTTTCTAATAAACTTTCCTATTATATAAAGATATGACTTATTGTTTAGGTCCATAATTACTTTGAAACTTCCCATTAGTGAAATAAAAACAGGACTGTTTTACTATAGCATCATTTTTGGTTTTTTCCCCCACAAAGTATATATTATTGATAGCTGAGTTCAGTTGAAGAGAAAGGAAGCAGCTCTATTAAATATAAAAACCAGCCTAGTGAAGTATGATTTAGAGTAAATGATTAGTTCATAGATATTTTTGCAGTTACCTGTAATGTAAGTCCTCATAACAGAAAAGGTTAACAAAGTTAACTAATATTTGAATTCTTTGTTTCTTTAAGTTGCCTTAATGGCATTTTAAAATAAAACAGAATCTCATGTTTTAATTTTTGGTAGTGAAAATAACATGAATATTTAACTATACAATTTTTGCAATGAATTGCTTACATTACTCAACCATACTTTTTGTTTTGGTAGTTATTTATGTTACCGTTACATGGTAACATACTTAACCATCTTTTTGTTAATAATGTAACCTTGCCCTTTCTTCTCCTACCATTATTAATTTTATAATTTATAATTGTATTCATCTTTAAGAATCTACATTGAGTGAACTTCAGAATTTTTATATAATGAGCACATTATGTATTTAATGTTGGCAGTGTGGTAAGGAGGAAACTATTAATGTAACATGGCTGTAATTTACCTCTACCAAAGTAATTATTAGACTCTTCCTGTCTTTACCTACTTTAGTCTTTTCTTTGTAATGTGAGATTGTTTGTGTGTCATTGTGCATGAACCATTGCCTGCCTCCACTTTATTTATTCCTTGGCTTTAAGAATAGAAGTCTATATGGGTATAAGAGCAGAAACACTGGCCTTTGTTTTCTTATTTACTTTCAAGAGACAATAGGATTGATTATTGTCAGCTATTGACACAGAAACGATTGACCAGTAGAATCGTATTTAGCTTTCTGTTTGTGTTATAAAAGCTGAATATGTAAAAAGAAGCATAATTATTATTTAAGGTGGCACAGATCAGATTCTGCCCCAAGAAATAAAATTTCAAGGTTCCAGGCACCGATTTCTGCACCGGAGTACACGTAAGATTTTATCTGCTCTGCTTTTCACAAATAGGAGTTGTTTTAATTTTGCAGGCTTTTTGTTATACTAATATTTCACCAGGTAATTGGCATGTAATGCCCTAATTCTCTTACTGTTTGGCCTTTTAGTACCTCTGTTTCAGGATTTCTCAAGCTGTCATCATACACTTTGTTAAGAAAAAAAATAACTAGACCAAGGAAGTTATGTATGATTTTGGGTATAAGGGTGAAAGTAAAATGGAATAATTTACACCAAGCATCCTTTTACATTTCCTTCATTTTGCTTTGGTTGGCCAGTCCTCTATAGATTCAGTTGAACGAAGTTCAGTGATCCCAGTCTTTTTCAAAATTTTAGCATACTGTCTTTTCTTGTTCATTTTCACCCAGAAGGACAAAGAGTCTGAGTGTAGTTTGTCATTAAGTTTTTTTTTTAATTCCATAGATTAAAATTATGCTTTGGAAGAATATTTTGAGATCATTAAACCCACTCTTTCTGTACGTGTGCTAAAACGAGGTGTGGGAATGACTGGCCTCCTAAGGGGAGGGGGCACTTTGGCGTGCAGTGTAAGATTCAACAGCTAATGTAGTTCTTAAGTATCAGAAGCCACTCTGGCAACCAATGATTTTTCTCCTGTTCTCATTCTCTTGTTATGCTTCTAAGAATTAATCAGTTACCTTAGTGGCAACAAATTAAAGCTTTCTCTCTATTTAAAATTTCAAAGGAAATGGTACAGAATTTGTGTTTCCGTGAGAATTTTTTCTCCCCCTTTTTACTGTTTTACCTTTACTGTATTTTTGGAAGAGGCTGGACCCTCACCAGAGAGATTATCCTCACAGTTTGAGAAACACTGTTCCTATGACAGCCCACGCAGAAAGAGGTGTTTGACTTTGGACTTACCTTGTAATAATGACATAGTTATGCCAAGTAAATCTTTTAAATTTGAGTTCTGACATTGGCTAGTGTTGTTTACTCAGCACTTGTGTAGTAAGATTTCCTGTAAGCATGAGAGAGAGCTATTACTAATGAAATAGCATGGTAAATGTAAGTGCTTTCTTCAAAATTTCCTTATCTTTTATGAAAGAAAGAGATAAAACAGATTTTGCTGTTTTGTAACATTACTAGGATCAATTTATCATCAACATGCATTTTTATTAAATTACTAATATTATACCATCTGCTTAATTAATCTCAGTGCCTTCGCAATATGTTTACTTTTTAATTTTTCACAACAGTTCATGTGTCAAAACAAACAAAAAAATAACCCAGAAAGTCAGTCCACTTTGGTTGGGTGGATGAGTGGACAGAGATGAAACTCAGCTCTGAACTGTTTCCTGCCACAATTGATGCCAGTGCTGGACATCCCAGCTAGCGCCAGACCAGTTGCTAAAATGGGGCTTATTCTTCTTCGATCTTAAATTTTTTTTTTGAATTTTTGAATTTTATTTTATTTATTTTTTTATACTGCTGGTTCTTATTAGTCATCCATTTTGTACACATCAGTGTATACACATCAATCCCAATCTCCCATTTCATCACATCACCACCCCTCCCCCCACCACTTTCCCCCCTTGGTGTCCATAGGTTTGTTCTCTACGTCTGTGTCTCAATTTCTGCTCTGCAAACCGGTTCATCTGTACCATTTTTCTAGGTTCCACATGTATGCATTAATATACTATATTTGTTTTTCTCTTTCTGACTTACTTCACTCTGTATGACAGTCTCTAGATCCAACCACATCTCTACAAATGACCCAATTTTTTTCCTTTTTATGGCTGAGTTTAAATTTTTTTATTTGTAAAGAGACTTGCAAGACTGCTTAAAGCTTGAAGAAGAAAGAATTGCCAGACTGTTTCTTCTAATTAAGGTGAACTATGGTCATCTTATGATTTAATCATTCAGTTCATCTGTAGATAGAAATAAATATTAACAATCAAGGGCATTTAATCTATACGTACACTGCCCAAAGTGTTGTATAAAATACTTCCTACTCTGTTTTTGCTGTTTATGAAAGATTGCCATATAAATTAATGAAAAAAAAAGTCAGATTTCTTACTAATCTTTGAAACTAATTTCTTTTCAGAAACAACCTGAAGTCCAAATATGTTTTTTTTGTTTTGTTTTTGTTTTTTTTTTTTTTATAGCTACTTTATTTATTTATTTATTTATTTTTGGCTGTGTTGGGTCTTCGGTTCGTGCGAGGGCTTTCTCCGGCTACGGCAAGTGGGGGCCACTCTTCATCGCGGTGCGGGGACCGCTCTTCATCGCGGTGCGCGGGCCTTTCACTATCGCGGCCCCTCCCGTTGCGGGGCACAGGCTCCAGACGCGCAGGCTCAGTAGTTGTGGCTCACGGGCCCAGCTGCTCCGTGGCATGTGGGATCTTCCCAGACCAGGGCTCGAACCCGTGTCCCCTGCATTAGCAGGCAGATTCTCAACCACTGCGCCACCAGGGAAGCCCCAAATATGTTTTTGATATTAGTCTTTGATGAAATATCTTTACTAGTATTGATGAAGACTTAATTATCTTTCTTCATAAACATGTGTTCTTATTAAGTTACAATTACGGACCATGTAGGATTTTTTTCCATTTAATACCATATTCCAGTTTTATGTGATCATAGAATCTTAGAATTGAAAGTGATCTTACAGACTGTTTTTAAAACTCAGTCTTCTGTGCATTCCATGTTAAGAATTCCTTGCAATTAATCTGAAAATAATTTATGCTAGATGACCTGATTTCCTGTGTAGGGACAGGAAAAACTTGTACTTTTAGAACTTAAATAAACAATTCCTACTGCTTATTTCTGACAAAATGAGTTCTATCAAAGGAAGCCTTCTTTCCTTTTAAATTTTAATGGGCAAAAATGCATCAAACTTTTTTCATGGATTTGGATTCAGTTTGTCGGTGTTTTTGCTCTAAGATTATAATTCTAAATATTGATCATTATAGACTTTAATATGTATGTAGCTAATTTATTTACTAGTACAAAGTGATATGTGAAGTGTTCAATTTAGCCCCAAAATACAAACGCTTTAATTATATCAATAGATACTGTACTGATTAGTCTTTTAAAACTTGCTTAAGTATAAATTTATCCAGGTATGTTGGCACTGCTATCAAGAAGAGTGTAAGATGGATTGATTGCCTGTTTATGTTGACGCAGACTGGCCACTTTATTCCTGCCTCTGGTGACACTTTTCTAACATGAATTCAGTCTGGTTTCTCACAAAGAGCAAGAACTTCAGGTTTTCTCCATGCTGCCTAAAGAGAATTATGAGTGCAAGGCTAGTACCTAGACTTTGAGTCCCAGATATACTGATTCTTTTACTCTTCTTGGATACCCAGTGTGGGTTTTGCCAAGTACTATGGGTCAGTTGATAAACTATATATATATATATAGTTGTTGATATGTTATATATATTACAGAAGATTCCTAGTTTGTGGACAGACGTTTAAGGTAACCATCCATGAACCTGCGTCTGAAAAATTGCATTTATCTTGACACGATTAGGTCTAATTCCTATGGTGAATCAGCCCTGACAGATTAATTTCTCAGTATGCCAAGATTTGGCTTAAATCTTTCTCTTTTAAGTAGTCTTTGGAAAACATGGTTTTCATGTTTATTGTACTTCTCACTTTGGATCATCAAGACATTGAAAGTTATTCACAAAATTGTGGAGAAGATTTTGTTTTTAATTTTCTGGGACTCGGAATATTATTAGATGACAGTTACCCTTTCAAACATTATTCCACTTATTTTGTGGTTCCCAAACAAATACGTGTTAAGTTAGAAAAGATTTACACAAATCAAAATAAAATCTTTTATCTTTTCAGTTGTTCACTGTCTGCTCCACTTTCACACTTTCGTACAGAATACACAAGGATGAAGTTTAGTCTAAGGCGTTCTTGCCCTGACGCTGAGAAAAAATATTGAGCCCACTTCCCGTAGTCCTCTTATTGTAACAAAACCTCTTCCAACAAACCAGATGCCAAGTCCATATATCAGTTAAATACCTCATATGGCTGAGCATGCTCTAACATTAGACAGGCCTCTGAAAAGAAAGAGTTCAGGTTAGAATTGTAAAATTCCTTCATTCAAATGCTCTCAGCTTTTAGGAGGTACTGTCAGTGGAGCCAGAGAAATTGTGAATCGCAACTCACGTGTGAGAGAATGATCAAGATTACTGTCACTGAGCAACCCAGAAATAGTTGTTTGACATCCATCCTTACCTTTTCATTGTATTCACAGAATTGGGAGTAGTTTTATGTTTTAGTCACTTAGCTAGGGAACATATGCTTTAATGTAATTAAGTAATCAGAATGCTTTTGTTAGCTTTCTGAAACTTTAATTCATCTTTAAATTTACTCGTCATAAACTCAGATTGCTTCATTGTCTTTGTGAAGTATTTGAAATGGCATTTTCATGGAATCACTTTGGATTCATGCGTGTAAACCTTGACGCCTATATATATACCAGAGTTCTCTATCTTGCTATTCTGCCCATCCATGAGTTGCAGTGCAGTGTTGTTTGTTAGAGGCTTGGTTTACTGAATTGGAATATACACACAAAGCAAAGAATGCGCTTCTCCGAAGCTGGGGGTTGAATATACTCCTTGCGTAGTTCTCTTCCCCTTCAAGTTGTTCTTCATATTCAGTTTGTTTAATTTGATGTTTAAAGCTACAGTTAACGATGCTGCATGGTAGCTGGTTTTTTAAAACAATTTAATATGTTTATTAACTTCTTTGGCTTGACTCTTTTGGGGGAAAATGAAGGGTGGGAAAAATGGGCAAGAAAACGGTAATTCTTAAAATATGAATTTTGGGGGAAACTGCTGAGCTGAAGTTTTATAAAAATCTGACTTGAGTGTTTTTCTCTTCATTTGCTGTGCTTGTGTAAACAGTGTGACACCATCGCCACAACAGGTTCGGGTTTGTCCTCCCCGTATGTTACCTGAAGATGGAGCTAATCTTTCCTCTGCTCGTGGCATTTTGTCGCTTATCCAGTCTTCCACTCGTAGGGCTTACCAGCAGATCTTGGATGTGCTGGATGAAAATCGCAGGTGATTGGCCATCAGTGACTCTTGCCAACTTTACTGCATATTTTTTGGCTCCTCCTTAGTGGACTGTGGTGTCTTCCTTTTATGTTTGCACCTTCGTCTCTTTCTCAGATGCAGTGGTTTAAAACAGCTTGCTTTGCTTTCTTTTAATTTGAAATTATTGTCCAAAATTCACATTTCACAAGATTCTGTTAGCTTCTCTTCAGTCAGGGAGGGAATTCAGTTAATTACTAATTATACACGGAAAGTATATGATTTTTTTCCCAAGACTTTGTTGACCTGTTTTAAGTACTTGATTCCATTTTGGGATATGCTGAGGGATACTTTTGGATTGAGTGTGGGATGTTGGACTGAACTGTACTCATTTTCTTCAGTAAGTCTTTTGATTTAATCATTTATGTTACTAATGTGGTTGGATTGGGAAGCAAATCTGAGAAGATGATATCAGTGTAGCTGCCAGGACGTTTTTTTTCTTTCTTCTTAACTAGGGATTTCCAGACCTGTACTGAAAATCCCAGGTGCTGTTGTCTTTTTAATGCTGATTTTTTTCAGTATGGATAGTGTATCTAACTTTCAGACATCTCCAAGTAAAATCAGTAGTAGTATACTTAGACTTGTGCATTCAAATAAATTTTTTGCCATTATTTCAAATACTTTTTTCTCCTTGCTTCATTACTAGATGGTGTTTTAAAAAGATGGAATTTGGGAGCTTTTTTGGCATAGTATGAGGAAGGTACAGTCAGTTTCACTTCAACTCTAAACATTTTATGTAGTAACTCTGTGAGTCAGTGTTTGAATTTTCATGATCATTTTTTTAGATTGTTAATTTTGCATTTTGAAAAATTCCCAATAAATTTAGCTGGCCCTTCCAGTAAACCTGTTTTCTTACTTTAAGAAGTGATATGTCTTATGACTTAATGTGAACAAACTTTGTTATTAAGTGCTTTTGATCCTCACATAAGCCCCAGGTGTTTCACCTCCTGCTGCTCGACTAGTGTTTCTGACCCTTTCCAGGGCTCCCATACGTGTGGGCCCAAGGACTTAAAGCTGTACCAGAAAGAGCATAGGAGAGAAAACTCATGGCAGGGGGAAAATTATATATACATCTATGTATATATGTATTCATGTATAGGTGTGTATGCATGTGTGGGTGTGTGTGTATATATATCCCTCCCCAAAGGTTTAGAGTCCCTCTTATCTCTTTGAAGCTTCAAGGACTATCTTAGAATATTTGGAGCCTGTAAGAAGCATCGTGGTTCAGAAGAAAAAACATGGATCGAGGGAGGGGGTCAGATTTAATCTTGATCCACCCCACTGAACAGCTAGCTACATGATGGCCTTGGGCAAATTGCTTAGCTTCTCTGGGCCTCATTTTCTTCATCTATTTTTAAAAAAGAAGGGTAATACTAATATTAACCTAGTTTTCTGGATTCTTATGAGGAATCTTCCCCCTTCCCCTGCCTTTATTTAAGATATAGGGTTAATGGACTCAAATTCTTTATTTAGTGTCATGGGAGATCCTTAAAAAGATATTGAATATAAAGTACCTGGCACCTGACTAATATTTCCAAAGCCGTGTTTTCTCCTCCCTCCTTAACATAGATTTATTCTTCACCAGGTATCCTCTATAACTTTTTAATTATAATAGGTCCTTAGAAGAGACTGGATTATTAGGTCAAATTATATCATATCAAATGCTATTATAGTGAAAATATCTGAATGAGAAAGGTGTTTATAAATCCTATATAGATTAAATAATAGCTAGATGACAAAGCCCCGGTACGTTAAAATTATTTGTCCCATCCCCCTACATATACACAGTTCAATGCAGTATATGGAAAAATAGTTGGATTTTTTTACTCCTTAATGGAAAAATTTTGCCTCAAGCTCACAAGTACAAAATCAGAAATCTTACTAATTACAAAATTTACTTTGTATTCTTTTATTTATAAAAAACTATTTTGAGCTTTAAGTGATTTTTAAAAATTGTAATAAATTGATAACTAAAATTCCCTTTTCTGGGAAGGATCTTTTCTTATTCACTTAAATGAGATTTTTAAAATTCATAAAGTAGTTGTATTAATAATTCTTTGCTCCTGGATACACACCTTGGAGCCTGGAGGATTAGATTCTCATTAGTGTTATTGGATGCTTTCAATTTTGAAAGGTTTTTTTTTTTTTCCCCATTGCATTGAAATTTCTTATGATCAAATGTTCAGCAAGATTTAATCAGAGTTGTAAGTGCCAAATCAATTTTTATTTCTACTACGAGAACTGTCTAGCATGACTTACCAGATACAAGAAATAGGAATGTGAAATTTGGATAATGTTCTATTTGCATGACTATAAAATAATACTGCTTATAAAGTTTTAAGTGCTTTTATGTTCCTTGCTCTGTACATCATTTTTTTTCCCTTCTGCTTTTGATTCCTGGCTGTTATGCTAATGCAATATCTTATCTTTGGTCTTAAGCCATCACATTAGGTATAGTTAAATTAAGTTAGAACTATTTGGCAGAAAGAAAGAAAAAACCTGTCTGCCTGTTTTATTATCATAAAATAATGCATTTTCACAGTTGTTTGGCATAAGAACTATTTTTAGTTTATACTTTGAGGGACACTGTTGAAAGGTTTATGTATTTTTGTTTTCTCATCTTGAGAACTCATATGATCTAAAACCAAGTTCATCTGAAAACAAAGTTAAATCCTAGGTATACATTAGAAAAGTTTATTTACATAAGTCAGTGCTGTGCATTTGGAAAACTGAGGTGTCAGAAATTTACCAAAACACCTGGGACAAGCACCAGGTATGTTCTTTGGATTTAAAATGCTGTTTAGTCCTTGCTAGTTATGAAATGCTCATGTCTTCTGACACCTGCTAGAGCTCCATATCTCACTCGGCAATGCAAAATATTAACGTTTTTAAAAAGAAACTTAGTCCCTATGAAAGAACATTATTTAAGTATTGACAGATTAGTCATGTTCAGCATGCTTAAGTTTTACTTTTAGAAGGATCTTGAGGGACTTCCCTGGCGGTCCAGTGGTTAAGACTCCACGCTTCCACTGCAGGGGGCGAGGGTTCGATCCCTGGTCAGGGAACTAAGATCCCGCATGCTGCGTGGCATGACCCAAAAAAAGGGGCGGGAGGTTGATTATTTCTTTAACAGATTATACTAGCTTTGAATGAAAAGAATAAGAAACCAGTATGTAAATAATTTATATTTTTTGCAAGTATCCATATAAATATATTACTTGGAAGACCTAGAAATGCAAAGTTGCAGTTGAAACAGTGTTTGTTATTTATAATTTTTAAATTTAAATTTTTAATTTTTAAAATGTTCATATAATTCCTGATACATCCAAACTGTTTACTTACTGTAGAAGTTTCCATTTTTTTTTTAGCAAAGAAACATATTCTGCTAAGTCAGACCATTTATTTGCTCAAAAATGTCAGTATACAAGTTAATGCGGGAACTTGTAGAGCCTTGAATCTCATTCCCTTTTGCCACTTTAATTACAAAACATATTTTCAAACTTAAAAAGATTTTTTAATGTATTAAGTCATATTTACAGTAGAAAGTGGTACTTGAAGTTTCTAACTTTGTCAGATATCTCTCTAATTTACTTTTATATTATATGTGTCAATTGCCAGTGTGAGAAGACACAATGAAATACGTTGTGAAAGGTAACTGTATTATTTTCTGGCTCTGCATTATAAAAGGGAAATCTCTGTGGTGGAATATGTTGAATATGGCAGATCCTTTTGAGCAATGTATGATTTTTTTAAAAAAAGCTTTATGTAACACAAAGCGGTGGCTTCATTTTTAACCTTTCTTATGTTAATGTAATGTAGGATTGTAGTTAAATAAGTTTTCCTAATGTCACAGAATAAATTAATTAGTAGGATAGGATGAGTTAAAAACCTGTCTCAAGCATATGTAATTTTTCACTGTTCTTTAGCCAACAAAATAGAAGTCTAACATCTGACCCAAAAGTCTCTTATCCTGTAGGCTCTGGAAAATTTCTTTAAGCACCAGTAGTGCCTTTAGGAAACATACAAGCTAAACATTAAAATTTTCTTGTATAAATTGACCTGACATAAAATAGTGATTTGTATTATAACCAAAATTCTACAGCTGTGCCAACTTACAGAAAAAAAATAGTGCATTTGGTACTAAATGTTTACTGTAAGAATTGTCTTGATACTTAAATTCAGGCAAAACCTGATCAGTCTGTAGAGAAGGAGACATTCAAAACAGAATGTAATAATTCTTCAAATCCTTATATGGGTTCTCTACCCCAGTCTCCTTTCTCTGGTTATAAATATTGCTGATTACTTTTTGGGAAATTGACCAGTGACCACATAGAGCTTTTGTTTTCTGATTTAAAAAATAAAATAAAATTTATTGGAAAGGTTACTGCTTACCTAGGTAGAGAACTAATTGTCCTCTAGAATCAAAGTATGTACTCGGTGAAAATCCAGTGCACCTTAGTCTTCATTTCCAGCAGTCCTGTATGTCGCTCCTGGTTGTCTCTCAAGGTCAGACTCACATATTTGATTGCACTTCCTGGAATGTGCTGCAGTATGCCCCTCAAAGCATGTCCCTGATCTCCTTAGCTCCAGAACTGAGGCTTGCAGTTTTGCTGTTGAGAGCTGAGGGTTTGAATGAGACACAGCTATATTAAGGTATCAGGCACTAAGCAAAATTAATGAGATGGGAGGCAAGGAATTGTGAGAAATGGGAGTTTCTGGAAATTTTTCGTTTTTGAGATAGAGCTTTGATATCAGATGAGCAACCATGATGATGCAGGCGCTACTAACCAGTTCTTGACACGCTTCTAAAGTTGCTGGTGAGTTTTTTCCAACTAGAAGAGAGAAATTATACATTTTGAACAGAGTTGTCTTCTGTCTTGAATTTCATAAATCAAAATATAAGCACCAAAAAAATTATATGCTGGTACTATTTTGTTATGAAAATGTAGGTTCCCTTTGTTTTTTACCACATTGTAAAATATTAAACTTAGGAAAATCATAAAATGGAGGACAGTGAGACAAAGATATTTGAAGTGTTTGAAATATATTGTATTGAAACATACAAACGTATTTGACATTTATTTGTCTTATTTTTGTCTTATTTTTGCTTTTATCTTGTTACTGTCTGGTTCCTGATTCTGTCTTGTTCCTTCTCCCGCAAAAACCTGCCTTAGACCTGTGTTGCGTGGTGGGTCTGCTGCCGCCACCTCTAACCCTCATCATGAGAACGCCAGGTAAACTTTGAGACTTTGTAATTACCAGGGTAAAGAGTTGACCGAACGTGTAGTTTGCAGCACGTAATGCATGTAGTGGCCACGCCTTTATATTATAGCTTGAATCTCTACAGCTTTTCTCTATGAGTACATCCTGTTTTTCTCTGAGAACAGTGAATCTAATCATTCATGACATTTGGCCAAAAGAGTACAAAGAAAAATAGTTACGATACATTATCATGGGAACATCAGAGACAGGGTATTTAAACATGGTTTTAATAGCTTATAGGCGATTATGCTAAAACACAGAAAAAAATAATCTTAAACCTTGTTTTATGTGCATCATTTTAATTGTTGCCTGAGGGTCTGTCCAGCATTTTCTTTTTAGTTGTTAATTGTCTGTAATGTCACTTTCAGTGTGTAGATAAATGTGTCTGTAAAGCATCGTCTTAAATTGGGGGAAATCAGCATTGGTAACCTGAGAAGTTAAATGCTTAGAAAGAGAATTTAGTTTTAAGAATTTTTGTCATCCATTGATTAAGCTTTTGTCTCTTATTTTTGTCCCTTTCACACTTTCAGATATGCTTAGCCTGAGTAGTTATTTCTTCCTGTCATGCACAAGGCCAGATAGAATGGCACATACGAATACTTTAAGGTTCTCAGGTGCCAAAATCTCATTTCCCAACTTCTAGGGTAAAAAAAAAAAAAATTGGTTGGTATTTACAGATACCATTTCTGTAATTTTTTCAGAGCCAATTTTATTTATTTTAAGCAGAAATGGATTATCTGTAGCAGTAGATTTAACACTGGCAGCATTATTTCTATGATGAGAGGAAGCAAGCTGACACGTTCATTTTTAGGCAAGAAAAGAGGGAAATAATTGGTTTCTCATTAATACTGAATTCAGGTTAGAAAATTGAAGTGTGTGTCCTTAGGGGTCCCTTTCCACTCTGCTGACTTGTTTCTTTTAACAATATTAACTCAGTCCATTTTAAGTTTTTCCTTGTGTATTTCTCGTAAGTTTGTGATCCTTTTATTTTTTTGTGAAAGTATTTTCAGGAAGTGATCTGACTTAAATTTCTTACAGAGTTTTTAGCTCTGATCAATACAGGTTTTAGTTTTAAGTCGAATTACACAGGTAAAGTCTTTTGTCATATCCTTAGATTTCTTAGCAAATGAAGATTTCCTTTACAGATATTTAAAACCTTAGTTAGTTCAGGATCTAAATTGTGGGAGTCCCTTTCAGTTATACTTCATTCTCTCTCTTCAGTCTGGGTCCCTTTACCTTTGAAGCAATTGCTTCTACTGTTTGGTTTTTTTTTCCCCAATTGTTTATCTCATGTATGACCTCACAGAAATAGAAAAGTTTTATTTTGAGGATAAAGTGTAGAGAAGAGGACTCTTCAACCCTTATTTTTTCCACTAATTGTTTAAGAATTCTGCTTAATGTTCAAAGGAACAATTAACTCAGATGTTTGTAAAGCCATAGTTCTTAGCACCTACTAACTTAGTAGCTAACTTCTCTATCTGATGCCGTTACTCTCGGTATTCCAGAATATTTGCTCTGTTCCCATGAAGGAAGGGGCAGATTAGGAGAAAGCCAGTTAATTTAGCCATAAAAAGAACATTTAGAGATTGTTCTAGATTATCTAAAGTCAGTACACACCATCTATCATTGAAACTGCAACCTATGTAATTAAAATCAGCGTTCAGAATGATGACACTGCAGGATTATACAATTAAAAATTGTTTTACATTCTTTATTAAAGTATTTTTGAATTATTTCCAGTGGCATTTGTAACAAAAGGATTTTTCTGAATAGACTTGTCTTTAACGTGTCTGGATGAAAAATATAATTCTCTTCATACACCTTTGTGTGGTAATATGTTTTTTGTAATAGGGACTTGCTTGAAATATTAACAATATCAATATTACGCTCTATGTGCCAACTCTGTAGATTACATAGGAGTAACTTTTAAATTCAGTTGATTTATAATCCACTCATTTGGAAAAGTTAATGTGCCGTTTTACTGAAATAACCATACAGGATTAAAATAGTAAGGATATAAATATACAAGGTGAATTATATGGTATGTAAATTGTATCTTAATTAAAATATACTTTAAAAGTGGAAATCTGGGCAAAGAGGAATAATAGCATTTGTGTGCATTTGTATCTCAGAAGTTTATTGTCATTCATTTAAAAATCAGTGCGCCTTTAGAAGTAACTGCATTTGAACAAGAAGTACTTTTTAATGTTTCTCTAGGGTTTGTCTTAGTTGCTTTCCAGTATTATTTTATACACCGCTTCTGAATTATAGTATTTAAATTCTGGATCTGAATGTAGTGACAAGGTGTATTCAGGTGATTTTATAATTGCTTCCGTGGAGACACAGTAGAGATTAAGTAATTGGAACTAAGAAGTGAGGAGTAGAAATGGCAGGAGAAGAGGCACTGAGAAGACGAGGAGAAATAAAAAATGACCAGTCTTCCTTTTTTAGCTGGAGTTTGTTTACTTTGTGTTCGCTGCCATGAGTCTCAGCAGGGACTCCTGAGGGACCACATATAGACATCAGATGGCGGGAGACTTGTATTTCGTTACATGCTAGCATAGCAGCTCTCATATCTTTTCAGCCAGCTGTCCTTTTTAACACTGCCAGTCCCTCTGAGTTGAAAAGTCTCTCCTTATTTATATCTTTAGTCAGGGTTTCTTCTCTTTCTCAAACTTCCAGGACACTTTCCTAGTATTGTAGGTAGTTGTTACCCTAAGCTCTTTCCTTTTCTTTATTAGTACCCGTTCAGATTGGTAAATATTTTACTAATTTGTACTGTTAAATATCAGTCTTTTCAACAATTCTCTGAGCATTACACAATACATTACATGATTTGATTTGCCAGGTACTTATAGTTCTATTCTAATATTAAATTATATTTTTATTTCTTATCTGCTAGGTATGGCATTTCAAATATAGATACAACGATTGAAGGAACCTCAGATGACATGACTGTTGTAGATGCAGCTTCATTAAGACGACAGGTATTTAATATACCAAAAATCATATAATCCTAAATTATAGTCATATAATATTTAAAGTGGTAGTTCCTAACATTTTATCATTTTCTGTCCAGTGGAACCCATGGATTAAAATATTTTATCTATCAAACTATTTATTAAACCATAATTGACTTTCCCATTTTGATTAAAGACATATTAAACCACTATTTACATGTTTTGATCAGCATAAAGCAGTATTACCAAAATGGATTGATGTAATTCTAGCCAATAACAAAGAATCCTAACATTTTAAGCAAACCAGTGCATCCATAAATTGCTCTGAAGCTGAGATGACCCTTCACAGTTGGAGCAAGGGGCCTGGGCCTTTAACCCCATCACAGACCAGTCGGTGGATGCATGCTGCCTTCATAAGGGAGCATGAACTTGGGCAAGGCAGTTGTTCAGCCCCGGGCTATTCACAGTAAGGACCAACAGCCGAGGACAGTGCCGTCAACCAGTGACACTCCTACAAACAGGTAGAGAATTAGCCTTTTAGTCCTGAAGGGCATGGGTGGCAGGTCACAGGGCCCACTACAGTAGGTTAATTATTGGGATCCTTTTAGTAACTCAGAGAAGGCATAGAACAGTTAAAGCAGGTTAAAGATGAAAAACTGAAGCTGAGTGACAGAAGCTCATAAGAGAAGAGAATTTAAGTGAATTTAAGCTGTCGTGCATAACATTTTTTCTATATATAGCGTTCTTTATTTTGCTCCAAATGAAACTCTTCATGTTTGTAATAATTCTTTTTACAAATTAAACTACTTTATAAGAATCTGACTGCATCATGCATTAAAGCTTCTATTCATTTTTTGATGTTGTTTTTTACTTAGATAATCAAACTAAATAGACGTCTACAGCTTCTGGAAGAGGAGAACAAAGAACGTGCTAAAAGAGAAATGGTCATGTATTCAATTACTGTAGCCTTCTGGCTGCTTAACAGCTGGCTCTGGTTTCGCCGCTAGGGGTAACCTCAACTCAAAAATACTGTCTCAACAGCTGGAAATATAAAGAATTTGCAAACTTCTTTATTTCTGTCTTTGCATTGTATGCCGTTTTACAGTCCCCACCCTGAAAATGTATTTCTCCCAGAAAGGATGGGGGAAAGACTTCTATTTGCAGGAGTAAAGGTATATCCTGTCACTCGACTGTATTTAGTTTTAACCAGTTCTGCCCTAACACCTACTTAAAATTCTCCCTTTGCATGTTTTGTAAATAGGATCTAGTTTGTTTGTTGTTTTGTTTTGTTTTGTTTTGTTTTTGCCTCATCAGTCTGCACAGCTAATTCTATGAATGGGAGGGAAAAAAGTGTACAGAAAATGGATTTAGAGAAGTGTCTGTAAAGGAAAAATAATACTTTATATTGTCCTGTTTCTCAAACACTGTTAGATTAAACAGTTTAGTTAATAGACATTTTTGCATCCACATTTCAACATTAACACTACTGAAGTCATGGTCTGGTGTCAGATTTAATAAACTCAAGTCACCTCATGTTTCAGGATCACCTTCGATAAAATAATTCCTAACATTTTCAGCAGTTTAAGATGTGGGCAAAATGTGCATTTTTATTTTTATTTTAGTTTTGCAGATGATTTTCTATAAAGTACATTTTTACTAAGTCCATGTGTGAATGATTTAAAAAGCTATAGAATAAGGTACAAATGTAGTGTATTTAATAAACTGTCAACCAAAGCTATATTTGTGTATCAAAAGATTTTATTTCATCATATTGTGCTGTGAGCTATATTCCATATCATGTTTCTTTATATGCACCTAAGTTTTCCCGGCTCTGGAGCAAGTAAAGCAATTAATGACTTGGCAGGTAACAAGAACCCACTTGCTTCCTTTCAGATCTTCGTCCTGGTAGTGGTAGGCGCTGGTTTTGTTACAGCTGTTTTTCTAATTTGCAGTGTCTATAAAGTGGTTCAGATAAAAATACCTTCAGTTGTGTTGCTTTTTCCATTGTATTTAGCTGATATACTAAATCTGATGAGATTAAATGCATCAATGAAACCAAGTGCTGGGAGCCTTTAGTTCCCAAACTTTTTTTTCCCTTTTTTGTTTCAGAAGTGGATAGAATTTTACTTAGGTGCAGTATTCTCCATACACCTTCAGTATCTTTCTACCAAGGCAGTGAGTTTTGAGAAAGGCAATTAGGGGAAATTCCTTAGATGTAGGTATATTGAACTGTTCTATTCTTGCTTCTCTCCTGTCCTTCCAAAAAAAAAAAAAGTACTTGGAGGAAGGATTCTTTTTTTTAATTTCTAGGGTTTATCATGAGTTTGGTGACAATTTTTTTTACCCATGAAAGTCTTCTGACTTATAATATCCTAATGATGTCATTAATTATATTAATTCTATCTTTATATGTATATCTCAAGGTAATTTCTGTGAATAATTGAAACTACAAAAATGATTTAAAAAACAATGGATAAGGGCTTCCCTGGTGGCGCAGTGGTTGAGAATCTGCCTGCCAATGCAGGGGACACGGGTACAAGCCCTGGCCCGGGAAGGTCCCACATGCCGCGGAGCAACTAAGCCCGTGCGCCACAACTACTGAGCCTGCTCTCTAGAGCCCGTGAGCCACAACTACTGAGCCCACAAGCCACAACTACTGAAACTCGCCCGCCTAGAGCCTGTGCTCCACAACAAGAGAAGACACCTCAATGAGAAGCATGCGCACTGCAACGAGGAGAAGCCCCCGCTTGCCGCAACTAGAAGAAAGCCCGCGCACAGCAACAAAGACCCAATGCAGCCAAAAATAAATTAATTAAATTAAATTTAAAAAAAAAAACAGTGGATAAAGTTAACACCTCTTTTGTTGGGCAGGCATGAAAAGGATTGATTCCATAAAAGTCAAAAATGAACATGAGCAGGAATTCCAGGAGATAAGCACAAAAGCTATTTTTCTCCCTATTGACTTTTACCAAACACTGGAGTCCTAGAACTTTCTCTCTTAATGGCTGTACGGGGGTAGGAGATATAATTCCATGTCTTCTTAGGCAGGCACTAGCTGTAACAGGAGACTCCTGCATGAAGCTCGAACCCCAAAAAACTACACCCTCAGTGAAAGGGTAAATGAGAAATCAACTTACCATCCAAAAGGGGACAACAAAGAAACATGTCTTCACCTTGTCACAGATCTAAAAACAAAAGAGCTTGAGTCTCTCTAACTCCAAAACCAAGCCCAGCTATGCCAGCCTCCCTCCCCTAGAAGTCATTTTGCATCGTTGTAAGAAAGTGGTTTGGGAGTTGAGAGGAACAGATTCACTCCTGGTCAGGATGGTCAGGAAATACTTCTTAGATGTTTGAGCTGAACCTTGAAATAAATAAATATATGATTTCAACAAGCAGAGAATGAAGAAAAGATTCCAGATGCAGGGAACAGTGGAAGAAAAGGATACAGTCAGGGCCAGTAACAGAGTAATCAACCTACCATACAACTAAGTAGCAGGTACAAGTGCAGCAAGTACATTGTGCCACTGCTTTCGGAACTCTATTTAAAGGTTGGGTGTTTTTCACTTCTAGGAATACTTGTTGAAGCATTTGCTGGTTATTGACACTTTGAGGGATAATTTTATGAAAATATATTTGCAAGAGAGCTTTCCTTCTTTTCCTGCATGAATGTCTGTTACCCAGCTTCTTGATCATATTTGACACTGAAATTGAACTTTTTCTGGCCTCAAGTTTGGAAAAATGTAACTACCATAACTTGTTCTTTTCCTTACAATGTATTATCGTGTCAGTAAGTAGAGACTCGTGTGTGCACAACACTGACCTCAGTAGTAAGCGGTTATAGCAGATGCACCACAAGCCCTGCTCTTAAGGAATTGACAGAATAATGGAGGAGGAGGGAAATAAGGCTTATTAAAGAATTAGAGGATTATAAAAATAGTTTTATGAAGGAGAAGGAATTTGAGATATATGCCCAAGAGCAGGGAGAGAGCGTTTCAGATGGTGGATGCAGTAAAAAAATAAAAGTATAAAGATTCCAAAGTGAGATTGAACATGGGAACGGAAGTGAGAAATAAAAAACAATGAGCTTTGTAAATGACTAGGTGCATGTTGTATGTGTGTGTGGGGGTGGGGGGGGGGGTGTATAGACATGCATTTGTAAGTTTAGGTACCGGGGTAGAGATGGCATGTCCCCAGAAGCCACCTCACCACAAGTGGCCCATAGGCTTTAGGCATTTAATCCAAGGCTGCTGTTTCCACAAGGCCAAAATTGCAAAGAACTAACTTACCAGCTATTTCAGCTGATTGTGCTACTGCCAACCATCCTTTCTTTTGCCCTCTGAAATGAGAGGCTCACGTCTCTGTTCGTGACCCTGTAGAAAACTGGGGTCATCTCTCACCCATTTCCAGGCTAATGAAGATTATATGCACTGTCATTGACTTGTTCAGTCAAATACAGTGAACTGTCGTGTTTATTTTACTTGTGTTTTAATTTTTTGACTCTTGGCAGTTAGACATTCATTTAATAAGCGTTGAGTCTTGGCTACAACCTGAGTACTAAAGATAGGATTAATTCATTCAACAAAATATTCGTAGTGGCCCTACTTTGTATCAGGCACGGTGCTTGGTACTGACTATACCGGGAGTGAATAAAAGAAACATATCCCTGTACCCATGCAGCTTATGGTCTTATGGGGGAGAGTGAAATTTAAGAAACAAGTACACTTTAAAATGCTATTGCCATTGTGATAAGTACTGTAAATCAGCAGTCCCCAGCCTTTTTGCCACCAGGGACTGGGTTCGTGGAAGACGTTTTTTCCACGGGGTAGTGGGGGATGGTTCAGGCGGTAATGAGAGCGATGGGGGCGGCAGGTTCTGAAGCTCTGCTCGCTCACCCGCCGCTCACCACCTTCTGTGCGGCCCGCGTCCTAACAGGCCGTGGACCGCTGCTGGTCCACAGCCCTGGGGTTGGGGACCCCTGCTGTAAATGAAAGAACGCTAAAGGAGAGAGTAAAGGGAAGCCTGCCTTCCATTAGGCTGTTAGGGAAGGCCTCTCAGGAATAGTGATACTTGTGCTGAAGTCTGAAAGATGAAGAGGATTTAGCCGGAGATCAGACAGGTGGGAGTGGGAGGTGGGAGCTGGGCAGAGAAGAGGCCTTGCTGAGGACCTGAAGAAGGGAAGAGCTAATGAATAAATGGATGAGAAGGACATGGTCCCTGTTCCCTTAAATTGTCTTAAAGTGATGGATTTATAAACAAAAATATGTTACATTGTGACAGGTATGATAATCGTGGTTTGGGTAAGTGCTAACTTAGTTTGTTGAAAGCATGCACTCTGGGAAGGCTTTCTCAAGTAGTAGATTTTTAAGCTAGACCTTAAGGATAAATAGGTATTTATAGGAGCATAGGAAGAAGGTCTTTATACAGTAAATGGGTTCAGAAAAAAATGCCTATAAGTTCTTGATGTTACTGATTGGGGGGAGGGGGACAGCTATAATATATGTATTGTAAATTATTTCTAAAATCTTAAGCCCAGTGAATATAAATAATTGAAATAAAAAGCAGGAATGATCATATTCAGAAAATTGTAGATTTTGAGTTTTGTCTATTTTATAACATTTTAATATGGTAAATACACTGTTTTGTTATCCTGTCTTAAAGTTTGGCATCTATATAAGCCAGATTTCGAAAGACTGATTTTTTTTTCCCTAGGTATTTATTGTTTTTTAATTATTGTGAAAAATGCGAACATAGGAAAATTGAAGAGTGTAATGAATTGCCATATGCCTATCACCTAAATGTAAGGACATTTTTCAGTTGCTTCATTTTTTAGCTGAAATGTCTTAAAAACATGACATTTTCCCCCAAACACATAAATATGCATTTCTGAAAAATAAGGACATTTTCCTACATAACCATAAAACCATCATCAGGCATAAAAAAACTAACAGTAAGCCCTTAATATTACCTAAACCAGTCCTTGTACAGGTTCCCCCAGTTATCCCCAACGAGGCTCACATAATCCATTTGGTTGAATCATGTCTGTCTCTTTGCTCTCTTAATCTAGAATAGTTCCCTCCACCCATCCAACCTTTTATTTTTCTTATACATTTTCTTGTTGAAAACAAGGGACTATTGTCTGTTTACTGTCCCACCTTTTGAATTTGTCTGAATAATGTCCTCTTTTCCTGGATTTTCTGTAAGCTGAATTAGGTCTAAAAACTTGATTGTATTTAGATTACTGTTCACACTTGAATAACTCAGGAGTTAGGGGCTCCAACTTTCCATGCAGTCAGAAATCCACATGTAACTTTTGGTTGGCCCTCCATATCCTCGGTTTCTCTGTATCCAGGACTCTGCACCCACAGATTCAACCAACTGCAGATCGTGTAGTACTCTAGTATTTACTATTGGAAAAAATCTGCATTATAAGTGGACCTGCACAGTTCAAACCCGTGTTGTTCAAGGGCCAACTGTATATATTTAACCTTTTTTAAGTATAAAGAAATGCAATAAAAAGGTCCCATACTTTGGCTTCCAGTATAACTTTTGTTCCTGCTTACCCTCCTCCCTCCCTTCCTTTCTCCACATATGAGAACATAGTTAGAAAATCCAAATAGTACAGAAGTACAGAAAGACACAAAACAAATTGAAAGCTTCTCTCCACTTTTCCCCAAAGTCAACCACTGATGATATTTTTCTTTCCATCTGAAAATGTGCATTTACCAACATACTTCAGTGTGAAAGCTTGATTTGTTTTTTAAGTACATCAAAGGTGACTTTAAAAACAACCTTTGGATTAAACTGACTCATCCACAGCTTTCTAGATAATGTTCCATTATTGAATTTCTAAAAGCATGTCTTTTAAATGTCATTCTCAAATGGTTCAAACTGGTATTTCCATTTTATTATTATTAAACTACACAATTCGGCTTCTTCGCTTAGAGACTCCCCCACACAGACAGCCGAGGAAGCCAATGACTATCTGACTGAGCCCAAACAGGGTCTCAAGAATGCCCACGAGCAGTAGACCTAAAAATACTGAGAAATGGATAATCCTATGTTTGTTTTCTATAGAATTGAAGTGTAAGCTGTATGTTCTCCAGTTACTGGCTGTTGTGTTGTTGATGGAGGGATTATTGAAATCCGTAGGAGAAACACAAGAGTCGTTGAAGAACCACTGCAGATCGAAGGATTCTGGATGAATGGCACTGCACAAAATGAAAGAAATGATAAAAATAAGATATTCAGGAATACCACTGACCATCTAAAGAATGCAGCATTGTGCCTAGAAGAAGACATGTATAGTAAAACAAAGTGCTTTTGAAACACCGTGCCCAGAAACTATAGCTAAGATGAGGGTTTCTGAGCGTGTGCCGTTGTACTCTTAACAGTTGTAAAACGTTGACATCATATATCCCATCATGCAACAAGCATCTACAGAAGATCTACTCTTAGGTTGAACTGTGGTCGCACCTATTCATGCAGGCACTCTTCTACTGGCTAAAGAAACTAAAATAAACGAGCTCCCCCGTTCAAGGAGCTCAGTTCTTAGTGCAAAACTGCTGTGTTGTGTCTGTTCTTAAACCAGATGTACAATTTTTGCTCACAAAAGACATTTCAGATATGTCTGGTTAAAACCTTGTTGTAACAAGGTATGGAGAATGAGAAACTTTTAGCCCTAACACATCCGTCCTGACATGATTTATCTTTGGTTTTCTACAGTAGGACTAAGTGTTCTTAGAGAGTTTGCATTTCTGGATACCAGCAACTGATGTGCAGCCTGGGAAAAACAACAGTATGTCAGCATGCGGAATATGAGTATGCTTTTTGCAGTTTGCAGCAAGCGTAGGGTCACTCTTCTGTAGTTGTTTACTCTCCGTAACTGTCTGTCTCCCCAACTAGAGTGGGAATACCTTGATGCTGTGACCTCCAGCTTGGCCTGGTGCCTGGTACATGGTGAGTAGCCATGCGCTGAGGACTGAATGTGTATAGCATGTGTGGTTGAAATCTCTAATTTTCTACTCCAGCTCTACTAGTAAAGGGAGTTTCTTTGGATTTTGATCCACAACTGTGGTATGCAAATTTTGAGAGATTTTTCTTTTTTAATGCAGCGAGATAAGGAAAAAGGGAAAAAAATGTTTTCATGTAACTACAAAAGTGAATTCTAGTTATTTTCCATACTGAACAATATATAGGTAACGAATGAATTAGGTTGTTCTTTTCTTCCAGTTTTACAAATTGTGCCTAGATTCAGGCACAGAACGATCTTACAAGACTGAAATGAACCATTTCCATGTAACTCTTCAGCATTATTTGTTACTCTGTGAGTTAAACTTTTGATTCATTGTCATTCTGACTGTGTTTCTATTATGTTTGCATGATTCCATTGGCTGCTGTGTTGTTTCTTTCTTAGGGCTTGTAGGTAAGCCTCTAGATTTTATTTACTTATTGTGTTTTTATTCGATTTATCAAATTATAAAGGTAATATATGCTTAGGGCTTACAATTTTTTTAAAATATTTTTTTATTTACTTTGGCTGTGCCAGGTCTTAGTTGCGGTGCACAGGATCTTCGTTGTGGCACATGGGATCTTGAGTTGCGGCATGCAGACTTCTTAGTTGGGACATGCATGAGGGATCTAGTTCCCCGACCAGGGATCAAACCCGGGCCCCCAGCCTTGGGAGCGCAGAGTCTTACCCACCGGACCACCAGGGAAGTCCCAGGGTTTACAAATTAAATTAGATCAGAAGTGGAGAAAGTCAGTGCTCCCTTCCCTCCCCCGGGGCATCCTCCATTACCATTCTCCAAAGATGAAAGTTAAGTTTTTGGTGTATATTTCCAGAAATTTTGTATATACATGCACGTATGCAGCCATAGATTTTTAAAAGACAAGGGTAATCCATCTAAGTCAACTACTCCTTTTAGACAAGACCATACCCAAAGCATTCTGAATGCAGTGATTCCTCCATTTCTCTGCGATTGGGCCAATTGGGATTAATGTGCTAAATCCCTAAGAATCTGTCCCATGCGAGATAACATGGCACTGGGTCAACACCACACTATTCTAACCTAGCTAGCTGCAGCTGTGTAAGACAGCAAACGGTTACTCACGTTAAGTTTTTAAATGAAAATTCGCAACTGGAAGTGCTGTTGTCTTGAGAGTTACAAATGAGAGGGCCCTCCGCGAGAGCCTGGACAGACACCATCAGGCAGTATGCAGCTCCAGTGACGGTGATCACGTTCAGAAGTGATGAAAGAAACAGCTGAAAAATAAAGTAGGCACATCTGCACGTGTTGTTACATGTTCCCGCTCTGTTTCAAGTTTCAGCAGCATAAGCAGTCTTTATCATCAACTGCTGCCATTCTCCTGACACCTTACAGTCCTAGATCTTAAGATCACAGTTTGATTGGGTGCGACTGACACAAGAAGGCAGAGGGCAAAGTCCCTGCCATTTCATTAGACTTGCTAAAAGATCATTGGTCTTGCCACTGTTTCTGAAAAACCTGAACTCTTATGCTCTACACGAACCTTGTCCATTTCAACGGACCACTACAGTGTGTCAGGAGCAAAGATAGACTGTAAATAACTAGCAAAGTAACTATAATCCTAGATAAATACCAAATGTCAGGAAACGGTAATTTTAAAAAAATAATAAATCGAACTCATGGCTATAAATATGTACCCTTTTAAACAGTGGCTCTCACCCCTGGGAGCACATGAGAATCACTTAAGGTGTGTTTGAAAGATACCAATGCAGAATCTCAGGGGGGCCACCAGGCACTGGTATTTTTAAGATTTTCCCCAGGTGATTCTAATGTTCCCATCAGGCTGAGAACCATTGCTTTAAAACCTCAAGCTCAGTCAGGAATATTTACTGTGATTTCTTATTTATTGATCTACCTGCTTCCTTAAAGAATTATGAGAGACCTCAGTGTTAACTTCGTAACAATGTTCATGGCATAAACAGTATGAAGACTGGGAATTTTGGAGTCTGACGAATTTGGATACAAACCTACCTAGTAACTGTGCTACACTGGCAGGTTATATGCTTTCTCTGAGGATCAATTTCTCAGTCAATAAAACAGAGATCATAAAATGTATGGGTTTTCAGAAAAATAAGATAGCGTATTTGAAAATATTTTGAGTATAGTGAGAGAAGGTTAATAAATATTAATTTCCTTTTAACATAGTTACAATTTTATACATACCAAATGTTTGAAAAAATAAGTGTTGTCTCCTTTAACTTAACTAGACAAGGACAGTTAACATTCTGGTCCTAGTAAACCAGTCTTTCACATGCATAAGAGAACTGAGGATACTTTTTCCCTAAGTATTTCATACACACCACACAAATAACAAGTATTTGAGTATTATGAAATTGATTACAGCCCTGAGTGCAGACTTATAAATCTCCTTTCTTTGAAAACCTTTAGACTGAAACCGAAGATTGAGGAGTGGTCTGAAAGCTCGCTCCAAAACTAAATTTTTGTGGGAAAACAAAAAGACAAACTTCACGCTTTCAGCATTATCGTATAAATTATTCTAACTAACATGTTTCTAGGACCAGCCCTGCCACTAGAGCCACATGGTGATTCAGAAGATGCTGACGCCTCGGCGGCTTTGCTGAGAATGCCCGTAACTGCTTATGCACCAGACCAGCTGTGCCGTGCTCACCCCGGTTTTGTTATTGCAGCATGCTCTTTTCCTCGCTGCTAAGGACATTGTTGTTGCTGGAATGACCTGGAAATGACATCAACAGGAACAAAGAATATTATTACTTCTCATCAGATGATAAAGCAATAATCTTCACTTTCTACTTGCCAGCAGTTGTGGGAAGCCAAGAGGCTTAAGAGAATAAAAAGGAAATGTGGCAATGTCCTTGATCTTGTGACCCTTATGATCCCCATTTGGACCATAAAGATTAAAAAGGGGGAAAGAATGGGAAATTTCAGTATAGCAATTTCAGACTCTTCCGTCTACGTTTTTACTTTGAGTCATCATTAGAGAGACTTGGATTTTAAATAGAGTAAGTTATTTATTCATTATTTTGGAAGGAATGTTTCTGAAGGAATGGTTGCATCATCCAAAATTCACTTTTTTTTTTTTTTTTTTTTTACTATAATCTGCAACCACTTACCCAATTTCCCCAAAATAGTGTGAATTAATCTGGCAAGCATTCAGAAAGGAAATTGATGGTTTTGTCTGCCTGGCAGTTGGGAACTAAGAATTCTATCACCACCCTTCTCCCACTACCCTAACTTTCCTCTCACTCCCAGGGTGACCACCGGCTCAGTAGTTCCCCAAACTTATGATTTGAGAATTACTCTTAGTTCTACATTCTCCTTTCTACTCCTGTATCCATGGTATGGAATGATCTCACTTCGCATTGATGTTTAGAAATCTTGTATTACATTCTGTGTCAAGGGAACACATATTGCTGGCGAAAGCTGTAAGAAATGATGCCATGTTCTCAGGACTTAGGTTAAAATTTCTACTAATAACTAGTCAGCAGCTCTAACTAGAAATTCTTCATGAAAGAAGTTTTGTATCATTGAAGAGTTGAATGTCGATTACTTCCTTACACTTAAGATATTTTAGCCATAAGTTTTTTGCCATCTCAGCACAGCTGCCCTTGAGTAGTTCTCTCTCTCTCCTCCCACTCTTGTTTTCTAACATTTTACTGAGTTCTAACAACATACCAGGCACTGTTATAGGTGCTGTATGTGTTTTAGTTCATTCACAGCCTCATAAAAATCCTATGAGGTAGGTGCCAATTATCCCCATTTTACTGGGTCGGAAAACTGAGGCACAGAAAGCTTGAGTAACTTGCCTAAGAAAGTGGAAGAGTTGGGAGTCAAAGTTGGGCATTAGGGTTCCAGAGCCCAGACTCAACCACTATTCCAACCACACTGGCCAATTCTAGCAATTCTCTGTTCCTTCATAGAGCTTGCCATTCTCATCCTCCCCACCACCATCACCCCCCTCACTCATCTCATCGTCCTCCTCCTAATTGCTCCTTCCCCAATCCATCGTTCCAAGACCATGTCCACCTTTGTCCTTTCAGAGCAGGTCTCGGATTGAACAGCCTTACAAGGCAGCTTTCCTGACAAACTTCACCCCACTCTGACCATGTGCTGACTCCGTGTCACGTATGGAAGACACTTGGTATTATTATCAAACTTTGCTTACATACTGGCTGGAACACCAACACTCTTATAATTCAAAGGGCACGTGTATGTATGGCAGCCTAACCATTCAAGGCATGGCTGAGAGCCCAGAAGGAAAGGGAAAAGAAATTTATGTACCCAAATAGGTGTCAGTGTTTGTGGGCTAAATTTCTTTTGTTGTACTTATAAGTGATACTGCCTTCTGAGCTTAAGGAACAAATCATTTAGAACAGGAACTGGCAAACTGGCCCACCGCCTTTTTTTTATAAACTTTTATGAAAACAGACATGCCCGTTCGCTTACTTATTATCCATGCTGCTTTGGTGCACCAGCAGTAGAGTTGAATTATTGTGAGAGAGACTGGCTCGCAGAGCCTAAAATATTCACTACCTGGCTTTTCGCAGAAAAAACGTGTTAACCCCTGATTTAGAAAATTAATTATCTGTTAAAGTTAGTGCAACATTAAATTATAATTAAAATGGATAAATCATTCCATTTTCCTTATTGACGTAAATTAAACTCTGCTAACTTTCTTGAAGATTAATTTATTTCAGAGATGCTGAAAGAGATACTTTCCTAGTTCCCTTCTCTTGCAAAGGGATTTTATAAAGTAATAATAGCTTATCACGTATGAATTCTCACCTGGTTGACTTCATGGCATGTTGACACATCTTTGTTACATCATTATGGGTAACTTGATAACTCTGTATTTCAACCATTTTGCCCATTCAGAGCTTTGGAAATTAGAGGGGCTCTTTATAGGATGAACATTAAAATGTGAAAGTGTGTCTGGGTGTATGTGACTGAATTATAAGTCTTCCAGATAATCTGCACAAATAAGTAATCTTGAGAATAATCTTTCTCTTCAATTCCTAAGCACATTTGAATGCATAGGAGTTTTTGTGAAACTTTTTCTTGATAGTCGTTTGTTTTTATAAAGAAAGGAAGTAGCATTGTTTATTTTTCCTTACAGAAACCCATATTTTCATCCAGTTTTAGAAATAAGGCATATGATTTCGTAAGTGAAGTACAGAAGAGCTTTAGACCATTACAACTCTGATAGAATTCAAACTTTTAGGATTCCTCTAAGTACTTGAACATGAAAGTAACAAACAAAACAATGGCTCACTATATAAAATCTGTATTTTGAAAATTTTTGTTAGACATAATATTTTCTAATGTTCAATTTCTTCTCTGTTACGATTTTAATAATTGGTGAATTATTACACAATAAGTGAACTCAGTAAATAAGCATGATTAAGATTAGGCTTACAATTAATCTGTAAAATAAAATGGCCTTTATTTTTTAGAGGAAACAGTTCAAGGAAACGTTTCAAGTCATTTTTTCAGGACTTGGAAGAAGAATGTGTATTGATTTTTCCATTTAGCAGATAGGTGAAGGTAATTACGTAACATTTTTACTCTTAGTCATGGTTTCAAAGATGAAAAGGTTCACCTCTGTTTTGGGTAAATCATAAAACCATAAAATGACTATTTTATGAAGTAATAATGAATTCCATAGTTTTTATTATTAACTACTTCCTGCAAAATTCCCTGTTTTTGAAACAATACTAATTTAAAATTCTACAGATTAGAAAGATTTCAAGAACTATGACAAAAGTGCTTATCACGACAGTGATTTCTTCTTCATTAACTTTTCTGTGTATTTACAAGTATATTGAGAGTTCAGTGTTTTGAGCTAAGTCAGTATTTTGATAGATGTAAAGGGCACAATTCCCTTTGAAAAAAGATATTCTTCCACATTCTATATATAGCCAAGGATCAAGAAAATAACCTTTCTATCACCCACCTGTTTGCTTGTGAGCCTAGTCTAGAGTTTGAGGCTCTATCTATAAAATGTCTATTGAACTTTTCAAAGAGTTGTTTGATACTTTGAAGATATTCCACAATACCGAGTAATAGTCAGAGCCTGGCGTGATACCAGTACATTGTTAATATTTATTGAGGTGATAAAGCAAACTTAATCCTGGAACAAGAAAGTCCAGATTCTCTGAAACGATTTCATATTTATATAATTTTTCTATGCTTCAGTTTCCTGGTCACTTAAGTTTATGGGTTAGGTTATAGATCTTGTCTTTCCCCTTTGTCAGCCTGAGACAGGTGATGAGGATTATGGTGCTAATACTGGTGGAAAAAAGAGCTTTGGAGTCAGATAAATCTGGAATTGGGTTTCACACCTACTCTGTGACCTTGTTAACATTCTTAACCTTCT
The DNA here is from genome assembly GCF_949987535.1 of Balaenoptera acutorostrata. Lineage (NCBI taxonomy): Eukaryota > Metazoa > Chordata > Mammalia > Artiodactyla > Balaenopteridae > Balaenoptera > Balaenoptera acutorostrata. The sequence goes on from NC_080071.1 coordinate 83,501,001, forward strand.
GTTTGCTGGTCTGTTAAAATACAAATGTTAATAACTACTCAGCCAGATTATTATAGCATTTAAATAAGATAGTGTAATGTATGAACCCAGTGGTTAGCGCTTAACAGTGGTCTCTTTCGTATATAATGACCCACGAGTGTTTTCATGTTAAGTCTGGAGATAAGACTAGAAGCAGTAACTGATCATCATTGTAACACACACACACACACATACATCCAAACAAAGGCGCATTTCTCTGGCATTAACGAGACTGCAAGTGGGTGCTATAGTACCCAAGTGGTATAACAATAACAAGGCTCTTGAATGCTGAATTTTCAAACTTCAATTACATCCCCATTTTACTGATACGCAAACAAAATCACAGGATAAATGATTTGCTAACAGTAATATATTGGAGACACAACCAGAATATCTCAATATTCTGTCATGTCTGAAAACAGGATTTATTGCTCTACACAATGGGTACGACCCAGGCCTACTGCATCAGAATTCCCAGGAGAAGGTCTGTAAATCTACATGTATTACAGGTGCCTCGGGTGACCTATGATCACGTACATTGGGGAGTTCTGTCTTACACTGCTCTGCTGCAGATTTCAACAAAGATAGACCTATTAATAACTATCAAACATTAAACAAGCACCATGATGTATAGGTTGTAAGTAAGATCTGAGTCAAAACGTCCCTGAGGTCAGAAAGCCAGGGTTTCAAGTCCCAAACCTCTTGGGCCAACTCCCCTCGGTGCAGGCAATGCCATATTCATGCCTCACAATTATCATCCAGGAGACTCATCGTGCATGGAATGTTTCCTCCCCTTCCTCTTGAGCACTTCCCGCTTTTGCTGTATTCCCTGTGAATACTTAGAGGCTGGTTTTGGCAAAGGAAACCTGAGGGAATAAATTCAAAAAGTCCCGAACACTAACTATGAAGCTTGGAAGAGCAGCCTTATACGCGAAGAAGTACGATACGTAATTACCCAACCAACTTTTATCAATATCTTATTATTTTTTGCCCAAGCTCCCTAGCCTGTACCACAGTTCATTTAAATTGTTGTTCTTCACTGATGCCAATATAAATTAATACCATACCCACTGATCCTCACTATATCCTAAGCCAAGACATAGCTCACTGCAAGGCTGCAAGATGGTCTTTAGACCATCTTCAGTAAAATAGCTCCAAATCAAGTCAAATAAATTTCACTCACCATCAGACCTGCTCCAATAATCCCAGGGAAAAACCATTCAAAGCAAGAGATGGGGTTTTTAAAAATTTGGTCTTCCTCCACTAAGTTGACAATTAGAGGTATTGCATTGAGAATTACTCCCAACAGAAGCAGAACCAGCAGGCTGAATCCATTGCAGGCTGTCCATCCTTCGCAGCAGGTCATGGTCACCCCCTGGTTCGAGGAGAAACCCTGTCAGGGTGGCTGTTTTTGTGGCACTGTCTTGCCTTTTATCCTGAGCCTTCTAGTTAAAGCTCAGCACTTATAAAAAAAAAATTACAGAGATCAGTTCAGAGTCCAGTAGGGCAGGACATTATTATGAGGAGTATTGCAGGAAGTAAGGACAATTTTATATTACCATGGGGTGGGAAAGGTAGGTGGGAAAAAATCTATGGTTGCTACTAGATAAATTTATGCATGAAAATCAGCAGATAAAAACAACAAAAAAATGGGTTTAAGATACACTCTTCTAACATATTTTACATTTTACTAGTATGCCATATAAAAAGTAAAAACAAGAATATCCAGTTAAGATAACCTATTTTTCTTGTTGTATTGATATTATTACCAGCTATGGAAGTTCCTTATTTTGAAATTGTTCAACAAGAAAATGAATATATATGAGATTGGGAGAAAATATTTTCTCTGCTGCAAATGTTCTTGATTAGTCAAAATGTTAGGGTTCAGTTTCAGGCTGTATGCTCACACACACAAAACAGGCTTTCTGCTTCTTGGTCTCTACCCATGAAGACTGACTGCTGGTCCTGTGTTTGTTTACTGTGAGATGCCTCTATATTCTTATAATAAATTATCCCCTTGTTAGTACTTTAAGTGGGTTTCTTTTTTTTTTTTTTTTTTTTGCAAACAAAACCAAAGTTACTAAAACCAAGGATAGAAAAGTATACAAATAACTTGTCACATGCCATACTAAAACAGCAAAAAGAGTCAAGAAAACGGAAGGACTCTATCAAGATGAGCAAAGAAGCAGAATTCCTCTCGGCTTTGGAAGATGGCTAGAATTTGACACAAAAAGATGGTCAGAAAGGTGTTTCATATACCACTATCAGTTGCAGAAAACCCAAACTCTTCTAGCTATGCTAAACTGGAAGAAGGATAATTGGGGAATCGTGTACAAAACTGTTGGGAGGGCTGGAGGAGCAGTCTCCAGGAATGCCTTCCAGGACATGACTGCTGAATGGCCCCAGAGGAACTTCTGCCTCTGCAGTCCTCACAAAGGCAGGGAAATGAAGAAGCCACCTCTGGAATGCATACACCACGACAGCTGCCGTCCAGGAACCCACCGCCACTGCTGCTGCCACCGCCCCTCCACACCCTCAAGGGTAGACAGGACCCTGGAACACTGAATTTGACTTCTGCTGCCACTGCAACTTCTTCTTAGCTTTCGTGAAAGTAATATCTGGACCCAGGAACATTGCGGCCGTGCAGAAAACTCAAAACCCCTGCCCCCGCATCCTCCTTCACAGCCACAGACAGAAGCAGCAGAAAGAGGGCCTCCACCTCCTTGCTGTCTTCCGTATTGTTACTGAAAGCGGGGTCTGTCTGCTCGCCACTCAGAAACCAATAAAGAGGCATGTTGGTGGAAAGGAAAATTTGCCGAGGGGAGGGCGGACTCCTGTCCAAAGGCCGACTCCCCACCCCACTGACAATCAGGGGGCAAGAGCTTTCATAGACGGAGGGAGGGGGCTACATGCAGAGACAGCACAGTCAGCTCTGAGAGTCGTCTTGAAATTGGTCATCGGTGGTCTGACCAGCGTCATCTTAATTGTTTTAAGTACAGTTAGTCTTCAGTTCCAGGATTGGTTTGTTCCCATTGCCTTGAGGCCTGTTCTCGGAATTGTGGCAGCTTATGTCATGGTTACAGTCTGGTCATCATGTAGTTAACTTCTTCCACCTGGTGGGGCTTTCAGTATCTGTAACACAGCTCACAAGATACGGCTCAGAATATTATCTATAGCCCCTGAGGAGGAGCTAAACGTCCTTGACTTTGCTTAGTGACCGAACTATTATTATTTGGTCTCCTTTGACTCTTTTCCTTTGTTTCTGCATGTTCTCACTTCTCTGATTAAACTTACTCTTTGGCTAAAGTTTTTCTACGGACAAAATGCAGGCTGAGGACGTGGGGTGGGGGGCAGGCAAGGACCGCAGGGTCCTGCTGCATTTCAATATCGCTCAAGGATTGATCTAATTATTGCAATATCCAGACTTAGATGCAGAGTATTCTAGAAAATGTAGTTTTGCCACCCATGTGGGATCTTAATTCCCCAACCAGGGATCGAACCCGTGCCCGCTGCATTGGGAGTGTGGAGTCTTAACCACTGGACCACCAGGGAAGTCCCTGGAAAATGTAGTTTGTAATCATTCCAGTCTCTACTGTACCGAAAGCCATACTAGAATGACATTGAAATGAATATTGAGCAAGACATTTCACCAGGGTGATTTCATTTAAATTGTATGGAAAAGACTTTCTCTAGAGTAGCTGGGATTACCATTACTAGGTACCATTTTAAGTGATTTCAATCATGTTTGTGTTTCTTCCATGTCTTAGATGTCTAGAATGTCTAGATATACTTACATGTCTAGGATGACATGTAACATTTTAAAAACGAGTTAGAACTACCTGTTTAATTCAAATGAGCACACATCTCAAGAAAACATATTAGAAAAATATGTTTCTTCCGGGGATAGGACTTAATATATGAGAGAGAATGGAGTCATAGCCAAGTCATATTTGTGCCATTGGTGAAAACAAGAGGTAAAGCAAAAGCACTTTGTTTTGTCCTCCCCCGCAACCCAATGCTTCTTCTCCTAGCCCACTGCACACCACGGACCTAAGAGCAGTAAGGATTGTAGTCAAACACCAGAGACCACATTTCCTAAAATTCTCTAGCTTCTGCTCACCCCATCTTCTGCTCACTCCGTGGTTGGAGTTAAGTAGCTCCAACCCTGCACTGAGTATGCCTCACAGTACTACCCCAGGAGGAATTCATGTGATATGAATGGGTATTAAACACTCACCCATGTTATGTCAGGCATCCTCTTCTAAACACACTTCAGTCAAATCAGTTGAGGCTGATTTGACTGAAAAACTTGGGCTTTATACACAGATATGGCTAACTGTCCACTAACATTTGTGCTTTTACATTTCATGTAGAGTGGCTGAGAAGTGTCCACCCAGCCACGGACTACGTTTCCCAGTTACCCATGCCTCTAGGTTGGGCCATGTAACTATTTCTAACCAATGGGAAGTTATTTTCATCTAAGGAGCTTACAAAGTGATGGAGGTCATCTATTTTCTTCTTTTCCATTTATAGTTTGGAGACAACCAAGCTACACTGGAAGTCATGTGCTGAAAATATCAGCTTCCATGGACCTAAATCTGTACCAGGTAGAGGCCCAACCCCTGCCCCTTCTGCCCACCTAGGACTGTTCAGGATAGTTGACATCAACAAGCAATAAATGTCTATTGTTAGAGTAGCTAGCATTACCCCCAATAAATTCAGTGTGTCCCTTGTCTTTCACCTTATAACCTTCCAGACCTTCGCAACATATTGCTGAAAGTCAACTCCATCATTCCCACCCCTCCTCAAAAACATCAAAAAAAATGAGAAGCCCGTGCACCGCAATGAAGAGTAGCCCCCGCTCACCGCAACTAGAGAAAGCCCGTGCGCAGCAACGAAGACCCAACGCAGCCAAAAATAAATAAAAAACAAATCAAAACAAGACACTGAGATACCATATTTTCCTAGAGTTTTATTCAGAAATTATATTTAGGAAGATTAGGGAACATTAGAAACTGTAAGAAATATACTGTACTGGTTATATACTTACTGTATATAACCAATATAAGTAGGAATACAAGTGCAGAAGTTCCACAAACAGAAAAGTAAACGTTTCAAAAGAATGAAATACATTTAAAAGTATCATTTCATTCCGCTGAACTCATTAGTGGGAATTTTTGAACCCTCAGACCCAAGCTGTGACCTATTTGTGTTGCAGGGCAGATTTTGGCTGATGGGTCATATTGGATTGAGAGTTGTTTATATATACATAAACAAATTTTAATGCCCACTGTAGCCAAAGTATATACAAGAGTCTGTGGGGTAGAGAACCTGTGAATTTAGTTTTGAGAACTCAGTAGCCTCCTGTGCTGCTAAAGCTGTAAAGGCTTGTAGAGATTCTCAGCTCAACCTTAGTATTTTATAGATGAGAAGTAAGACAATCAGGTTCAGGGAAGCTAAGGTGACTCACTCATGGATAGGCTGCTCTGGCAGAGCATGGTCTTGAATTTGGGACTTCTGACTTCCAATCAGGTGTCTTTCTGTTCAATTATAAACTTGATATTTCGATGAACCAGCTGGTGGACAGAAGCCAGGCGCAATCCCACAGCATGAATGAGATCCCGTAGACAGACCCACCTTTGGGCCTGTCAGCCCGGGAACGCGAAACACCCTCTTTCCAAGAGCATGGTGGCTCTCCGCCTGGGCACATAAACAAGATAGCAGGAGTAGCTAGAAAAACAGATTCCGTATAATTTTGTATTTGGCAAATTAAGTATGTGTTACCTTGGAAACACAACAAAGTACCAGTAAATTTTGGTTTTAAGCTATGGGCCCTCAAGGAGACTGCAGTGGAGTGAGAGCTTATGTACAAACAAGCCATCTCAGTGCCACGTGCTGAGTCCTGTTTCAGAGTCAAGTCCCAGTGGTGGTCCCTCCTTCCCAGAGGAGGTCTCCACGGGGGTGATTCGTCAATAATCACAGGAGTTTTCCATGCACCCAGCAGCACCCTTAGATTTGGGCAAGAGGCCCGAGGCCCTGCACGTTAGGGTCCCACATACCAAAAGCATATGGACATAAATCTATTAAAGAACATAAGGGCCCCTCTGCCACATAGGATCCAGAACTTGGCCTGTAATCCTCAAAATTCGCTGCTGTGAGATGACACACCGTTCGGGCCCTGGGGAAGTGGTGTCCACAGCCCTTGCCCTATGTCCTGGAAACAGGGACTCACGACTGCCATGGAGGTTTGTGGGCTGATTGCTTCAGAGAGCGTGGAGGAGGATTTATGGGATGGAGAGACACTTAGGCAAGAGAAGAGACTGACTGACTTGTCAAATGCTTCCTCAGAATATTCTTGTATCATAAAGTATCATTTCCATAAGGAGTGGCAAGCATCCATTTTCTTGCATCTTCTTGTGTTCTAATTCCTTGTCCTGGAGATAGATACTCACACATCCCTGTGGTATCCACAACATTTGCATGTGGTTGCTGAGCAGTGTTTACAATATTAAACAATACATATTTTTCCTACATTTGTTTACATGCATGAAATGGGCTATTGATTCTTTACCGTGGCACTACATGGGCATTAAACACTAGACTTGTGAATGCTTTTACTCTCATAATGTATCTGCTAAAATTTAATTACATATTTTTGAAAGAAATATTTTAGTTTTACTTAAATAATTTTAATTTAAAATGTTCATTAATTATAATTTGATTTTTGTCTTTTAATTTTGTAGGTAATTTTGAAGATTTTTTCCAAGAAAGTTAAGCTTTAAGCATGTGAAAAAAAACTTTATATTTTTTACTTTTACACTTTCTATTTTTTTGATGAAAATATATTTACATTTTGTACAGTTTGAGTACTTTTACATTTCATTTTTAATCCTTTAGATCATTACTGTCAATAGATTACAAGTTATTTTTTAATCTTTATTATTACAAGTAGTTAATAATTTGCTGAAATGAAGGTAAGGAAAAACATTCTGTAATAAACATATAATAATTTATGAATTATGTGTATCTCTATTTTACTACTCATCCAACATCCTGACCCATCAACATAATACCCAGACACAGTGCAGTAGTGATTAAATTCAGTTGTCTTTAGTATTTTGCCAAAAGTCACACAGGTATACATATTTTTTCATATGGTTTTTATGATGGTATATTTGACCAGGCAAAAGGATAGAGCACATTGTAACAGTCTGTTAGCATGATTTATTGCTTTATAGTATTGAGACTGTACAGTCTGCAATTCCATTTGTACCCAAGTCTCAGCCCTGCAAATGTTAGGGCTGGGCTGCATGCAAACAAAAGCGGAGGGCATCCGAGCCGCAGTACAAAATAGGTACACGGAGAACAGGGCAGCCTTGGAATAGTCAGGGTGTGTGTGGCTGGAGTGTAAGGAGTAGTGAGGAGCTGGGATGGCAGGGGCCACAGTCCGAAGAGGCCTGAAAGCCACTCTTTACTGTCTGTGCTCACCCCGTGGGGGTGAGGGGGTTAGGCGTGGGAGGAGGAAGTCCCAGGAGTCCGGGGGTGGGTGAAATGTTCTTCCTGCAGGGCAGTCAGTTAGGATGTTCAAAACCATGTCTTCTGGGAGGGAAACCCAGAGATGCTATTCCCCTTCAGTCGAAGGATGGGAGGTAGGGTTTGGATAGGTTCATTGCAAATCTTGCTTTCATATGGAGTTGCCACCACCCACCCCCCCGCCCCGTAAAGAAGTGGGGACTGATTACTGTTCTTCCCTACATCACCTGAGGCAAAAAAAATATTAAGAGAAAAGAGAGTGTGTTCTTTCAAACGGAATATCTGGTCATTCCTTGTTTGTTCACGGGATGCTATCAGATAGAACACCCTTCGGGGAAATGTTGTGGAAGGTGAAATTGGAAGGAAGTCATGACGTGGTAGGAAAATGCACTGGTGATGTGAGGTGGCCCCTTCAGATGTTTGGCTTATGCAGGTCCCTCTGCTTCATGTGTCTTTCTCACAAACAATTTCTTCTTCATGTCTTATGTTGCTATGATGTGGTATATTTTCTCACGGAAAATAAACATTGTGTTTTTTAAAATTTTTATTGGAGTGTAGTTGATTTACAATGTGTTAGTTTCTGCTGTACAGCAAAGTGAATCAGTTATACATATACATATATCCACTTTTTTTAAGATTCTGTTCCCATATAGGTCATTACAGAGTATTGAGTAGAGCTCCCTGTGCTATACAGTAGGTCCTTATTAGTTCTCTATTTTACACACTATTATATATAAAATAGAAAGCTAAAATAAACATTGTTAATTTAATGGGATCTTGGTTTTATCCACAGTCACCATGAACCTTGGCATTCAACTTCCTAAAATGCTCAACTCTGCCCATAGGCTCAACTTGGAGCAATAAAAATGACGCAGACAAGAGCTTGCTTTCTCCACCTTCTTATCCCAGAGGAAAGAGGAACATACCTCTGTATTAGAGTGAAGGGGAAAACGGGAATAAATGCATAGCTGTTTTAGAGTCGTGTGCCTTCACTATGTCAGAGCAAAATGTAAAACCTTCAGGAAAAGATCTGAGAAGCAATTCTAATAGAGTTGTTTATTATGTATCTGCAATAAATAATCACGAGCAAAATAACAGCGAGCTGTTTTGCCCATAGAGGTAGTTTTCCATACAGTTTCTAAACTAGCGTAGATTAGATGTAGAGGATTTGACTGCGGTTTTGTGTCTGTAGAAGCATATATGATGATGTTTGTAGTATTCTTTAGAGTCATGAAAGCGTATAAGTCACTGGGGAGTTGGTTGAAGTATAACTCATTGCTTAATTCAATTCCTCCAGCAAGTATTTACTTGAGAATCTACTATGCGATAGGCTCTGTTCTAAGCACATGGGATACAGCAGTGAATAAACCCAACACAAATCCTTGCCACCTAACATTTCCATGCTCATGGGAGGAAACAGAAAATAAATATTAATGGATAAATATTGAGTACATTAGAATGTGCTAAGTTCAACGGAAAAGTGAAGGAAAATTAGAAACGTGGTGTGGTTTTGTAATTTCAAATTAAATCATAGCCATGATATATGCTATTATGCAGCTTTTAGAAAATGAGATAAATGCATATAGTACACATTGAAAGATCTCTAAAACTAAGAGGAAAAAAGCAAATTACGGAACAATAGAAATTCATTTAGACATGTGTGTGTGCGTGTGTCTGAAAAGATCTGAAGAGCTATACACCAAAACATGCTTCTGCAAATCTCCAATCTACCCACCACCCAAACTGCAGCAGACACTAGATAGGTTGCTTTGTCCTGGGTAGGTTTTTTCCAAGCCCTCCTTTCACTGAGGGTGACACTTTGAGGGTCCACACTTCCCACAGGGGTCTCTGCTTCAGTTCCCCTTTGCCCAGCCCAAGGATGCTGCATGTCAAATTTGTAGCCCTCTTGCATTTCTTCCCCTGGGGGCTGCCTTTACTCTCCTGAGCCAACTCTACACTTAAAGGGGGGCTTGTTATATTTTGTGCAGAATCTCTAAATGTTTTGCAGAGACAGAAGGCTTTTTGGGGTATCTAGCCTACCATATTGCCACAACTGGAAATGATCAATAGAATTTTTAAAGAAGCTATAAAATTAAAGTTAAAAACAACAATTAATTTATTCATTCCCTGTCTGTTCTTGAAAGGAATATATTGACAATAGGATGCCACAGCATGGGGAGGGAATTCTTTGCCTGTCAAAATATTAGGAGAAATGCTTAGAGGAAATGATGGAGCCCTCCAGCATGTTGTCGGGGAAAATATGCCAAAACCCTGCAATCAAATCTGAGTTAATTGTCATTCTAGACATGAGCACACAGCGGTAATTATAACCTATATTTTATTAACCATAAAACAAAATAATTTATATGCATCATTTTTAGCCTCATTTTTAAAGATAGGGTTGCAATCAATCTTGTTACTAAATTATTTTCTGTGAAACTTTATTTCCTGTTTAAATAGATTCAAGTTTTTTCCCCCTGTACCAATTATCCCTGGATAATGAAGACCTCCAGTATTCCCATTTTAAAAAGGAGGGTATTGAGACTCAACGAGGTCAAGTACTTTGCCCCACATCCCCCAAGTGGTGACTTAGAGCCGGGGTTCTAGGCCAGGTCTCAGTGATGTCAGGTTCAGGCTCTGTGCATTCCGTGCGTGAAGCCAGGGTGGGGTGGCTGGCACCTGCGGCATTGCTCCAGCGCACCTCCTCTAGGACTTGTTCCCCTTCCTGTTTCTCATGCTCTCTCCCAGACCTGTGCCTCCTACTCCATTTGGCCTCAGGATCCGGGGTCCACTTTTAGGTCTGCTTTCCAGGCTTCCACCTTCAGGGCAGAAACGCTCTGTCTCTCTCTCAAGCCCCACCCCTCCCAACTCCAGGTGGAGACCACTAGTCTGGTGGGACCTGATTGGAATGCGCCAGTCTCCCTCTGGGCCCAGAGCTGACAGATGAGGGGTGCGTGAGGGGTGGATGTCATATCCCATATCCTGTTCCTGTGACATCATCGGGATTAGCTTAAGGCTGTGACCTCAGCTGAGTGCCTGCGTCACTGGGAGAGCCGACTGCTTGTTGCTGACGGTGGCTGCCTTGTTCCCGTGATCCTTGCCTGCCTCTGGGTCCCGATACCCCATTACCTGGGCTCCTGCTACAGACCTGTCACATGTTCAAGGTGCAATGACTGGTGATTTCTTATCACTGTTGACATAGTTCATAACATACTCACGACAATGTTATAGGGTAATTTCCAGACTTTGTTACCCTAACATGAAGATTGTCTATTATGGAAGACTGAGGAACTAGCCTTTCTGAGCACACAGAGGGTAAACCAACATAGAGCGTTAGAATCAAGGCCAAATTTTCCAAGAGTGAATATAAACATGAGACCAAACGATCCATGATTGTGTGGATCCAATTGCTAGGGACACGCAACAACCGTCTTCAAATTAGATTTCATGCAACTAAAAATCACTAGTTGTCTATCTTATTTGTGTACATTCTCAAGAAAAGAGGGTATTCAACCTCTTTCTACAGTCGGGGATTTTTTTCCCGTGTCACTAACCAGAATGCTTCTATGGTTTGAGGCTGGCTGGCCTTCCTCTGTCTTTGGAATAGATGGAAAACATGGGGCAAATGTAAAAAAATCAAAAAGAGTCCTTCAGATGTTGACAAATAATTCCTAAAGTACCTTTTAGTCACTTTTTTCTTTTCCAGAACATGTTATTCTGTCTCATTATTTTATTTAATTAATTAATTTATTTATATTTCCTTAGTTCTGTTTCTTCAGTCTGGTTTTGCCCACTTCTCCCCTTTCCTGTTTAATTCCCTCCCTCGCCTTAAACCCCCAGTACCTTTCCAGAGCTTCCAGAATAAAATCCAGACTTCTTAGGATGCTTCACGGGGCCCTTCTCCGGGTGGGTGTGAATTACCTCTGGCTTCTCCCCACTCCTGCATCGTTTTCTCCTCCTCCAGCCCTGCCAGCCTCTCTCTCTCTGCAGTACATGTGTTCCCACCTCAGGACTTTGCATTCACTGTGTTTGTCAGCTGGAATCGAATCAGGAAAAGAGAAGCCCCTCTGGCAATTGTTTTTGAAGGCGAGAAAGATGTCATTCAGAGGATTCGATGCGTCGGATGAAAGGATTGGAAGGGGATGGCTGCTCTGAGATTTGCAGCCACAGCTGATCATCAGGGGACCAGGGGGCGTCAGGGAACCGCTGCCGATGGGCACAACTGCCAAGGAGGTGGGGGGACCGGCAGGGAAACTGAGCCGCAGCACATGCAAGGCCAAGCCCCGCATTTGCCAAAGCCCACGCGTTCCCCTTGCCCCGTAGAGGAAGCATATGGGCCTGTCTGCCTTCTCCCACATCCCGGTGTGGGGGTAGGTGGGTGGTCCAGGAGACACAGTTCCCAAGCTTCCAGCCCCAGTGTGCCGGGGGTGGGGGTGGGGGGAGGGGGGGGATGGGGCAGGAGGGGCGGCAGTTGGGGCTGACGCTGAAAGAGACCAACCAATAGAGCTGTTCCTTCTGCTTCACCCCGCCAGCCCCACGTCCTCCAGAGGCGCTCTCTCCCCATCCACATCGGCTCTTTCTAGAGTCTTTAACACCTCCCCACCCAGCCCGACTCCTCTCCGAACTTGGTAGTAGCCTAAATGATCGTATTTGCTTCCCTGTGTATTTTCCGTCTGCCATTACTCTACATGCGTGTGTATATATACCCTGCAGTGATAGAGGACACCGCACAGCTGTAGACTCCGCACGCACCTTAGATCGTGCACACAGTGTAGACCCCGAGCTCACTGTGTAGACCCAGTGCCCACAACAGTGCCTGACATAGAGCAGAAACAGGATACACAGTGCCCCGCCCCGCCCCTACTCAGAGCCACATCTGGAGGACTCTACAGGCAGTGCAAATAGTCAGAACTGACTTCTCCAAGATGAGCAAGCACGGTAGGCCAACCGTGAGAAGAGCGTGGATTTTGAGTGCCTCAGGCCGTGTTCTCAGGAGTCCTTTGTTTGGATGGCTGCTCACAGGTGAGACTTCTGCCTGTGCCTGTGGTGGCAGAGCGTCCCACTGGATCATCGTCTATGGTCTGCCGCTCACAGCCTCACGGCGGGAGGAGCCTTGGAAGGTATATGCCGGCACAGAGATGAAGTTTGAATCTGGTTTTTGTCTTTTCCGGCTGTAGAACTTGGAGGAACTGTTTTCTGTCTCTGAGCTCAGCTTCTCCCTCTGAGCCTCCCCCCAGGGCATCAGAAAGCGTGTAATGGTACTGTCACCACTTCTCCTTACTCTAAAGAAAGGAAGAGCGAACTACGGCCCCAGGCCAAACCTGTCCTCAGTCTGGTTTTGTACTGTCCCCAAGCTGAGAATAGTTTTTACATTGTTAAAGGGTTGTACAAATAAGAAAAAATAAAAATATGCAGCAGAGATGGTAGATAGCCTAACTAATTTACTACCTGCCCCTTGACAGGAAACGTTTGTGATGTTGCTCTAAAGGTCTAATTTCCCTTACACTGTTGTGTGGTTTACTTGATTGATTAGAATGAAACTTTTTTCTTAATTAAGACAACATGATTATCGTTCTGGGAGAGTTTCCAGAAACTGTTAAAACAGGGACGCGTGAGCCAGTCGAATAGGTCTTGAGAAACTGATGTGGGATCGATACCGTAGTCACCTCCGTCATCGTCCTGGGATTTATTCCACCTGGGTGTGTCTGGGAACATATAAACCAGCTACCTATACGCCTTAATAGTACCTCTTCAGGCACAGTGGGTGGGTCATCAGCTCACAGTGATCTTGGGGGATTTCCCAGGTAATATTTACAGATGTTGTTGTCAGGCCTGGAGCCAGCTCACTCTGAGGAAAGCGGAGTACAGGGTGGAGTTCGCCCTGCCTGCCCCTCCCCGCTGGCCACTTCTGCACCCGGTCCCCCCAGTTATCTTACTTCCTGTTTTGCCCTCCACCCCTCCCCCACCCTCCTCCACCAAGTCTGCAGTGTGGACATTTGCGGGAGGATGGTCAGGTAGAGTGCACGCCCATCCCTCTAGAGTCTGTCTTGATCATGTCAGCTCCTACAGACATTTCTCCTGCCACAGCTGTCCTTGTGACTTGGAAAAAAACATTCTTTCTGGACTCAAGTTTAATAGGAGTTAACGTTATCCAGGGAGAAGTCTTTTACATAGACAGGTAGATCTGTTGATGCAGTCCTGAGTAAATAGAATGTTTTAATAGTATGCTAACTCTGTTCTTCAAAGGGCTTTTCCAGTCACTCCACTTGGGCCCTCTCTGTACCCTTTGTCCCATAGCATCCACCCCTCCATCCCTCCTTGCTCCTGTGTCTGGATATCTCCGAGAAACCCAGCATTGTCATCGTTACTGTATTAGGCGGAATGTTCTAGTTTTCCCGTACACTCTCACAGTCGGACTCCTCAAGATGTCCAGCAGTGTCATGGGTTCTGCCCTCCTTGGAAGGCAGTTGTGGTTACAAAGAACGAAAGATATATTTTGGTTCCAGTGGTGAGGGGTGCTAGGAAGGAGAGGCTTATAGCAGAGGGATCTTAACCAAGTTTGTGGGTCAGGGAAGGTGCTCCTGGAAGAGACAGCTGCCGGCTGAAGTCTGAACAGGAGCTGGCTACCAACGTGTGGGAGTGAGAGCATTCCAGGCAAGGCAAGAACAGGTTCAGAGACTCAGGTAGGAACATTCTGGAATTAGAGGACTTGAAAGAAAGCTGGAGGATGTGGATTGTGGAGAAAGAAGGGGCAGTTGTTGCAATGAGACCGCAGGGGCAGCGGGGAGCAGGTCTTGCCCAGCATTGCAGGATCGGTGAGAATCCTGGCCTTTCTCCTGGGGGCAGCGCGTATGCTCTTAGCCTAGCATTGAGTGGCCCCTTTGCTGCCATGTGGAGAATGGGATGGAAAAGGGTGGAGATGGGGAGAAAGGAAGCCATTGCGATAGGCAGGCAGGTGGGATGGATTAGATTTAGGGGCGGAAATTGCTGTGGAAGGAAGTGAATGGGTTTAGTATATGTTTAGGAGGACACGTAAAGGAGGGAGGGGCGGGGTCAAGATTGCTGCAGGTTCTGAGTGACCAGGTGTGGGAAGACAGTTTCCTTGCTGGGGTTGTTTGGGGTGAGGGCAAGATTGTGCCGTTTGGGCCAGTCGCGTAGGATTGGAAATACCTGTGCGTCGTCTACATGACGATATCAAGCAGGCTGTGGGAAGGTCAGTCCTGGGACCAGAAAAGAACCAAAGAGGAGAAGCCTGCATAGGAGCTACAGAAAGAGAAGCAGAGGGGTGGCAGGAAAACCAGGCAGGCAGGCTGCAAGTGCCAAAGAAAGAGAATGTTTTCAGGAGACGGTGAGCAACGCTGAGAGCACAGGGATGAGGAGGGCCAGGCGTGGTGCACAGCATCCAGCAACGTGGAGACCCGGAAAGAGCCGTGGGACGGTGCGCTGGGCTTGACGAGTGTGGGCTGAAGGATGGAGACAAGTGTTATGTTGAGACTTCTCTTAGATTCTTCACCCAAGAAGAGCCCCCTCTCAGGCCTCAGAAAAGGGAAATGTCTTCAGGAATCACTTTGAAATGCCAGTCAACCAATCCGATTGGGTATCCTACACCTTATGAGCCAGGCTGGAGACGGAATTGTTGTTATGTTTTTAATCTAATCCCTTTTACAGAAGAAAACTATGAACCCAAGGGCCCTGCCCTTTACCATTAGCCTCAATTTACGCTAAAGAGAAATCAGAAAAAAACAATTACTGGAATAATTTAGCTCAGAGCAAACAATACTCCTCTTATCCTAGGTACCCTGGTGTGATCACTACTGCCTTTTGGAGCCCCTGGAGGGAAAGGTCAGATTTATTCCCGCAACTGGGCCAACTGTCCTTTGATCAGTGAGACCGGGATAAGAGAATAAAAAGAGAGAGAGAGAGAGAGAGGCTTCTCTTCACAGAGATGACAAAGACAGGCATAGAAAGCCTGCTTAAAGGGCTATCCGAAATGTCATGCTACCCCAAATACCTCCCTTACCTGCTGGTCACCAGCAGAACTTTGTTCCTCTGAGATAAGGGATTGTGCCCTGTTAGAAGCAGGGTGCACCTTGAAAGACAAAGGATGGGCAGAAGACCTAAATAGACATTTCACCAAAGAAGACATACAGATGGCCAAGAGGCTCGTGAAAAATGCTCAACATCAATAATTATTAGAGAAAAGCAAATCAGAACTACAGTGAGGTATTGCCTCACATGGGTCAGAATGGCCATCAACAAAAAATCTACAAACAGGGCTTCCCTGCTGGTGCAGTGGTTGAGAATCCGCCTGCCAATGCAGGGGACACGGGTTCGAGCCCTGGTCCAGGAAGATCCCACATGCCACAGAGCCACTAAGCCCGTGAGCCACAACTACTGAGCCCACATGCCACAACTACTGAAGCCTGCGCACCTAGAGCCCATGCTCCGCAACAAGAGAAGCCACCGCAACGAGAAGCCAGTGCGCCACCACGGAGAGTAGCCCCCGCTCACTGCAACTAGAGAAAGCCCGCGCAGCAGTGAGGGCCTTGCACAGACAAAAATAAATAAATAAAATAAATTTATTAAAAAAAATCTACAAACAATAAATGCTGGAAGAATGTGGAGAAAAGGGAACCTTCTTGCACTGTTGGTGGGAATGTAAATTGATACAGCTACTGTAGAGAACAGTATGGAGGTTCCTTAAAAAACTAAAAATAGAACTACCATATGACCCAGAAATCCCACTACTGGGCATATACCCTGAGAAAACCATAATTCAAAAGGACACATGTACCCCAATGTTCATTGCAGCACTATTTACAATAGCCAGGACATGGAAGCAACCTAAATGTCCAATGACAGAGGAATGGATAAAGAAGATGTGGTACATATATACAATGGAATATTACTCAGCCATAAAAAGGAATGAAATTGGGTCATTTGTAGAGACATGGATGGACTTAGAGTCTGTCATACAGAGTGAAGTAAGTCAGAAAGAGAAAAACAAATATTGTATATTAACGCATATATGTGGAATCTAGAAAAATGGTATGGATGAACCTATTTGCAGGGCAGGAATAGAGACGTAGATGTGGAGAATGGACATGTGGATATGGGGTGGAGGGGAAGGGGAGGGTGGGACAAGTTGGGAGATTAGGACTGACATATATACACCACCATGCATAAAATAGATAGCTAGTGGGAACATGCTATAAAGCACAGGAAGCTCAGCTCAGTGCTCTGTGATGACCTAGATGGGTGGGATGGGAGTGGTGGAAGGAGGTCCAAGAGGGAGGGCATATAGGTACGCATATAGCTGATTCACTTCATTGTACAGAAGAAACTAACACAACATTGTAAAGCAGTTATACTCCAATAAAAAAAAGTAATGTACTACTTCCATTGAAGAAAATTCAGAAGGCAAAAAATGTATGCAATGAAAAAACTCTTCCATAATGTTAACACCCAGGGAATATTGCTATTGGCATTATGTTATATTTCCCCTTATTATTTTTTCTATGCATGTACAATTTACAAAATTATCAAGTTGTATAGTCAGTTTTGAGTATTGTTAAGTGAAAAAGCAAGCTGTAGAAGAGAAGGTGAATGGCAGCATTTTTGTTATATTTATGTGTATATCATATGTTAGTAGTCTCAGGTCTGGGAAATACATGTCATATTGTTGATATAAATAGATTCTCTCTGGAAGTGAAACACAGGAAACTTTTACTTTGTAAGCCCTACGTTACTATATTCCCTGAACTTTTTGGAAAAACCATGGGTTTCCTTTTTAACCTAAATAAAGGTAAATAGCCAAAAAAAAAAAAAAAAAAAAAAGACAAAGGATGGAGGAGGCATAATGATCAATAAGGAAAGACACAGTACCGGTGGGATGAGAATCCAAGAGGGGAGGTAGGAAAACCCAGTCCTGACTTACTTCTTGAATTTTCTGAGTAGTGAGCAAAATGGGGTTTTAAAGGCATAGTCTAAACATTCGTGCTCCTTTGTTAGAGAACGTATTTTATCAGGGCTGCTTCGTAAGGATGTTCAGGTTGTGCACTGCACACCTTCGGGGGCACTGTTTATTTCGCAGCCAGGGCCTCCTGCAGAGGCCTAACTGCAATTTTCTGAAGGTGAGGTGCACCTGTATGAGGAGTGGAGCCATAGACTGCGTATTCCTACAACACAAAGTGTGTCCTTCTTACTCTTTTTTTGCAGTATGTAACCCAGGACCACATACCATCGAGTGCTCAGAAGATGATTTTTATAATGTCAGTGATGGAAGTGTCTTTCATTCTAGCCTCTACTTTAAAAACAAATAGAATAGAGGCTCAGGTCACCAGTCTCACCCAGACCACACTTGGGCAGTGAACATGCGCATTTCAGATTCAGGTGTTTGTCTGGCTGAGCCAGAAGCCCACCTTGCACCTGCTGAAAGGCTTGGAGTGGAGAGGACTGGCTGCAGTAGAGATCCAAGGTCCTCTCTCCCTGAGACAAGGTGTGTGAGCAAGATGAACAGTCTTACACTGTGACTGAGAGTACGGACCCATCGAATGGGCATCTTTGTACCCTCACACAGCTTGCATATGAGTGTGTGTGTGTTTGTGTGTGGTGTGAATGGACAACACACACACACAAAATATGTGGAAGATGGTTCAAAAGGCGATACATTGGAATATGAAGATGCTAGGAGTGCAGCTTCATGCTTCTACTTCATAGTCTAAGTTTCAGTTTCTGGAAATGCCCAGCCCGGTTAGAAGGGAGAGTTTTCTGTCTATGAGCTCTTGAATTTGAATTTTATCATGCCTGATTTTTGTTTTCATTTTCAAAGCTCTGAATTAGTACCATCTTCAAAACATTCTGGACTATTCTGGACATTCACGGCAATTGGGCATGTTTGTTCTCCCTCCCCCTTAATACTGAGGTCTTTCTGCGAAGAGCCATAAAAGGCTTCACTTGGCTGTGCTTTAGCGGCCCTTGGAAGCTATGTTGTCAAATGCATCATAGACACAAGAGGGCGGTGTGTTCTCAGGAGTCAACCTGGGCGAGGGTGAGCCATCCACCCTCTGCAGGAATGTCTGACTTAACTCCCGGGCCTAGAAGGGACCCATAAAATACGTTTGCAAGGGGCAAGATTGGCCCCAAACCTAATCAAAGAGGCCCGAACATAAAGTCAGCGTGAGGAGGCAGCCTGGCAGGAGCTGGGAGGAATTCTCGTCCTTGTGTTTGAAACCGTGGCCGTCTGTGTAGCAATCTAGGCTCCTGATGGCTGTAATCAAGACACGGCCTCTGGGGGGATATTCAGAAAAGATAGACTTCACGACTGCAGAGATTCTGCCGCTGTCTTGATCCCCGATCTCAGAAACCTTATTCTGAGAAAGCCCCTCATTCATTTGAGGAAAACTTACCGAGCACGTGTTATGTGCCTGGCATGAGTCAAGGGGCTCAAATGCAGCCCGGAGTCAGACAGCGCCAGCCCTGCCCTCCTGAAGCTTACTTTCCAATAGGAGGGAGGGGTGAGCAAACAAAGGCACAAATCAATAACCTCAGTCACATAGTGTTCCCATCTTGCAGTTTCTTTTCTCTCTCAGCCGCTCCCAACCAGCGCTATCTACATTATCTGTTTTTGTTTTTTTTATTGAGGTATAGTCGATTTACAATATTATATAAGTTTCAGGTGTACCGCAGAGTGATTCAATGCTTTTATAGGTTCTACTTCATTTATAAAATAATGGCTATATCCCTTGTGCTGTACAATATATACTTGTAGCTTATTTATTTTACACACAGTTTGTACCTCTTAATCCCCTATCCCTATCTTGCCCCTCCTCGTGGCCGTCTCCCCACTGATAACCATTAGTTTGTTCTCAAGATGTGTGTCTGTTTCTTTTTTGTTATATTCACCAGTTTGTTTTATTTTTTAGATTCCACATATAAGTGATAACATACAGTATTTTTCTTTGTCTGACACTAAGCATAATACCCTCCAAGTCCATCCATGTTGTTGAAAATGGCAAAATTTCATTCTCTTTTGGAATTCCATTGTGTGTGTGTCTGTGTGTCATACACACAGACACACACACAATGTGTGGTATACACACATCACATCTTCTTTATCCATTCATCTGTTGATGGACACAGGTTGCTTCCATATCTTGGCAATTATAAATAACACTTCTATGAACATTGGGGTGCATGTATCTTTTCAAATTAGTGTTTTCATTTTCTTCAGATATATACCCAGGAGTAGAATTGCTGGGTCATATGGTAACCCTGTTTATAGTTTTTTGAGGAGCTTCCATACTCTTTTCCACAGTGGCTGCACCAATTTACATTCCCACCAACAGTGCACAAGGGTCCCCTTTTCTCCACATCCTAGCCAACATTTGTTATCTGTGGTCTTTTTGATGATGGCCATTCTGACAGGTGTGAGACTGACACCTCCTTGTGGTTTTGATTTGCATTTCTCTGATAATTAGTGATTTTGAGCGTCTTTTCATGTGCCTATTTGGCCATCTGTATGTCTTCTTTGGAAAAATGTCTCTTCAGGTCTTCTGCCCATTTTTTAATCTGGTTGTTTGTGTTTCTGATGTTGAGTTGTATAGCTATTTACATATTTTGGATATTGATTCCTTATCGGTCATACCATTTGCAGAAGTTTTCTCCCATTCAGTAGGTTGTCTTTTCATTTTGTCGATGGATGGTTTCCTTTGCTGCACAAAAGCTTTTAATTAGGTTACATTATGTATTCTTATTCTGAGAGAGAATGCAAGTCACACATTCAACTCCCAAGCATGGCTGCAGGCCACATTTTTAGAGATACCATCTGGCTGCAGTTGATCTGACTGTTTAGTGGAGAGTGGGGATTGCGACAACCTTCTACCAAATGAAAGGGGATGATGGAAGCGTTCATTCTTTGCCATAGACATGGTCTCTGGCCTCCCCTATTTGCATTCAAATGATTTGGGGGTTCACTCAACAAAGTGAACAATGCTTGCTCCCTCTTGAATGGAGCGGTCCCTAACCTATTTATCCAGCAGCAAATTCTGCCTCCTCGCATCCCATACAACATGGAGGAGATGTTTTGGGGGAGATCACGGTTATTTCAGATCCCAGCCGGCAGCATCCTGTCTTATTACATTGCCAGCTTCTTCGTGTCCTAGAGCCTGCTCGGCCATTATCTATTTGAAAAATTGGGATCTGAGGAAATGAGAAGCAGGATACATCTCTTACATAAACCATCCCCCATCTCTTACCCAGATAACACCCATTAGGTGGTGATACCACGAACCCTCCCCAGGAAAACCCTGTCATCATACCGTGAATGGTGCAAGCACAAAGTCCGTAGGGCCCTGCGATGCCCAGCACCTCGCTGTCTCTTCTGAGTTCAAGTTTGGGGTGTGCATGTTCAAGTTCGGGGTGTGTCATTGGTAGCATGTGGCTCGCCTTCCAAAAAGGATCAAAGGGCACAGCAAAAACAGCGCGTTAGCTGTGACCTAATACATAAACCTTGCACATTTCTGCCAAACAGTCCTAGGAAAGTGCACCTCTCTCCTCCCGCCACGTGTTACAACGGGCAGTTCTGCTGCTAATCCTTTCCTCTACTTTCTGTCGCATCGCTCGATCTCCCAATTTTTGGGACAGCGGCGTTCACAGCTCACCCCCCCCCCCCCCGGGGCACTGGGAACCACCGCGCGGTGAAAAATGCATCCCGACAGCACTGTGTTTCCAACCAAAAATGGGACTCAACTTTTGTGTCCATCAGTTTGGAAGAAATGAAAAAAGACACAGCTAGTTGGATGAGGATGGAGACTAGGTGCCATGACCCAAAAGTGGGTTGGTTAGTTGAGTAAACTGACATTTAGAGGGACGATGTCATTCTAAACACGTGTCGCTTTCTGGCTCTAGCGCAGCTTCCGTGTATAGTCCAAATTCTGTCAGACGTGCTTTTCTTCGTCTGTCAGCACCGTGTCTGTTGCCAGGATTCTTCTTTCTCTCCATCAGGCTTAATTTTCAGACTTTGCCTTTCCTGTCAGAGCAAGTTTAATTCATCATTTTCCTCAGTCTTTGAGAGAATTTCTTTAGAGGAAAAGTGGTGGGAGAGTGACTTCATGACAAAAATAAATATATAGCTTTTTATTCATGTGTAATAAAAAGTTACTTATTTTTGAGTAGGTAATCCGTATACATGGTACAAAATTCAAAAAGTTCAAATGTGAGTATGGGGGGAAACCTCCACATTCCCATCGCCTGTTTCCCAGGAACCTGGTTCCTCTCAATAGAAGCAGAGTCTTAAGTCTTCCTAGAGATGATCTCTTTATAAATTAGCAGAGATATTCTTTGTATGGCTTTTGAAAGTATCTTTTTCTAAATTCAGATGAATTCTGCAAGCAATGTATAAAAGATACATTAAAATACAATGAATGTACCAAAATGGTTTGTCCAATGAAAGCCCTGAGGCTAGACCACATAATTTGTTTGGTTTTTGTTTTAATTGCTTTAACAGAAATGTGACTGAACTTGTAATCAGTCTGGAAATCTTTTAGGTACTCTGGAGTCTGATATGGCATTTTTCTATTTGTTTTAAATTTTATTGAAGTATAGTTGATTTATAATATTGTGTTAGTTTCAGGTGTACAGCAAAGTGATTCAGTTATATATATATTTATAATATAGATATTCTTTTTCAGATTCTTTTCTCTTACAGGTTATTACAAAATATTCAGTATTATTCCCTGTGCTATACAGTAAGTCCTCGTTAATTATCTATTTTATATATAATAGTGCGTATCTGTTAATCCCAAACTCCTAATTTATCCTCCCCACCCCTTTCCTCTTGATACAGCATGTTTCTTATCCCTTAATGTCCAATTCATCATTTCTTAGTTATGGCTATTAGTCATACCCCTTTGAAATGGAGGGAAGGGCCTCAATTCTCAAAAATAAGGGAATAGAGTTTTGTTTTTTTTAAATTATTATTTATTTATTTATGTTTGGCTGTGTTGGGTCTTCGTTTCTGCGCGAGGGCCTTCCCTAGTTGCGGCGAGCAGGGGCCACTCTTCATCGCGGTGTGCGGGCCTCTCACTCTCGTGGCCTCTCTTATTGCGGAGCACAGGCTCCAGACGCGCAGGCTCAGTAGTTGCGGCTCACGGGCCTAGTTGCTCCGCGGCATGTGGGATCCTCCCAGACCAGGCCTCGAACCCGTGTCCCCCGCATTAGCAGGCAGATTCCCAACCACTGCACCACCAGGGAAGCCCGGGAATAGAGTTTTTTAAGATGAGTTCTTTTGTTATTGAAACCTAGGGAAAAAGCTAGCTGGAGATCCACCTGACCGTACTCTAAGAGGGGACCCTTGGTCACTGGGGGCATATTAAGAGGTCCAGGGAATTGGCTGGGTCTGGGAGGACACACCTATTATGCTCCTGAAGTTTAGAGTTGAATGAAACCACAGCAGCTGGTCCAGTGGCTTGATCTCAAATTAACAGGCCTGGCCCAGCCTGACCAACATGCAGCAGGTCTGGTCAGCTCCTAGCCAGAGGTCAGCACTTAGGCCCAAGAAATGAGTCACTTATCTCTTTTTCTATGCCCTACTCCACCTCCTACCACCCCTAAGGGAAAGCTTTCCAGGCCTAAGAGTGAGTCAAATTTGTCTTTTTATTGTTCTATAGCATCTAGAAGACTAACCTATACAAAGTAGGCCCTCCTTAAATGTTGACTGTAATAAGGAGACAAACCAAAACAAAACCAAAAATTTTTCTACAGCATATACGCATATTTTATTTTATCAATTTTTAATTAAAACTATTCACTTTGATCTAGATTGAAAGACACCTTGACACTGAATTGGTATTTGCCTTTGACTCATTTGGTTCCCAGGCAAGCCAAGGCAAATTTTGTTGGATACTTTCAGATGTCTGAGAGAAGAGTCTGATTTCCTTGCTAAGGGATTTGCCTCAGATGCAGACCAGCTTTCAAATTCCCCTCCTCAGCCTATGGAGTGGATGTGGTTCTCCTGTGTATGCCACACCCCTGCACACCCCTACCGCCGCCTCTGGCTGTGTTGAGGCTGGAAAGCTGTAAGTACTTGTGACTTGGTGACTAATCAAATCCTTCTAAAAAAAGTCTCAGCTTCTAAAATCTTGATGTATGAACACCCTCACTAGTTTCTCAACCGCTCCTGTGGTTCAGCCATTTATCTCACTGAAATGCTTCCTTTCATTTGGGAAATGCTTCCTTTCCCATCAGGTTGATGTTTTGGGTGCCCTCAGGCAGCCAATGTGTCTCTCACATAATAGGGTCCCGCCTGCTTGTTGCTGCAGGCTGTGCAGCTGGAGAGCGATCCTGCAGACTGGAGGGCAGTCCTTTCCTTTGGGTTCATTGATGCTATAAAATGTATCTGGGTTCTTCATGGGGGATGTTGTTCTTCACTCCTCCTTCCCTTCAGTTGATGATAGAGAAGAAAGTGTATGGGGCCTGCTGGGGAGAAATTATGGACTGCAAAGATATTGAGTCTTTCCAATATTATCCAAGTCGAACATTCCAGGGCACTAACTCAACCCAGCCAGTCCTACTTGTGAAGGCGCCAAGTGTGGAATGACAAGCAGCTATGCCCCCGGCAGAGCCAAACTAACCATACTGCCTCCTTAGATCCCTGGGGCCTTGGTAATTCTTGAGATTTCCTGGTGTAGACCTAAGGTTCTGCTTATTCTATTCCAACTGCATTTTGACTCATTTGGTTCCCAAGCAAGCCAAGGCTAAACCAACCTGCTAACTCCTACCTCAAACCCACTGAACGAGACATGGGATTTCTTGGAGTTTTACTTTTACCTGTTGTTCTCCAAGAAGAAATTCCATTACACAGGGGCATTTCTCAGTACCCTCTCACATTTACATACCAATTCTTATGGAATACAGATACCAAGCTCAAGACCTTGACATTGAACCCCCAATGGGGGTGGAACGTCTATGGCCATAACAGCCCAGAGCCCCCTGAATCCCACCTCTTAAAATTTCTGTTGATGCTGCTCCCACCCAGACAGGTCAAATTGGAGTGAGGCATTCTCCCCAGTAACCAGGTGGAGTAGGAGCCCTCCCTGCAAGAGAGCAGAAAGGGAGAAGAGTGGTCCTTTGTGGATCCTCATTTCATTCTTGTGTCTACTTGGATTCACCTCGGAGTGGAGGTGATTCCACCTGTGGAGGCTTGGGGAGGCTTTCCCCCCACTTCTGCTCCTTACTATCAATCTCTATACCCTCACCCAGCTTTGTCTTTACTGCCTGCTTCCCCAACCAGAATGTGAGACCCGCAAGCATAGGATTGGTCTGATTCACTTACTGCTGTACCCCCAGTGCCTGAAACACGACCTGTCCCATTTGTGGGCACCTAAAAATATTTGTTAAACAAATAAGGGACCTCTACTAATGCCAGGCACTGTGTCAGATCCTGTCCATACACTATACATTTAACACAAGTGTCAGCATCATATTTCTACAGGTGAAGAAACTGAGGAGTAATGAGGTTAAGCCACTTGCTCAAGGTCATGCAGTTAGTTAATCGTCGACTTGGAATTTGAACCAGGATTGTCTGCCTCTAGGGCTCTATCCCTTCTCTTGTACACAAAAACTAAAGAAATACATAGACTGCGAGTGTGTTCACTCTTCAAATGACCTCAATTTTCTACACAAGTAGTATTTAGGAAAATAGAAGGAATGGCAGAATATATATTGAAACTAAGTTAGGAAACTAGGAGAACCTTTCTGAGGGTCATAATTTAAACTAAACTAGCACAGCCTAACACAAAATATTATGAACCAAAATCAGAAAACAATTCTCAATATCTCAGAGAGTTTAATTAATTTACTTAAAGTTCTTCAATCGAGTGTGAGTAGCCAGGCTGTAGAGAGCAGGATGGTTCCTCTGTGCGTGTATGGCTGGAGAGCTGGGCAGAAGGTACGACAGCATAAAGTTTGCAGTGAAAACTTAGCAGTCTCAGCTCATTCGAATTATAGGGGCCCCAGAAGAAGAGAAAAAGAAAGGGACTGAGAAAATATTTGAAGAGATTAAACTTCCCTAATATGGGAAAGGAAATAGTCAAGTCCAGGAAGTGCAGAAAGCCCCATACAGCATAAATCCAAGGAGAAACACGGCAAGACACATATTAATCAAACTAACAAAAATTAAATACAAAGAAAATATATTAAAAGCAGCAAGGGAAAAACAACAAATAACATACAAGGGAATCCCCATAAGGTTAACACCTGATCTTTCAGCAGAAGCTCTGCAAGCCAGAAGGGAATGACAGGACATATTTAAAGTGATGAAAGGGAAAAACCTACAACCAAGATTACTCTACCCTGCAAGGATCTCATTCAGATTCGATGGAGAAATTAAAACCTTTACAGACAAGCAAAAGCTAAGAGAATTCAGCACCACCAAACCAGCTTTACAACAAATGCTAAAGGAACTTCTCTAGGCAGGAAACACAAGAGAAGGAAAAGACCTACAATAAAAAACCCAAAACAATTAAGGAACGTATATATCGATAATTACCTTAAATGTAAATGGATTAAATGCTCCAACCAAAAGACAGACTGGCTGAATGGATACAAAAACAAGACCCATACATATGCTGTCTACAAGAGAACCACCTCAGATCTAGGGACACATACAGACTGAAAGTGAGGGGATAGAAAAAGATATTCCATGCAAATGGAAATCAAAAGAAGCTGGAGTAGCAATTCTCATATCAGACAAAATAGACTTTAAAATAAAGACTATTACAAGAAACAATGAAGGACACTACATAATGATCAAGGGATCAGTCCAAGAAGAAGATATAACAATTGTAAATATTTATGCACCCAACATAAGAGCACCTCAATACATAAGGCAAATGCTAACAGCCATAAAAGGGGAAATCGACAGTAACACAATCATAGTAGGGGACTTTAACAGCCCACTTTCACCAATGGACAGATCATCCAGGCAGAAAATTAATAAGGAAACACAAGCTTTAGATGATACATTAAACAAGATGGACTTAATTGATATTTATAGGACATTCCATCCAAAAACAACAGAATACACTTTCTTCTCAAGTGCTCATGCAACATTCTCCAGAATAGATCATATCTTGGGTCACAAATCAAGCCTTGGTAAATTTAAGTAAACTGAAATCATATCAAGTATCTTTTCTTACCACAATGCTATGAGACTAGATATCAATTACAGGAAAAAATCTGTAAAAAATAGAAACACATGGAGGCTAAACAATACACTACTAAAGATCACTGAAGAAAACAAAGAGGAAATAAAAAAATACCTAGAAACAAATGACAATGAAAACACAACGGCTAAAAACCTATGGGATGCAGCAAAAGCAGTTCCAAGAGGGAAGTTTATAGCAATACAATCCTACCTCAACAAATAAGAAACATCTCAAATAAACAACCTAACCTTACACCTAAAGCAATTAGAGAAAGAAGAACAAAAAACCCCCAAGTTAGTAGAAGGAAAGAAATCATAAAGATCAGATCAGAAATAAATGAAAAAGAAATGAAGGAAACAATAGCAAAGATCAATAAAACTAAAAGCTGGTTCTTTGAGAAGATAAACAAAATTGATAAACCATTAGCCAGACTCATCAAGGAAAAAAGGGAGAAGACTCAAGTCAATAGAATTATAAACGAAAAAGGAGAAGTAACAACTGACACTGCAGAAATACAAAGGATCATGAGAGATCACTACAAGCAACTCTATGCCAATAAAATGGACAACCTGGAAGAAATGGACAAATTCTTAGAAAAGCACAACCTTACAAGACTAAACCAGGAAGAAGTAGAAAATATAAACAGACAAATCACAAGCACTGAAATTGGGACTGTGATTAAAAATCTTCCAACAAACAAAAGCCCAGGACCAGATGGCTTCACAGGCGAATTCTATCAAACATTTAGAGAAGAGTTAACACCTATCCTTCTCAAACTCTTCCAATATACAGCAGAGGTAGGAACACTCCCAAACTCATTCTATGAGGCCACCATCACCCTTATACTAAAACCAGACAAAGATGTCACAAAGAAAGAAAACAACAGGCCAATATGACTGATGAACATAGATGCAAAAATCCTCAACAAAATACTAGCAAACAGAATCCAACAGCACATTAAAAGGATCATACACCATGATCAAGTGGGGTTTATCCCAGGAATGCAAGGATTCTTCAATATACGCAAATCAGTCAAGGTGATAAACCGTATTAACAAATTGAAGGAGAAAAACCATATGATCATCTCAATAGATGCAGAAAAAGCTTTCGACAAAATTTGTGACCACCTAGAGGGGTGGGATAGGGAGGGTGGGAGTGAGACGTAAGAGGGAGGAGATATGGGGATATATGTATACATATAGCTAATTCACTTTGTTGTAAAGCAGAAACTAACACACCGTTGTAAAGCAATTATATTCCAACGAAGATGTTAAAAAAAAAAAAGAAGTTCTTCAATCATCCCACATGTACTGATCGAGCCCCAGTACATGTGCTGAGTTGGGGCTCTGTGCTAAGTGCTCAGATACAAAGAGGACAATAGACAGGATCTTTGCCTCTCTTGGGTTTACTCTCCTCCAGGGAAGACAAACTCACATAAATTTCTGATTACAAACTGAAGAATGAGGAAGAAATATACGGTGTGCTCGGAGAGCAGGTAAAAGAGGGTTCTAACCTAGACTGTGGGGCAAGGAGGGAGGTCAGGGAGGATTAGTCCCTGGAAATGGTTTTAGAGCAGAACTGAATTCACCCTGGCGATGATCGTCGTGAAAGAAAAACAAATGGTAAATAGGCAGGACACATAACACAAAAATTACAGGAACACTGACAAGAGGAAATGTGACGGAGGTAGTTAGATTCATGGGCAGGAGCTCAGAGAAGGGGTGTGGGCTGGAGCTATATATTTGGAAGTCTTCATCTTATAGAGGGTAATTGAAATTGGGGGTGTTGATGAGATCACCTTAGAAGAAATGACATAACAAGAAGGGAAGGAGCCCGGCACTGAGCCTTAAGACAGTCTAACACTGAGTGGGTGGAAAGAGGAGGAGGTGCCAGCAAAGCAGAGAAGGGCCAGCCAGAGAAATAGGAGGGAGTCCAGGGAGTGTGGCCTCGCTAGAGTCCAGGGAGGAAAGGCTCAATAGGAAGTCACCTGCGTGAACTGACACCGCTGAGGGACAAGAAAGCTGAGGCCGTGGTTGACCTTAGGAGAGGTCTTAGATGGAGTGATGCGAATGAGAGTCCAGTGAGAGCTGGCTAAGAGGGGGTGGGAAGGGAGGGAATGAAGCCAGTGGAGACCAGCCATCTGCAAACCTGGGTCCACAGGCCAAATCTGGCCGCAGGCCTGGTTCTGGAAGGTTTCACTGGAACACAGCCACCTACTCATCCACATACTGCTGTCTCTTGTGGGCTGGACTGTGTGTGTATTCCCCCCCACCCAAATTCATATGTTGAAGTCTGAACCCCCAGTATCTCAGAATGTGACTGCATTGGGAGATAGGGCCCTTAAAGAGGTGATGAAGTTAGATGAGCTGATTAGTGTAGGCCCTGATCCAATATGACTGGTGTCCTTATAAAAAGAGGAGATTAGGGCACAGACAATACAGACAGAGGGATGGACGGTCATGTGAAAGACACAGTGAGGTGATGGCCATAATACAAGCCACAGAGGGCGGCCTGAGAAGAAACCAACCCTGCCAACATCTTGATCTTGAACTTCTAGTCTCCAGAACTGTAAGAAAACAAATTTCTGTTGTTTCAGCCACCCAGCCTGTGGTTCTTCATTATGGCAGCAGTAGCAGATTAATATATTATGTCTGGCTGTTTTGGGGCTACGATAGCTGCTAAGAGTTGAGAAATTACAAAGGTTGGCAAAGTGGAAAATATTTACTAGCTGGCCCTTTACAGAAGATGTTGGCTGAGCCCTGTCGTAGACAACAGTTTCAAGGTCACTGAACTGGTCCATTCCCAAGTCAGGGTTTGCACGCAGCTTGGCCCCCATGAAGCCTGTACCCCGTCCCCCGGAGGGTGCTGTCTCTTCTCAGACAAGAGAGTGGAGTCAGCTGTTTCTTTTCTTTCCCTCAGTTCATGCCCTGCCCCATGGGCAGCTGCAGTGGGGAAATGCTGAGTCATAAATAATTCTTACATTAATGCCAAGGCAGCCGGAAGGGGAATGTCAGTAGGAAATGGTATTTCAAATAAGTGCAAATTTCATAATTCAGCCAATTTCTTAGACTATTTCTCATAGCAATTTTGCCTTAATTTGAGTGAGGGTGGAATGTTCAATGTGGAAGAAACTTACCTTCCTTTGGACCTCTGGCCCAGGTATAGATGTGATATAAAAATGAAGACATTCTTCCTGCCATTTAGAACAGGTCAAATGGACCAGAGCAAAGAGAGGAGCCACTGGTCCTCTTTACACAATTTGACCTTTGTATCTTTAAGTCACCCAATACAATTATGATCCTGTGACATCCTCTATTTGAGCTTATAATTGAAAGGCTCCAGGAAGCTTCGATTCCTACTAAACAGAATGGCTCATCAGTGTAATATTATCCTTTCAGGAATATTTCACACATGTCTGCCCTCACCATCAGCTTCATTCCCTGGAAGGACCCTTCTGGATAGTGCCCGGAGAGGCAAGGGCGGCGGGGTGTGTGTGTGTGTGTGTGTGCACGCAAATGCCAGTGTCCACAAGGCCAGGCTGCTGGGGTCAAGAGCAAGGCCAGTCAGGTGAAAGCTCCCTCCCCCACTAGCACATGAGGCTCTGAGGAAACTCAGGCCAGCTCTTCCCAGATCTGCTTTTTCACAAGAAGCCGGAAATCCAGATTTGATCTGAAATTTCCCAATGTCTGAATCTTGGCAATGTATTACAATTTTTTTTAAAAACCACCCAGGCCAGACTTTTTTTTGTCTACGGGCTGGATCCAGCCATGGGCTCCCAGTTTGCGACTCCTGCCTCGGCCAGACTGTGTTGCAAAGTTGAAGGTCAAAACCGCTCTGAACTCATGTGTGCTCTTCATTACCAATTTCAAAACCTCGCTTCTGGGTGGGGTCTGCACATGTGTGTTTCTGTGGCTGTATCTGACCCATCCAGCCTCATACCCAATTTCTCTCTCTCCCCTTTATTTCTGGAGACTGAAATTCTTGGGGTTCTCTAAGCCGCTGTTGCAGGAAATGTCAGCTTCTGAACTGCGTGTTCCCAAGCAAGAAATCAGGCTGAGCTAGGCCAGCAGGAAGGATGCGACTAGATTTTTTCTGTCACCCTGACAATGTTTTCTAAACCTGGAGTGAGGTTTCCTGACTCAATCTCTGTCGCTCTTCACATCAGAGTTGCCAAGGAACAGAAGAAAGGATACTAAAAATATAAGCTTTGTCATCTCTCTGTTCTTTTTTCTTCAAAGCTTTTCTCCACTAAATGCCTCTACTCAACTCTTGAATCTCCATTTGTTTTTCTTTTTTGTTCATTTATTCGGTCACTCAATAAACATTTATTAAGCAAGTGATATGTGCTGGTCACTATGCTAGGTGCTGGGAAAGCCAAGATAAATCAGACCTGGCCTCTGCCATTGAAAGGCCTATGGTGACATGGGTTCCCAGATGTCAAAAGCTAAAGTTTGTCTGGTGACCACAACTCCTATATACATGACCCTTCTCCCTTGCCATTCCTTCCTAGGTCTGGTGAATGTGGCTTGGAAGGGTGGAGGTGAACAATAGACACTAAATTAAAAGGGAAACCATGGCTCCTCATGAAGGTGCGGCTTCCAATATGCAGCAGTAAGTAGACCTCACACCTTCCCATTTCAGTTTCTCTAAAACACGTATACTTACTTATTTCATGGGAATTTAAAAAGCTTTATTCAAAGGGCGTAAAAGGATAAATAACAATTTTTTTAAAAAAGAGAAACCATGGGGTTCCTTAGGAGAAAAATTCATCATGGTGGATACCTGTAAACCAAGAAATAATTTCAGCAAAGGCATTATTTTACTTTAATTTTTATTGGAGTATAGTTGATTTACAATGTTGTGTTAGTTTCTGCTGTACAGCAAAGTGAATCAGCCATGCATATATATTTATCCACTCTTTTTTAGATTATCTTCCCATATAGGTCATTACAGAGTATTGAGTAGAGAGTTTCCTGTGCTCTACAGTAGATTCCTTTTAGTTATCTATCCTATATGTAGTAGTGTACATATTGTCAATCCCAATCTCCCAATTTATCCCTCCCTAGACTTTATTTTTTAAGGCAGTTTTCCATTCACAGCAAAATTGAGCATAAGGTACAGAGACTTCCCATATACCCCGGCCCCTACATACACACAGCTTTCCCCACTATAAAAATCCCACACCATTTTGTTAATTTGTTATAATCAATGAACCTGCACTGACACAGCATTATCACCAGAAGTCCATAGTTTACGTTAGAATTCACTTTTGGTGTTGTACATTCTATGATTTTTGGTAAATGTATAATGATATGAATGCACCATGATGGCATCATACAGAATAGTGTCACTGCCCTAAAAATCCTCTGTGCTCTGCCTATTGGCATTATCGTTTTAACTTTGAAATGGTTAAGAAGAGGCTCATTAAAATGTTTGTAGCCCAAGTAAAGAATGATTTGATCATTTTAGGAAGTGAGCCAGTTGGCATCACATCAGAGTTCAGGGAGAAACTGCAGATTCTGATATAGGAGCAAAGAAGATTTCCTCCAGAGGTTACTAAAATTATTGAATAGCATTAGGCAGTTAACCTTGATGAAACAGCTTGCAAGGGATTAGTGAAGCCATGGAACTTCATGGAATTAGTACTTCCCCTCCAATCCTTTCTCCCAGCATTTACCATTCAAAATACTTGGAAGCCTTAGTGCTCAACAGGTTGACAATCCCATTTTTTTTCAAGAAAGATAATCCTAATTCTTAATTCAATTTGAAAGTCCTTGTTGCAATGAGTAACAGCTATATTTGCTGAGCAGATTTACCAGGAAAAAAAGGGATCTTCAGTCCAAAGTCTACTGGATTTATATTTTAGGAGATCTCAGTTAAGAAAAATCTCCTCCAAAAACATTTGCCAAACAGCTTTTATATTAAATGTGTGGGTTCACATTCTCAACTGTTTACAAATGCATCAACTTGGATTTTATTTTATTGTCAAAATAAATATCTATAGATTCATGGTTTGAATGGGCTTCCAGAAGTGGGATAGATAGTCAAGGTTTGACTTCAGCCTGTTCCATTTGTGACTATTATCCAGAAACAAAGTAGGTCCTAAATCTGGAGTCACCTGTCCTTGAGCCTATACCTGACCCAGTCAGAAAATGGAGGTGCGTTAATGGCCTGGGGAGGAAAGGACCTTATATAAAATTAAAAGAATAGTGTAGTTAACCATGTTATACCTTGGGTGCAAGTAACTCATTTAAGGCAGCAGAACCCAGAAAAGGAGGAATGGCTCTGTAATGGGAGGAATGAGATGAGACTGGCCAGGATCATCATAACCCTGGTCATTGACCTGGAGACAAGGGCAGGGTTGAAATCTTCCGACAGTAGCTGAGACACGTCTAGAGACCCCCAAGATACCAGAAGGGAAAGGAACCAAGAAATAAGGTTGATGCCCTGCATTGACATGGGTAGGAAGGGGAAACTGAGGTAGTGAAATGCTGTATTAACAATTACTGTGAGAATTCCCTGGCGGTCCAATGGTTAAGACAATGCACTTTCACTGTGGAGGGCCCAGGTTCGATCCCTGGCCAGGGAACTTCCCGCAAGCTACACGGCATGCCCCACCCCCCCCAAAAAATTACTGCAACCTAATTTGTACCCAGGTGATCACTAAAGCTATCTTCTCTCGGCTCCAAACCCAACCTTCTCCATTCTGCTTTGTTATTCTGGGGCTGGGTATCTGCAAACCACATTTTTGCTTTGGAGATGGCTCCCTGTAAAGCTGTGCCTATGGGGGGATTCTAGGGGGATACTGCAAGGAGGATGGAGAAGGTCATGCTCCCTCCTGACCACTTCCTGCTCCTGGGAGCAGCACCCCAGCAACGCTTCTTCACCCTGGAAGCAGCAATTCCTGCCCATGGCAACTGCCAAATCCAGTTTGCGGTATTTTCAACACTTACAGAGCTGGTCTCATCACATGCCCTCAGAGACATCAGCACCAGCCAGCTGGCATCCTTCTTTGAGGGTTGGTTTGCAGCTCTGCGGGGCTTTTCCTCCAAGCATCTACGTTTCAATCATTTCAGCCTCTTCTCTTTGTTCTCCAAGCCCTAGGGGTCATAGCTGTTTCCTACAGTTGCTACTTCCCTGATAATTTGGTGCTATCTTTTTGCCATTTCTGGTTTCTAGTCCACAAATTTGTACTTTGTTAACAATTAAGCCCTCTCAATTCAAATATTTCTTAACTGGAACCTGACTGACTTACTCTTAAAGTTTGCTCTGTTCGTGTATTCATTCAACAAGCATGTAATCAGTTCCCACTGGACGCCAGGCACTGTGCTAAGTCCTGGGGACGCTGAGATGAATAACCCAGACAAGCTCCTTGGCTTCAGGGGGAGAGAGATCAACGCAATTGACAAGCATGGGGGAATCTCTTAACGCACTTCCACTTACCGCAGGGACAGATTTACACTCTTAATTTCTAATGTAAATGGTTAATGATCCTTTAGCTTCTCAGTGCGTTTCTAAAATTGAAGTCGCCATTGCTTTCCACATCATCATAAACCTCACTGATGGATACCCTTGTCAGGCTGACAGGCATGATGCCAAACGCTGTACTCCCACTTGTGGAAACCCACACTGATCCGGAGTCAGTTGTGTTTGCTCCCAATCCTGTGTCTGCCATTTTTATTGATATCTCTGATTACATTATTCAATGAAATCATATGTAAACCAATAAAACTAAGTGCTCAAAGGATGAGCATTATTTTATAAAAACTAAATTAGGTGAAGGTTACAAGCAATAGTGACGCAAGAAGGTATGATGTGTCTGAGAAGAGCATTTCATCTCTGTGTGTTCTTTCTAAAAATCCATAACGCCAGTCTAATCATGAGAAAAACATCAGATATTGAGAGACATTCTACAGTCTATTTTATAGTCTATTTTGTCTGATAATGAGTTTTGGTACTCCAGGTTTCTTTTGATTTTCATTTGCATGGAATACCTTTTTCCATCCCCTCACTTTCAGTCTGTATGTGTCTCCAGATCTAAAGTGGGTCTCTTGTAGACAGCATATATACGGGTCTCGTTTTTTTATCCATTCAATCAGTCTATGTCTTTTGCTTGGAACATTTAATCCATTTACACTTAAGGTAATTATCAATATGTATGTTCTTATTGCCGTTTTGTTAATTGTTTTGGTTTTGTTTTTGTAGGTATTTTTTTCTTCCTTTCCTCTTCTGTTCTCTTTTCTTGTGATCTGATGACTCCTTAGTGTTGTGTTTGGATTCTGTTTTCTTTGTTGTGTGTATATCTATTATAGATTTTTGGTTTGCAGTTACCATGAGGTTTTGATATAGCTGTCTATAAATAAACATGATTGTTTTAAGTTGCTGATCTCTTAATTTCAAATATCCTGCATTTGTACTCTCTTCCTCTCAAAATTACTAGTTTAGATATCATATTTGTGTGGGAGACATTCTACAAATACCTGGCCAGTACTTCTCAAGACTGTCAGGGTTATGAAAAATAAGGAAAGACTGGGATTTCCCTGGTGGCGCAGTGGTTAAGAATCTGCCTGCCAATGCAGGGGACACGGGTTCGAGCCCTGTTCCGGGAAGATCCCACATGCTGTGGAGCAACTAAGCCCGTGCGCCACAACTACTGAAGCCCGCGCGCCTAGAGCCTGTGCTCCGCAACTAGAGAAGCCACCTCAGTGAGTAGCCCGTGCACTGCAACGAAGAGTAGCCCCCACTCACCACAACTAGAGAAAGTCGCACACAGCAAAGAAGACCCAACACAGCCTAAATAAATAAATTAATTAATTAATTAAAAATAAAATAAGGAAAGACTTAGAAACTGTCATAGACCAGACGAGACTGGGGAGACATGACAACTGAGTGCAATGTGGCACTCTGGATTGGACCCTGGAACAGAAAGAGACAGTAGAAGAAGTGGTAAAATCCAAAGAAAGCCTGGAGTTTAGTTAATAATAATGTAACAATGTTGGTTCCTTAGTTTTGACAAATGGAGACGGTAAAGACGGGAGAACTGGGTGAGGGGTATTCAGGAACTCTCTGTACTATCTTTGCAACTTACCTGTAAATCTAAAATTAACCCAAAATAAAATGTCTGTTTAAAAAAAATACTAAATTACACACTTTGGAAGATTAGATAATGATGGGTTGCTTTCAAACAATGCTGTTAAATTAGGCGTGGGCAAGACCTAATTGTAAAAGATATGGAAAAATTTTTTTTCAATCTTGCTTTACAAGTTTCCATATGTTCATGCTCCACTTTAAAGAAACTGAAACTGGAAATTGTAGATGATGCTTTATGGATATAGTTTATGTAAGAAAGATGATGCTGAACTTGAATCAACAAACTCACATCCAGGATGATGGTCTCGTCCGTGGCAAATGAATGTGCCTTTATTTATATTTTCACAAAAATATTTAACATACACATATGTCACTTTTTATGATTCCTCAACTTTAGTGTCTAACTTTTAATCAACTTACCAACTACTGGTGTCAATTGTGTCAAATAAGGCTGCTTCTACTAAAAACTAAGAATCACAGGCTCTGAATGGCGCTCTGAAAGATACAGGCAGGGTGTAAAGAGTGACGAGGTAGGGGTGGAGGGCTTCTTGGGGATGTCAGAGAAACTCTCTGAGGAGATGACATTTGAGCTGAGGTCAGAATATGGCTTAGGGCATTTTGGTTCACAGAGTTTAATGAGGGAGAAAGTCATGCAAACAAATAAATGCAACAATGTCAGGAAGCTGGATGCCCTGACTGGAACGGGGGGAGGGGGCGGGGGACGGAGGGGAGGGGGCGGGGGACGGAGGGGAGGGTACTCATCGGAAGAGGTGTCATAGAAGAGGCTGCCACACAGCTGTGCTTTGGGAGAGAAGGCGTTTCCCAGGTAGATGCGGGAGGGAGCCGAGTGATTTCAGGCAGTGGGAGCAATGTTAATAAAGCACAGAGGTGTGAAACAGCCTGTTATGTTTGGAGAACTATGCATAGTTTTATACAGGGGAGTAATGCGGTCAGATTCACATTTTTGCAGGAGTGTTTAGCTGCCTTGCTCCTTAAAGTGTGATCTGAGAACCAATATTGCCAGGGTGCTTGTTAGAAATGCAGCATCTCAGGTCCCTCCCAGACCTGCTGAATCAGAATCTGCATTTTAATAAGGATCCCGATGACTCAGGCGCACCTCGTAGTTTAAGAAGCATTGTCTAGAAGATGGGTTGGAGGTGTGTGTCCTGAAGTCAAGAGAGAATTTCAGAAAGTATCATAATAGTCTGGGCAAGAGACGAAGATGCCCAGAGGTAAAAAGCATTAGCACTGAGGAAGGAGAACAGATGTTACGGACGTTTAGGGGATGGAATTACAGGACTTGGGGACCAATTTGATGGGCTGGTGTGAGGGAGATGGGATGCTCATGTGATCTTTCAGCAGTGGCCTGCCGGAAGCAGCAGGCGATCCAATTGTAAGTTTACATTGCCGTCACTAAAAATTAAATTATATACATTTACAATAGAATTAATTTTATTCAAAGCAATGGTAACACATTCTCAGAAGTCATCACCTCAATTATTTTACTACATTCTACTGTTCTCCAAGCTCTGGAGGTCATTTGCATCTACCATATCTGTCTGATGGACACACCATTTCATGGTGCACTTCTGCGTCTCTCTTCCTGATTCCATCACTGATGTCACCCTACTAGCTTGAAATCTGCCATGGTGGAAATATATAAACACAGAAGGTTGGTCAAAGCTACAAATTAGGGCTCAATTTGTTGTTTTGTTGATTTTCTAGCTCAGGGGTCACCAAACTTTTACTATGAAGAGCCAGGTAGAGAATATGTTAGGCTTTCTGGGCTCCACAGTCCCTGTCATAACCATTCAGCTGTGCTGTTGTCATGCGGAAGTGGCCATAGACAATCATAAAAGATAAACGTGATTGTGTTCCAGTCCATTTTTATTGATAAAAACGGGCAGCAGCCAGTTTTTTTGTTTTGGTTTTTTGCCCACAAACCATAGTTTGCCAACTCCTGCTCTAGACTAGAAAGTGATACAGAAAGTGTTAATAATGTAAGTTAAACCTTAAAGGGTTTTATGTCTGTAGCCATGACATAATAGTGTAAAAACTTGAAATATTCTTCCAATGTTTAGATCTATTATCTGATTCAGCTAAGAAGTGAGTTGTGTCACTGATGAACAAGTGAAGTTCAATATATGCCTTCTGCTTCATATTCACTGTTATAAACAAAAGTATTAGCCAGCATTCGTTTGGGGCTTTTACCAAATTAGACTGAAGGCCCTTAGCTCCATCACGAAGTTCTTTCCCTCTCAGGTTTGCAGTGCCAAGGATGAAACTGAGTTTGGTGCTAGCAAGACAGGCTTTTATTCAATGGCCAAAGGATGGAGAGGGGGACCCCATGCTCTAGAAGCTCCTTCTCCCAAAAGGGATGGGAGTAAGGGAATTTTTAGGGTTAGGAGGCAGACAGGTCATCAGGGCTCTAGGAAAGGGGCATGCACAGCCTTCCACACTTCTTTGCACACGGCACAAATTGTGCCTAGCAGAGTGCAAATGCCCACTTTGGGTAGAGATCTTAGCATGGTAATGAAGCAAAGGTAACTCTCAGACACCTCCAGTTTTCATCTGCACAGGTGCGTTCCTGTGGTCAAGTCAGATGTGGTTTGAGGCAGCTGACCACCCTATACCTCTCAAAGCATGTGTTTCTTAAAGTACAGCTGCAAAGCATCTCTGCCAGACACCAGGTACTTTTGAAAACAAACACAGAAATAAATCAGGGTAAGTGTCCCTTAGCTCTCAAGGGTTGGTATGGAAACACAGAGATAAATCAAGGCAAGGAAAGCAGGGACCTTTAGCCTACTTTGCTCGCCATCTTGGATCTAGCTGGTTCAGCCTGGTTTTGTCGCGGGCCTTTGTGGCATCCTGTCGATAAAACACAACTAGCGTGTATGGTTAAAAAAAAAACAACACCGTTTCTGTGCCTGGGGCCTGGGCTGCATAGCATGGGTGACAGGGCCACACTCCTTCAGCAGTTGTACCATAGGAGGGCTGTGGTTACAAGAAGCCAGTAAAAGTCAATGAAAGCATTTGGTAAGAATAGATAGACCACATGGAACCTACAGCAAAGACTATTGCGTGTTTTATTATATTCGTAAATTGTGTGCCACACATTCTTTCTATCAGTAAACTTTCTAACAGGTGTATATGTGTATAAGGACGTAGGTGAGAAAGGGGGCCAGGTGGGGTTGAGCGGGGGAGGAACAGGAGGAGCAATATTGCAAAGAAAATTGAGTTCAGTTTTTGACATATTCCCTGATTGTAATATATGACTTTCAAAAGGCTAAAAAAGCAGAACCCACTCAGGGCCCAACCCCAAATTCCATGAGCAACCCTATTTTCTTACCAAATCTTGAGTGGACTCTTCCTCAGTAAAATGAACCCTGATGCTGGGTTTCCCAAAGTGTGTTCTGCAAAACAGGAAAGGTTTATGTGGATAAAGGGTTCTGAGGTCACTTAGGTTTGAAATGCTCCAAGTTAATGGTAAAGTTAATTGTATTTTAATGAATACAGAACATCTCAGAGCCTTGCACGGGCAGTGTGGATTGTGACTCTCCCATTCTGGGTAGAGCATGCAGTATTTCTCTGCCTCTTTGATCTCAGAATCTATTTCTCTGCACATCTATCTTCCATGACCATTGTTCTCAGGAAGACGCTTTGACAAACAGTGCCCCAGTGCAATCACAAAAGGAACGAAAAGTGGCTTTTTCCATCAGTCTGGGCACATTTCTCTTCTTTAAGGTTCAAAGTGTTTATTCTAATATTTTAGTCTAATACTCTAGCACTGTAGGGGAGGAAAAAGAATCTTTTCCTCCACCCATTTTAGGTTCTCCCACAGGGGCCTGGAAATTAGACTGGCTGAAGACAGATTAACACGAGACAACAAACAGAAATTTATTAACATGTGCATCACGCATATGCAGGGGAGCACCCAGTGATGAGTAACCCAAAGGGGTGATTAGAACTTGGGCTTATAAACCATTGTAGGCCAAACCAAGAAAAAGGGGTCTTGGGCTTCTGGGCAGGGGAGACAAGTTATGGAGAGGCAAAGACAAGGGCTGTAACATTTATTATGGTGCCTTCTCCACTGATATAAGTTGAGTCCTCTTCTTCCTGGCGCAGGAGAGGGAAACATCTCTACAAATGGAAGTTTCCTTTGTAAATGTAAATTTCCTTTAAAAAAGGAAGCTGTGTGCCCTGTTTTTCCTGCATCTGTGGTTCTTAAAATAATCCACATGCCAAAGAGTTATATTTTGGGGTGGTACCCTTCAGCACTTTTCAGCTTCAAAAGCTGGTCCATATTTAAAGTAGTCATTTTCACCATAAGGTAGAGCTGTGTGAAGTCTAAGCTGGAGCTTGAACTGGCCTCTTACATTGCCTGGAATGGTTTTTTCGATGCATTTCTTGATTATATGCTAAGAATATTCCCACATTAAGCACCTCAATTTCAAATCCAGAATCTGTTAATTTGTAAATGATGATAAGAGAACCTATAAGCTCCTTCACATAGATAATATTACTACCTGCTGGTTAAGGTTATTCAACTACTGAGAAATTCCAGGAGATGTAAGTTAAGCAAACATAAATTATTTCTATTTCTTAGCATGTCTGTACATGCTGTGGAGGGTTTTATGGGTATTCCCAGGAATTAGTGGGAAAAAAACAAAGAGAGAAATATTTTCTATCTCCCAGTAAGCAAAAACCACAAGGGAAACAATTTAAATGTTTCCTCTTATCCCAAGAACGTCCCAAGCAGCACTATAGACAATGAGCATGAACAATGTTGTCAGATTTGGTAAGCAAGGGGAGAGAAGAGGCAGAAGTTAGGAAGCAGAAAAAAGCCTCTGTGTTCCACATCGAAGATGCTGGGATTCAGAATCAAAGGATGTTCACTGTGAAGAACATTTGCTGCAGCCTTTCATCTTGTAGATGAGGAAGCTGAGCCACAGAGAAGGAACATGGTATAAGGACACTTGGTTAACCTGGTAGAGCCAGGACAAAGGAAAGCCTTCACCTTTTCAGCTCACTTCTCATTAAGCTCTGGCCCTTGGAGGTAGGCTGCAGCCTCCCCCTGCCTTGCTAATGTGGGTCAGGTCCAAATCCACGTGTCGGTCAGAATCGCTTCAACTTGTGCTAACAGTATTTCCCTCCTGAGGTTTGAGAGCCAATTTCTATGGTGTTTGCTGACCTTGGCTGTTCACCTTTCTTCAAGCCTTTGGTACTGCCATGTAAAGGCATCAGAATCTCTTCACAACGAGAAGCAGTCCGTTCTGCAATCCTCTTCCTAAGTTGAGTTAATAGCTAAGCTCCTGTGCCTATTATTTAATGATCAGAAATGGCCCCAATACTAGTTTTCATTTCCTTTGAAGCAGCCAACATGCTTTTCTTCTTTTTTCACTTTTATATAAAACAAAATAAAGGAATTGTTTTATGTTGGAGATATCTTTGATTGACAAGAAGACATGTTTTTAGATAGAAAATATTTGCAGCTCTTTAAAAAGGGAGCAAGGGCTTCCCTGGTGACGCAGTGGTTAAGAATCTGCCTGCCAATGCAGGGGACACGGGTTCGAGCCCTGGTCCAGGAAGATCCCACATGCCGCGGAGCAACTAAGCCTGCGAGCCACAACTACTGAGGCCCCCATGCCACAACTACTGAGCCCAGGCCCATGCGCCTAGAGCCCGTGCTCCGCAATGAGAAGCCACTGCAATGAGAAGCCTGCACACCGCAGTGAAGAGTAGCTCCCGCTCCCCGCAGCTAGAGAAAGCCCACGTGCAGCAACGAAGACCTAATGTAGCCGAAAATAAATAAATAAATAAATATATTAAATAAATAAAAAATAAAAAGCAAGCAAGATTTGAATGAGAACTTGCATGTGTAGTTGCAAACTACTTAAAATAGATCAGACAAAATGACATAATGGAGAGGGTGGGCTTGTAAAAGTTCAGTGACAATCTTAGTGAATTTCATGCATCAGATTAGGCAACCAATCAATCAATCATTATGAAATCATACACATAAAAAAACAGAAACTTAGTTCATGTGACTTATTACCTATATAACTACTTTACGAACAAGATTATGCAGTATCAAAATGAACAGCAGTTTACAAAATCAGCTTTATTGAGATATGGTTACAAACAATAAAATTCATGCACTTAAGTTTGATGACCTTTGACAAATAAATACATTCATGTAACCATTGTAATCACCACGGTCAAGATATGGAACTCTTTTGTCAGACAGAAAGTTTTCTTGTGCCCACCTAAGAGTAAATTTAGATATGATGACATTTTACTCCCTATTTTTACAAAATATTTGTTGGTAGTTCCTAAAAACATGGATTCTCTTGCATGACTACAGGATGATTATCAAAATCAGGAAATTAATAGTGAAACAATGTTATTATCTAATCTACAGATTTTGTCAATTGTCCCTACAGTGTTTCTTATAGTAAAAACTATCCAACATTTGAATTCAGTCATCTTGTCTCCTTTGTCTCTTTTGGTCTCCTGGGATCGGATATGGTTTCCTGAGTCTTTCTTTCTTACAACATTGGCATTTTTGAAGAGTATAGTCCAGTTGTTTTGTAGACCATCCCTCCAGTCGGGTTTGTTGGTTGTTTCTTCATGACTAGATTCAGGTAATATACTTTGGACAAGAATCCCACAGGAGTGATGCTGAGTTCTTCTTAGAGTATCCTATTAGTAGACACATGCTGTAGATTTGTTCCACTGCTGCAAGGTTATCTTTGGTCATTTGGTTAAGGTGTTATTTTGCAGGTTTCCCCACTGTAAAGTTACTATTTTAGCCTTTATAATGAAAAAATATTTCGAGGGAATATTCTTTCAGATCCAGTACATTATTCAGCGTCTCAAATCATGAGCTTTCTTCTCTGAAGACAGTAAAATCTCAGTTGGCCAGGGTCGATGAAGTGGAAGTTTTCCTTTGCCAAACTTTAGGTATTGGATCCCTACACCCTGGTGAAAGGAGAGAACTTAATGCTGTAAAGCTGGGATCAGGAATTCATCTCTCCAAAAGGGTTCTCTAGGATTCACCTGAGGTTCTGAGGGCTGGTCTTCAATCCTGGCATCTGCTGTACTCAGCCATCATCACAGATGTTTCAATATCTCAATCTTCAAGGGTTAACTCAACTGTGATAACTTTTCTGTGCTTAGAAAGTAAGGAAAGCTTATATATTTTAGAAAGAGTTTCAACAATAGATGTAAAAGTGCTAAAAAAAAATTTCCCATTTCCTATTTAAATTTGAATGGAAGCTTTCTGATTAATGGAGTTTCTCTAGCATGCACAGAAACCCTGTTTAATCTTTGACAAATATATTCCTAGTATTAATGTAACATTTATTCCATATTTAATTTTTTTATGCTTTTCCACATACATGTGAGATTGTATTAATGGACCACTAGATTTTTACCACAATAATTTTCCTTGTCATTTAAGCTTTTGGGTTAACTGTTTTTAAATGAACATTCCTGGCGTCAAATCATGTGGTAATTAAAGGGCAGGAATTATATTCATTCTCTAAAATCATCTTCCGGAATATTTATTTATTTTGTTGTTTCTTTAAAAGAAGTGTGGGAAAATGTGCTACACACATTTCTCAAAGCTAGGCTGTTACCACTTACAAAAAAAACCCCAGCAAAATAACCAGATTCTAAATGCTTACTCATCACTGGGAAAGCTTTTAGAGCTTTACATTTACTGAAGCACTAGGTCCTCCAGTTTCAGATGCTTTCATTATATGTTTAGTTAAATAAGAAATGAAGATTTGAGAGGATATGCATCTGGGCATTAAGTATGTTTGAAAGTCTGTAGCTTCTTATTCCTTTACATCCATGGACAGACCAATGGAAGCAGAGGAAAGTCCTCTTCCTTTCTTTCTCAAATGAAATCAGATGTGGAGAGCAGAGAAGCAGCAGTGAATTTGGGGGTGTCTGGATACTTATTTGGCATTCTCATCCTTCACATCCTCTCCCCACTCTCAAAATGGCCATGAACTGCTCTCTTGGTGGTTCTCCCCCAAGACCTTGACCAACCAACCCATTGTACTATGGCTATGCTGTTGTCCACACTCAACTGGGGACTCTTCCTTATTCTTATTTGTATCTAGGGCACCTAGATAAGTTCCTGAGACACATCAGGCAGTTGACTGGACAACTGAATACTTCAGAGGTTTGATTAATATCCTATAGTATTTTATAGGTGGAAGAGACTTAAAATAATCTAGCACAATGCAACTTTTTAAGGAAGAGGAAAGCGATTCTGAGTAGTTAAATGACTTGCCAACGTCACCAACTATTTAGCTGGTAAAATAGGACAAGACTTATAGGGTACTTTTTCCAATGCAGTATGGATAAATAAATTTGATTTTTACAGGATTGGAAAAAAACAAACGAGAGAAAATGTAGAGACTAGTTCCCCCATGTTTTTAACTTAATGTTGAAATAGCTGAGATCCCTGGAAGAATTCACGTTTTGAGAATAACAGCCTTTAAGTTTAGAGTCAATGGCTTGTGATGGATAACCTCTGTCAACCTTCTTGTCAAAGTGATGTTCCCCAGGGGATCATCTGAACCTGCTCCATTTAATGATATTTTTCATTTTAGAATCAAGTGCATAGATGGCTCCAAGGTCATATCAATTCTGAATCT
Source organism: Balaenoptera acutorostrata (assembly GCF_949987535.1). NCBI lineage: Eukaryota > Metazoa > Chordata > Mammalia > Artiodactyla > Balaenopteridae > Balaenoptera > Balaenoptera acutorostrata. The sequence goes on from NC_080071.1 coordinate 83,545,519, forward strand.
TTGTTCCTAATAGTCCTACCACTTGGAATGCATTCTTCTACATACTGGAATTTTTCCAAGACATAGGTAGATCTGGATATAAAACAATATTGAATGAATAAGAATGTTGCAAAAGGATGACAACATTCATGTAAACATTTTTCTTTACTTTTTAGTAACATATAGTAAAATTCACTCTTTTTTGGTATACAGTTCAGAGTGGGTTTTTTGGTTTTGTTTTTTGTCTGTGCCGCGTGGCATGCAGGATTTGGGATATGGGATCCTAGTTCCCCAACCAGGGATCAAACCCATGCCCCCTGCCTTGGAAGTGCAAAGTCTTATCCACTGGACTGCCAGGAAAGTCCCTACAGTTCTGAGTTTTGACAAATGCATACAGTTATATCATTACAACCACAATCAAGATACAAAAGAGTTTCATCACACACACACACACACACACACACACACATTGCCTTGTGCTACCTCTTTTCTTTCTTTCTTTATGTTTGGCTGCGTTGGGTCTTCGTTTCTGCACGTGGGTTTTCTCTAGTTGCGGTGAGCAGGGGCTACTCTTCGTTGCGGTGCGCAGGCTTCTCATTGCGGTGGCTTCTCTTGTTGTGGAGCACGGGTTGTAGGTGGGCAGGCTTCAGTAGTTGTGGAACACGGCCTCAGTAGTTGTAGTTCACGGGCTCAGTAGTTGTGGCTCGTAGGCTCTAGAGCACAGGCTCAGTAGTTGTGACGCATGGGCTTAGTTGCTCTGTGGCATGTGGGATCTTACTGGCCCAGGGATCGAACCTGTGTCCCCTGCATTGGCAGGCGGATTCTTAACCACTGCGCCACCAGGGAAGTCCCTGTGCTGCCTCTTGATATTCAAACCTCACCCTGTTCCCACAGCCTCCTCTAACTCTCTGGTAGCCACTGATTTGTAAACTGTCACTGTAGCCTTCTCCAGCATGTTATATAAATGGAATCATAGGGAATATAAGCTTTTGAGACTGGCTTTTTTTCACACAACAGAATGTCCTTGCAATCCATCCAAGTCACTGAGTGTATCAAATAGTTGTTTTGTTTTGTTTTTTTTCATCGTTAAGCAGTATTCCATTGGGTGGACAGACCTTGGTTTGTTTATCCAATCCCAAGTTGAGAGGTTTTAAGGTTATTTTCAGTTTTTGACAATGATAAATAAGCTGCTATAAACATTTGCATACAAGTTTTTGTGTGAACATACGTTTTCATTTCACTTAGGTAAAAACATAGAAGTGGGATAGCTGGGTCTTGTAGTAAACATGTTTCTTTATGAGAAACTGCCAAGTTTTCCATAGAGACCGTGTGATAGTTCTAGTTGCTTCGCCTCCTTACCAGTACATGGCATGGTCAAGTTTTTGTTTTATTATAGTCATTTTAATAGGTATAGTAGTATTTCATTGTCGTTAGAATTTTTCTAACTACTAACATTTTGAACACCTTTCCATGTAATTATTTGCCATCAGTATATCTTCTCTGGTGGGGTATTTGTTCAAATCGTTTGCCCATTTTTAAAAACTGGATTATTTGTTTTCTTGTTGAATTTTGAGAGTTCTTTATATAGTCTATACAGAAATCCTTTGTCGGATATATGATTTGCAAGTATTTTCTCCATTTTCTTTTTTCTTTTCATTCTCTTAAAGGTGTCTTTCACAGGATAAAACCTTTTCATGTTGATGAAGTACCACTTACTAATTGTTTCTTTTTTTTTTAATTTTTTTTCTTTTAATTAATTAACTAATTAATTATTTTATTTTTGGCTGCATTGGGTCTTCGTTTCTGTGCGAGGGCTTTCTCCAGTTGCGGCGAGCGGGGGCCACTCCTCATCGCGGTGCGCAGGCCTCTCACTGTCGTGGCCTCTCCCGTTGTGGAGCACAGGCTCCAGACGTGCAGGCTCAGTAATTGTGGCTCACGGGCCCAGTTGCTCCGCAGCATGTGGGATCCTCCCAGACCAGGGCTCGAACCCGTGTCCCCTGCATTGGCAGGCAGACTCTCAACCACTGCGCCACGAGGGAAGCCCCACTAATTGTTTCTTATATGGATGATTGCTCTTTGCATCAAGTCTAAGAACACTTTAATGTGGGTTGTCTTCAAAAAGCTTTATAGGGCTTCCCTGGTGGCACAGTGGTTAAGAATCCGCCTGCCAATGCAGGGGACACGAGTTTGAGCCCTGGTCCGGGAAGATCCTACATGCCGCGGAGCAACTAAGCCCGTGTGCCACAACTACTGAGCCAGCACTCTAGAGCCCACGAGCCACAACCACTGAACCTGCAAGCCACAACTACTGAGCCTGTGAGCCACAACTACTGAAGCCCATGTGCCTAGAGCCTGTGCTCCGCATCAAGAGAAGCCACCACAATGAGAAGCCCACACACCACAACGAAGAGTAGCCCCTGCTCGCCACAACTAGAGAAAGCCCGTGAGCAGCAACAAAGACCCAACATAGCCAAAAATAAATAAATAAAATTTAAAAATAAAAAAAAAAAGCTTTATAAACTTATGTTTTACATTTAGGTCTATCATACATTTTGGATTCATTTTTGTGTAAGACATGGCATGTAAATTTTTAAACCATAAAAATGTCACTTTATGAAAATAAAAGCAAATATGATAGATACACGAAATAGGAGACAAGACCATAAGATGAAGTAAAATTTACAAAGAAGTGTCCAATAGGAACTATAACATTTTATTTCCTTAAAAATATCTTGGGGTTTGGGGGTACACGTAATTTCCCGTATTCCCCTAGATGAGTATAACTAAAAACCCTAGAAATTATATATAAAACAAGCAAAAGAAGACCCTGAAAGGTAGAGAGAAGGCAGAACTGCTAGGAATCTCAGGGCCCAAGGAATAATACCGTGATAAGTTCTCCGGGTCTTCTTTCTGTTGCATGCATATGGCAGACTTGGAACTGAAGTAGTTGGTAACCCAGAAATGCCAACAGGCACATACAGAAAAATTCCCAACAAAAGCCTTCTCACCCTAGCCAAAGGACCTGGAAAGGGGGAGCCTAGGAGGACAGAAAACTTTTAGACAGCAACTGCTCTACTCCAGCCAAGCTCCATATAGAAAACTGTGTTCCCGTCTCCACCAGGCAGCAAAGGTTGAGGTAGGAGCTTAGGCTTCCACCCTTGTGAGCCTGTAACCACATGCCCAGCACCCCACTGGGATGGTGTCAGAGAAGGCCAAGTAGGGAGTTGGGACTTACATACCGGCCAGTCAGTCATGAGCCATGCCCCTCCTCGCCAATCCTTGAAGTGTCAATGGAGACAAGGTGGGGAGCCAGAACTCCCCCCTCTGACCAGCAGTAACAAGGAACCCCCACTCAGGTGTCAATGGAAACCAAATGGGCAACCTGGACTGCTATCTCCACCTGGCACAATGAGGTGGCATCCCCCTGTCCCTTGCCCTAGCAGTGTCACAGAAAACCTGCTAAAACAGAAGGTCTACATGAGATCCAGAGTCCCATAACAGAATACAAAATGTCTAATGAGAAACTCCTCATCATACCAAGCAACAACAAGCAATTACTAACACACTTGAAACAAATGAGAAAATAGAAAGCCTCAGGAAAGAAACAGACATTCTCAGAATTAGAAAAGATAAACTAGAGTCAAATAAAAGTTTTTTTATTTTTTAAAAAATGTTTTAAAATTTATTTTTGGCTGCGTTGGGTCTTCATTGCTGCACGTGGGCTTTCTCTAGTTGCAGCAAGTGGGGGCTACTCTTTGTTGCAGTGCGTGGGTTTCTCATTGTGGTGGCCTCTTTTGTTGCAGAGCATGGGCCCTAGAGTGCACGGGCTTCAGTAGTTGTAATGCGTGGACTTGGTAGTTGCGATGCGGGCTCTAGGGTGTGCGGGCTTCAGTAGTTGTGGTGTGCAGGCTCAGTAGTTGTGGTGCACGGGCTTGGTTGCTCCGTAGCATGTGGGATCTTCCTGGACCAGGGATTGAACCTGTGTCCCCTGTATTGGCAGGCAGATTCTTAACCACTATGCCACCCAGGAAGTCCCAAATAAAAGTTTTAGAAGAGAAAATTACAATAACTGCAAATGTAAAAACCCAAATGCATGGATTCAACCACAGAATGGGGGGATCAGAGGAAAAAATCAGTGAACTGGAAGATTGAACACCGAAATGACCAAATCTGAATAACAGAGACAAAATAGATTGAAAAAATGAATGAACAGAGCCTAAGGACCCTTTAGAACTATAACAAAAGATTCTACATTCATGTCATTGCAGTCCTGGAAGGAGAGGAGAAAGAAGACAGGGCTGAAAAATACTTGAAGAAATAGTGGCTGAAAACTCCCTAAGTTTGGCAAGAAACATAAACCTACTGATTCAAGAAGGTGACTGAATCCCAAATAGGATAGACCCAAAGTAATCCATTACACATTATAATTAAGATTTTGAAAATTAAAGATGAAGAAAAAAATCTTGAAAGTATCCAGAGAAAAATGGCACATTACCTGTAGGGGATAGACAATTTGGAAGGCAGAATATTTGTCACCAGAAACCATGGAGGACAGAAGAAAAAGCACAATGTTTTTCAAGTGCTGAAAGAAAAGAACTGTCAACCCCAAGTCCTATATCCACCAAAAATATCCTTCAGGAATGAAGGGGAAATCAATACATTCTCAGATGAAAGAAAACTAAGAGACATGATTGTCAGCAGACCTACTCTAAAGGAATGACTAAAGGAAGGAAATGATAAAAGCAGGGACCTTGGAACTTAAGGAAGAAAGAACATGGTAAATAAACTATGGGTGAATATAAGAGGCTTTCCTTCTCTTGAGTTTTCTAAATTATGTTTTTCAAGTGAAACAAAAATTATAACACTGTCTAATATTTGCAATGTATGTAGAGAAAATATTTAAGATAATAATGTAAACAGTGAGAGAAATGGATATAAAGGGAGGTTAGGGTTCTCCACCTTACTCAAACTGGTAAGATGACAACACCAGTAGACCGTGATAAGTTACTATATATAATGCAACACCTAGAGAAACCTTTAAAAAGGCTAAACAGAGAGATATACTCAAAAACATATGGAATTCTAAAAAATGTTCAGGTAACCCACAGGAAGATAGAAAAAAGAAAACAAAAACAAAAACAGATAGAACAAAGAGAAAATGACAACAAAATGCCAGATTTAAGCTCTAACATGTCAATAAATGATATAAATACACCAATTTAAAGACAGAGATTGGTAGATTGTATTAAGAAACATGACCCAACTATATGCTCTTACAAATATAATGATATAAGCATTGAAAGTAAACGGATGGAAAAAATATGTCATGCAAACTTTAGTCAAAGAAAAGCAGGAGTGGCTATAGCAATATCAGATGAAGTAGACTTCAGAGGAAAATCACCTGAGATAAAGAGGGCATTATATAACTAAAAGAAAGGGGGAGGCCAATTCACCAAGAAGACATAACAATCCTAAATGTATACACACCAAGCAAAAGAGCTGCAAGATATGTGAAGCAGAAAACATTAGAACTGAAAGAAGGAATGGACAAATCCACAATTATAGTTGGAGACTTCAACACTCTTCTCTCAACAATTGATAGAACAACTAAATAAAAAATCAGCAGTGATGTAGAACTCAACACCAATACCCAATAGGACCTAACAGACATTTATAGAACACTCCACCTAAAAACATCAGAATACACATTCTTTCCAAGTACCAGTGGAACACATACTAAGATAGATTATGTCCTGGGCCACAAAACAGACCTCAAAAATTTAACAGAATCAAAATTATACAAAGTGTGTTTTCCAACCACAATGGAATCAAACTAGCAATCAAAAATAGAAAGATAATATGAAAATCTTGAAACTTTTGGAAACTAAACACTGCTAGATAATCCATGGGTTAAAGAAGTCTCTAAGGAAATTTAAAAAACACTTTGATGTGAATGAAAATGGAAAAACAACATATCAAAATTTGTCCCCATGAAGATCATACGATTGTCTATGTAGAAAATTGCAGGGAAAAAACAAACAAAAAAGTACCTCCTAGAAGTGATTAGTGGATTTAGAAAGGTCATAGGATACAAGATAAATTTAGAACAATCAATTGTATTTCCATATGCTATCAATGAACACATGGACACTGAGATTAAAAATACAATACAATTCACAATAGATTAAAAAATGTAAATTTAACAAAACATGTACAGTACTTGCATGCTGAAAAAACTGCTAATGAAAGAAATTTTTAAAAATCTAAAAAAAATGAGAGGCACGCTGTGTACATGAATTGGAATACTTAAGATAATGATGGGGAATTCCCTCATGGTCCAGTGGTTAGGACTCTGCACTTCCACTGCTGAGGGTCTGAGGTTCGATCTCTGGTCTGGGAACTAAGATCCCATAAGCTGCGTGGCACGGCCAAAAAAAAAAAAAAAAAAGATGATGATATCAATTCTCCCCAAATTTATATACTGTTTTAACACAATTCCTATCAAAATCCCAGTAAGATTTTTTTATAGATACAGGCAAGATTATTCTAAAATTTATATGGAAAGGAAAAGGAACCAGATTAGTTAAAACAATTTTGAAAAAGAAGAATAAAGTAGGAGAAAGAAGCCTAACTGATATTAAAGCTGATTATATAGCTATAGTAATCAAGACTGTGTGGTATTGGTGGAAGGATATATACATAGATCAAGGTAACGGAAATAGACCCATGCAAATATGCCCAACTGATGTCTGACAAAAGTACAACGGGAAAAATATAGCCCTTTCGACCAATGATGCTGGAGCTCCAGATGTGCTGGAGCACATCTATAGCCCAAACTATGAAACCTAACGTAAACCTCAAACTTTATAAAAAATTAACCCAAAATGGATCATGGACATAATGTTAAACATAAAGCTATAAAAATTTTTAAAGAAAACGTATAGGAAAGTCTTCAGGTTCTAGGGCTAGGCAAAGCATTCTTAAATTTGACAACTAAAGCACAATCCCTGAAAAGAAAAATTGATAAATTGGACTTCATAAAATTAAAAACTTTTTCTCTGCAAAAGACCCTGTTAAGAGGATGAAAAGACAAACTACAGAATGAGGGAAAATATTCACAAACCATATATCTGACAAAGGATTTTTATATAGAATATGTAAAGAGTTCTCAAAACTCAAAAGTAAAACAAACACACAAGCAAAAAACAATCCAATTATAGACTAGGCAAAAGACAGGAAGAGACATTTCACAGAAGAGGATATACAGATGGCAAATAAGCATATGAAAAGATGTTCAACATCATTATTCATTAGTGAAATGCAAATCAAAACCACAATGAGAATTAGGAGTTTGGGATTAACATATACCTGCTACTATATATAAAACAGGTAAACAACAAGAACCTACTGTTATAGCAAAGGGAACTGTACTCAGTATCTTGTAATAACTTATAATGGATAAGCATCTGAAAAAGAATATATATACACGTATAACTGAATCACTTTGTTGTACACTTGAAACTAACACATTGTAAATTAACTATACTTCAATGAAAAAAGACACAATGCGATATCACTAAACATCTATTAGAATGGCTAAACTACAAAATAGTGACAACTCAAGGTGCTGGTATGAATGCAGAGAAACTTGATTACTCATCCACTACAGGTGGATATCTAGGATGGTACAGCCTCTCTAGAAAACAATTTGGCAGTTTCTTAAAAAATTAAACATGCAAGTACTATGACCTAGCAATTGCAGTCCTGGGCATTTTTCCCCAAAGAAATAAAGACATGTTCACACAAAAACCTGTACATGAATATTTGTAGCAATAATAATAAAGTTTATTAGTAATGACCAAAAACTGGGAACATTCCAGATGAAAGGTTAAGCAAACTGTGGCACATCTGTACCATGGAATGTGACTCAGCAATGAAAAGAAATGAACTGCTAACACCCACAATAGCTTGGATGAATCTCCAGGGAATTATGCTGAGTGAAAATGAAAATCCCAAAGGTTGCATGCTGTATGATTCCATCCATATAACGTTTACGAAATGATAAAAGCGTAGAAATGGAGAACAGACTAGTGGTTTCCAGGATTTAAGGAGAGGGTCCTCTCCTAATAGGAGAGATATTAGTGTGGCTATAATAGGACACCAGGAGGGATCCTTGAGGGGATGGAAATGTCCTATATCTTGACTGTATCAATGTCAATGTCTTGGTTGTGATAATGTATTACCTACATCTACAAGATGTTACCTAGACATTTCTCCAAAGAAGACATACAGATGGCCAAGAGGCACATGAAAAGATGCTCAATATCACTAATTATTAGAGAAATACAGATCAAAACTACAATGAGGTATCATCTCACACCGGTCAGAATGGCCATCATCAAAAAATCTGCAAACAATAAATGCTGGAGAGGGTGTGGAGATAAAGGAACCCTCTTGCATTGTTGGTGGGAATGTAAACTGATACAGCCACTACAGAGAACAGCATGGAGGGTCCTTAAAAAACTAAAAATAGAACTACTATATGACACAGCAATCCCAGTACTGACGCAGACGTAGAGAATGGACATGTGGACATGGAGGTGGGGGGCGGGTGGGATGAACTGGGAGATTGGGATTGACACATACACACTACCATGTGTAAAATGGATAGCTAGTGGGAACTTGCTGTATAGCACAGGGAGCTCAGCTCAGTGCTCTGTGACCACCTAGATGGGTGGGATGCGGGGTGGGTGGGAGGGAGACCTAAGAGGGAGGGAATATATGTATACTTATAGCTGATTCACTTCATTGTGCAGCAGAAACTAGCACAACATTGTAAAGCAACTATACCCCCCCACCAAAAAAAAAAAAAGATGTTACCATTGGGGGAGCTGGGATCTCTTGGTATTATTATTATTTTTTAATTTGAATTTGTTTTATTTCATACTAAAGGTATCACATAACTTCTAAAACAAGGCATCTTATAATTTCCAACAGTTTCCCTTTACATAGAGACACCCAACTGGGGAACTGGTATTCTTTGCCAATCTCCCTGGTCGTTAGTAAAGCTTAACGTGTAACTTACCCCAACAATCTCTGTATTATTTCTTACAACTGCATATGAATCTACATTATCTCAAAATTTAAAAATTAATTTAAAAAACGAATCTAAAGCCAAAACAGCAATGTTAGTATTTATTAAAAAAAAGTTTATTGAGGACACAAGTGCTTAGTACGTAATTCTCCGTATTTTTTATGTTTGAATTTCCTTTATGAAAAAAAAAAGCTTTAAGGCTCAGGTCAAATGTCACCTCTGCTCAAGGCTATTGTCAGTTAGAATTACATTAAGTGCTCTTTCTCCATGATTCTTTGGGGATAGGACTAGAATGAGAACATCTTAAGTCTAACACCATGTTATTTATCTTTCTTTATACCTCTTTCCATAACCCCTATATTTAGTCCAGTGCTTTAAATGCAATTATTATTCTTACTGATATTAATATACATATACATTTAGCTGTGTCCTATGGTTCTAAATTAGAAAGAAAGAAAGAAAAAAAATCCACACAATTTGAGTCTTCATTTCATAAAGAAAACAAAACAAAACACAGCAGGCCAAAACAAATACATGTTATAGAAATTCAAAGAAACCATAAGGGTATTAACAAGTACCCACAGTGTGCTTTTTTCCAAAGCAGTTACTTTGCCCAAGAGGACAAAATATGGTTTGTGGGGTAGACATTCTGTTTTTGTTCCTTTGATGCTGGCTTCCCTATTTTTGTATCATTTAGAACACTTTCGGTGTCCGGTAACACATACTAAACTTAACTGGCTTATACAATGAGAAACTGTCTTGGTTCCCACAACTGGAGCGTTGATAGGACACGGTCAGGGTTGACTGAATCCACAGGCTCTAGTTCCATTCCCTCGGGCTCTGCATTCCCCTGTGGGCTGAACTCATCTGTAGGCGAATATTGAGACGTTCCAGAGGAAGAGAAAGACCCTCTCTTCCTCTCCCTTTCTCCTTAGAGTGAGGAGACTTTACAGGATGCTGCAGGAAACCTCTCCTCTCACAAGCCCATCACTGGACCAACTGCTGGTGGAGGGGATGGGATTCCTGACAGACCAACTAGGCCCTTCTCCCATCCTGGAGGCTCAGCTGCTCCCAAGGACCTGAGGGTTGTCCTGAGCAAAACTGGGGTTGTTCAGGAGGGGTGATGGGGGCTAATAATAAAGTCCATCCTGATCTTGCTGTCAGCCCTCCCTCATGCTGTGGCTTTTACTTATGCCTCTCTCTTTCTGCAAATTTATTGTTTGTTTGTTTGTTTTTCTATTAATGGGGTGGTACCCGGGGTTTAAAATTCTGTGCTAGGACTTCCCTGGTGGCAAAGTAGTTAAAAATCCGCCTGCCAATGCAGGGGACACGCGTTCGATCCCTGGTCTGGGAAGATCCCATATGCTGAAGAGCAATTAAGCCTGTGCGCCACAACTACTGAGCCTGCCTGAGCTCTAGAGCCTGCGAGCCGCAGCTACTGAGCCCGCGCGTGCTGCAACTACCGAAGCCTGCGCGCCTAGAGCCCATGCTCCTCAACGAAGGGTAGCCCCCACTCGCCGCAACTAGAGAAAGCCTGCACGCAGCAACGAAGACCCAATGCAGCCAAAAATAAATAAATTAAATAAATAAATTTATTAAAAAAAAAAAATTCTGGGCTGACTTGGATTTAAGAAAAGAGAAAAACTTTCTTGCACGTGTCTTCTGTCCACAACTAAAAGGCCAGATGAGCCAGATGGGATATGTTACTGACTGAAATGTCACCAGGAGGGATGCACAGGCCCGTGGGGAGATGACCCAGGGGCAGCTCCAATTCCAAGTGGACGGAAAGCCAGAGAGTGCCTCGCAGGTAACAGGAAGACAGGGGCCTATCACCAGTGGCAGCCCCTTAGTGCCTTGGGGGAAGTCGGTGAGTTTCCCTAAAAGTAGTCTGGAGGCCAGAATGACTCCACAAAAAGGCTGGGGTCAAACCTAGATACAGTAGTGGTATGTGTTTTAAAAACGTAAAAGGTTCAAGATATATCCAGGGAGAACAGGAAATCGGCCAGGAAGACAGACCAGGGGCGTGCATTCCTGTTTCAGGATTTAATAAAAATAGGGAGAGTACAGCATTTTTTTTTTAATTAATTAATTTATTTATTTTTGGCTGTGTTGGGTCTTCGTTTCTGTGCGAGGGCTTTCTCCAGTTGCGGCAAGTGGGGGCCACTCTTCATCGCGGTGCGCGGGCCTCTCACCATCGCGGCCTCTCTTGTTGCGGAGCACAGGCTCCAGACGCACAGGCTCAGCAATTGTGGCTCACGGGCCTAGTCGCTCCGCGGCATGTGGGATCCTCCCAGACCAGGGCTCGAACCCGTGTCCCATGCATTGGCAGGCAGATTCTCAACCACTGCGCCACCAGGGAAGCCCAGTACAGCATCTTGAAGCAACAGGATACTCAAGGCTATCAGAGTACCACATTCAGGTCTGTGGGCCTGCTACTGAATACCCTATTTCCACACTGTCTCCATGGGTTTGCAGGATCAATGTTAGTTTGTCTCCACTTAATTTCACTAAATGAAGCCCTTTGTGTAATGAAAGAAAACAGCTACAAAATTCAAAATGAACTTGGGGACTTGAATTAAAAAGCAGATAAACAGAGAGAGAAACCATTGAAGGCTGAGGAAAATGTTATTTAATGTCTGCCACTAATATTAAGAAATTATTTTCTTTAATTATCTCTCTAATTTATTTAGAATTGCCTGAGATATTTATGGGACTGACCTGGCAAAGATTTAGTGGTGATATAAAGTACTGTGAGCTCTGAAAAAAAAAAAAAATTTAAAAATTAAAAAAAAAGGAATTGGGGGGGCTTCCCTGGTGGCGCAGTGGTTGAGAGTCTGCCTGCCAATGCAGGGGACACGGGTTCGAGCCCTGGTCTGGGAAGATCCCACATGCCACAGAGCAACTAGGCCCGTGAGCCACAATTACTGAGCCTGCGCGTCTGGAGCCTGTGCTCCGCAACAAGAGAGGCCGCGATGGTGAGAGGCCCGCGCACCGCGATGAAGAGTGGTCCCCACTTGCCGCAACTAGAGAAAGCCCTCGCACAGAAACGAAGACTCAACACAGTCATAAATAAATAAAAAAATAAAAAAGAACGTGAATTTCTTAAAAAAAAAAAAAAAAAAAGGAATTGGGGCACAGAAAAAATTTTTTTTCTCTATTCTTGTCTCTGAAAACTTCTAGGAGAACACATGAGGAACTATTAATAGTGCTTATTTCTGAGCAATGGGGCTGGAGGTTGGGCAGGTAGAGAAAGGAAATTTTGTTTTCACTACCATTCTGTGTGGTAGATATTTTTTCATTTATCATGAGCTTATATGACTATTGTAATTTGTACAAGTTCAGTAAAATAAAAGGAAAGGAAAAGAGTTTATTAAATGTATTCCTGGTTTATAGAGAAAGTTAGGACTGGATTTATCAGTTCCCAGTTCTGCTACCATCAGTGCTATCCCTGTGAAGAATTCGTGTTTGAGTTATCCCGGGCGTGACTCATTCAGTAGGAGAGGAGTGTGGGTGACTGATTTTAATAACAAAAAAGAATGAAGATTCTAGACTGTATGCTTTGTAAAGATGCTTCACATACTAAATAGCACCATGAAGTCTCTACTAAGCCTTAGTTGCACCATTCTCATAAATTCCCTAGGAAATGCAGGAAGATCAGACACAGTTCATTAGGAAATGTAACAGAATTGTAACTGAACACAAGTGACAGATTTTAATTAAAGTTATCCTAATAGTGCAGAAAGGTTCAACCTTGATTCTGTTTGGGGCAGGGGAGGAGGATGAATGTCATAGTCAAGGCACAGTTTCAAAAAAGGAATGACTCCACAATAGGCAAAGAGTAACCGGCGTTCATGTTTCAAATGCACAGGTGTCATTTTGCTATTGAAATCAATGCACTAAACAAAGCCCCATGTATTTAAAAAGGATTTGCTGTGGATCTGGCTTGCTTCTCACACTTTCAAAGCCTCTGAGCTAATCTGGAATTTGTAACAACTCCTTCGGTCTTTGAAAATATTAGCTCAAATTAGATTCTCAAAACTAGAAACTCAAAGCAAGCAAAAATATTACGACATGGGATAAACTTAAGCTGATATATTTGTAATACTGCTTACTTTTTCGGTGCTAGTATTTTGTTAACAATTCATAACTGTTTTAAACGTTTTACCCATTTTTTCCCTTTACAAACTTCCCTGATGTGCAATATTGAAATCTACATTACAGGTAAGGCCAAGGCCAGTGCTACATCGCACAGAAAGTTGGGTGTTGAATAACCCATCAGGAAGTTTCTGTCAGCCAAGGTCCTTTTGAACCTGCAGAAACAAAACTTTGGTTTATCTCTCTCCTTTCTTTTCTTTACCTTGCCCTTATTCTATCCCTCCATTCTATCTTATATTCTCTTTTCCTTTCTTTACTTCCTAAAAAAGAATGAATGATGGATATGATTTGGGGTAAGGGCAGGAGGGTATCTGTTGAGTACTCTGAGCTGTTTGTTTGTTACCAAAAGTTTTTCACCTAAGGTTTTGAGTTTAAAGATCTACTCTGCCTATAAACATTTGACGAATATGTAGAAACAAAAATATAAGCTTCTGATGAACAATAAGACTCTCATGATTTAGGGAAGTATGATGGTTTCTTTTTCCTAAAGCGTGTAATGGTTCCTTTTCCTCAAGTCTCTAGAATGTTATTTACTGGATCTGGAGCCTTCTGAAATTCAACACAATCTAACTCTTGAAATAACAAGAAAAGGTGCTTTTGTTTTCTCCGTATGATTCTTGATACTTGCTTGCATTCTGAAGAAGAACCGGAATTAGTAGGGATTTTATTTGAAATAGTTTATTTCAGAATAGTGTGTGCTCTTTGGTGCCACGTCGTCAGGCAATCTGACTTGCTTGGAGCTGAGTAAACAGTTAAACTTCAGGGAAAAAGAGTTAGAAAAGGACCTAAACCAGGGTTTCTCAACCTGGGTACTATTGACAGTTGAGGCCGGATAATTCTTCAACGTAGGGGGGCTGTCTTGTGCAATGTAGGAAGTTTAGCAGCAATCCTGGCCTCAACCCACTGGGTGCCGGTAGCACCCCCCCACCCCAGCTGTGACAATGAAAAAGGTCTCCAAATATTGCCAAATATTTCCTGGGGGCCACAATTGCCCCCAGTTGAGAACCACTGACCTAAATTCAGCTTGAGCTGTTGTTTCAGTCTCTGGGAGTTATTTCAGAAACTTTCAAAAATTAAAAACTGTAGCAGGTAAAATTTTACATGCCTCTACATTCTCCTTGGTCATCTGCCTAAGATGCTATGTCACAGTCTCTCCCAGGAGACCTAGGCCCACTCCAGGAATGGACTTTGATGATCTAATAGATCTCTTTCCTGTCTCAGTATTCTGGCTAATGACAGCACAATCAATGTGCTGATGCTGAAAACATGCTGAGAAAACAGTGGGAACAGGGTCAGATTCTCCTGAAGAAAGATTTTGTGTTTTTTTAGTAGACTGGGCCAAACACAACATTGCAGTGTACATGTTTCATAAGGTAGAAAATGTTAGAGACTCAGGACGAAATAAAAAGTCCTCCTTTTTATTGTAGTGAAGTCCAGTACACATCTGTGTATAGATGGAGCTAAGATACAGTCACAAAAGGAGAACTCTTGAAATATGTTACCACGTGGCTTAAAAATCACAGTCAAATCTATATATTCAATTTGGCAGGAAAATACCTTCTTTCTTTTTTGGGAAAGACATCACACTATGCTTCCTAGATTCAGCTGAATTATGAAATGCAGAAATTGAGACTTGGAGATAAAAAGGAAGCCAATTTTCTTTTCTCCTCTCTCCCTCTTTATTTCCTTCTTTCCTTCCTTCCCTTTTTTTTTTTTTCTTATTACAGTGTTCACGCATATCAGAAAAGTTGATTCAACACATCTGGATTATGAAATCAAGCATGAGGCATGGATGTGTCAGTACAAGTATTGCACAGTGTTAATGTTCAATTGAACACTTAAAATCGAACAGCTGCCTTAGCAAGTTCTATAAAGAAGTGTGGATTTTACACACTTCCTTGTAGCTTGCAGAACTTTTCATATTGTACGAACCAAGGACAGGTACTTGGTTGTAAAATCTAAATATTATTCCATGAAATGCTTCCTAGTGGGTGCCTGGCCCACTGGCTATTCCATCCATGTAGCTTTACATGTGTGAAAAAATCTTCTCCTACTAGGATTGCTAAGAGAGGGTCAGACAAGTGACTGGGTAATTGAGAAGACTTTCACTTTATTGAAAGACAGCCTCATAATGCCTTCTAAGCCTTATTAACAGAAATTACTGTTAAAAGAAGTTTGACCTTCAAGCATCCTACATCATGGATGAAGTAAATTCTCTGTTCTGGCTCTGCCTCTTGTATTTCCTACTTTCAGCCTTAGCCCCGGTTGTTTCCTCTGCCTGGGATGTTCTTTCTTCCCAGGGCCACGTGCCCTCCAAATCCTGCCCACCTCAACTGCCAACTCCTCTGTGAAGTCTCCTTTCTCTTCTTCTCCCAGACCGAGGGAATCACACCTTCCTTTGAACTGCGTTAGCACAGTATCTCACCGCTCTTGTGACACTTCACTTTCTGTCTTGCTTTGAGGTCATTTATGCTCCCTTCCTATTAACCAGAAAACCCTTTGAGGGGAGGATCTGCCTCTAGTTCCTTGTTGTATTTCCCATACCATGTGACTTAGGACTTTGTACACTGCATTCAGATCACACGTTAAGTAAATGACTTTTTAGATACAGAGTCCACATCTGATATTTGTTCTACCCTGAGGAAGTCTTTCTGGACAGCAAGATAATGCAATCAAGCTCCTCTCCAGCCCCATCAGGTTGAAGAAAGACAAAGTCCAGTTATCGTTCAATTACCTGGACTAATGTTGCAATCATTCCCTTTGCAAATGTGTGTCAGCATTTTTGCTTCCATTCTTTCTATCTTTCTATGGTGAACAAACTCCCTAATAAACCCTGGCTGCTTTTTTTCTTTTTTTTTTAATATAAATTTATTAATTTTATTTATTTATTTTTGGCTGCATTGGGTCTTCGTTGCTGCACGCGGGCTTTCTCTAGTTGCGGTGAGCGGGGGCTCCTCTTTGTTACGGTGCACGGGCTTCTCATTGTGGTGGCTTCTCTTGTTGCGGAGCACGGGCTCTTGGCGCGTGGGCTTCAGTAGTTGTGGCACGTGGGCTCAGTAGTTGTGGCGCACGGGCTTAGTTGCTCTGCGGCGTGTGGGATCTTCCCAGACCAGGGCTCGAACCCGTGCCCCCTGCATTGACAGGCGGATTCTTAACCACTGAGCCACCAGGGAAGCCCCCTAGCTGCTTCTTGAAATGGAACACGTTACTAAAGACACAGCCGTTCTTTTTCTTTCACTGTTGTATAACACACCAACCTGTGCTTTCATATTTAGAAATATAAAAACGGTTACATCACCTAGCCCAACCCCTTTGTAAGGCTACAACTGCCAGGGACATGTTGAAATGACACGCCTGACCTTCCTGAAAGAAAAGGAAGAATGCTCCAGAACTGAATTCTTACAAATGAGAATGTTCAACATTCAGAGTTCCTAAAAACCTGCTGTCTTGTTACTTTATATAAATCCATAGTTAGATTAAAGGAGTTATTTGAGCTGACTATTTCTTCCCACAGAATGAGAATTAGATTTCTTGCATTTGGCCTGGTTCTGGGTTTATCTGCCTTCTTCCTTCTAAAGAACTGAAATTTGGCAAGACAGTTTCAGGTTTTCTGCTAATTTGTGGTCATTGCCTCTTTTGCAGGATTTGAGATTCATATAAAGGTTCTTTTGCCTCCAAGATATTGTGCCATTGGTTGGATTTTAGATGGGACTCGGGGGAAGGTAATGTTGCTCTAGTGGATGGCATATGGATGGACACCTGAATTGGAGTCCTTGCTCTGCCACAACTGGCAGTTTGGTTTGAGGAAAGCCAATTAGCCTCCCAGTCTTCCACTTGAGAAATGGAGACAATACGTATCTTACAGAATTGTTGAGAGATCTTAATGAGATAACGTATGTGAAAATGCACTGGAAAGCGTACAATGCTATGTTTGCTGTGTCTTTTTACTACATCACCAGCCTCTGGTATCCAAACCATATGTTCACTTCAAATCAGCAATGCTTGGTGTTTATGAACCCCTTCTCCAAGTGAGGCACGGGGTGTGGAAAGTTGAGTAAGAGATGCTGACTTTGCCTTCAGAGAGCATTTAATCTAGAAGTGAAGTTAAGGAGACACATAAGTTTAGTCACATTTGCTTTGTGCATCTGGAAAAGTAGCTTATCTTCTGTGAGGGTGGGTTTCCTCATCTGTAAAATGCAAGTAGTAATACATACTCTTCAAAAGCAAGTAAGACAATACACATGAAGTGCTGAGCTCAGTACCCGACATATCTAGTTACCTAGTTAAGTGGTACCTTTCCAAGGGGATAAGAAAAGCACCAACCTAGTATTACAAGGGTTCAAATAACTAAACAAGAACCATTACATCTGGTTGAAAAAAATCTGGCAAGGCTTCACAGAAGATTAAAATCTGGTCTGAGGCTTGAAGGATAAATCGATTTCTGCCTTTGAAGAAAATGGTAGCAAGTGGCTAGTATTGAAACCGAGCAGGACCCTGTGGGGCTCCTGGGCATGGAAGCCTTTCTGTCCCCCGTTTCTTGTAGGCAAGACTCCAGCCTCCATGACCTTCCCTGAGTTCCAAAGGGCAAATTCAAACAGTCGCTAATCAATGGAGGAGTAGCCAAGAATCCACCTAAGGCGAGATTAAATTGACCAGAGAAGCTCATGAAAATTAGGAGACCAAGCACCTGAGATGAGATTAAAGGAGCGCAGGCCCTGCACACACCCTAATCTTATCATCAAACCCCACCTTGAACTATTGCTATAAAACTCCTCATCACATCCTCCCAGGTGGGGACACATAGTTTTTCCAGGCAGGAGCCTGCTGTGTCCCCCTTTGTCTGACAAAGCAATAAAGCTCTTCTTTTCTCCTTCACCCAAAACTCTGTCTCCGAGATTTGATTCAGCACTGGTGCACAGAGGCTGAGCTTTCAGCGTATGTGTCAATCACTGTTCAAAGCACTCTCCATGTATTGTCTCATTTAATACCCAGCCAGACATGGTTAGTGTGGTCATCCCTATTTTGCAGATGAGAAGACTGAGGCACAGAGAGTTGAGGTGATGAACCCAAAGTCCCACAGACGGTTAGGGGTGGAGCAGGGGCTAGATCCAAGCAGTCTGGTTCCTGAGCTTCAGCTCATAACCTGGGCACAGAACAGGTTTTTGTTTGTTTGTTTTCACTGGAGACAGGAGGTTTTATTGATGCCGATGGGGGTAGGAGAGGCCCCCAGGAGCCAGGAGGGGCTTGGGGGGCTGAGTCACTCAGGGGATGCATAAGGTCTGGGCACATGGAGGTAGGTTAGGGCACATTCACCTTAGGATTCTGTGGCTCCTTCTTTGGGGAAGGGAGAGAGCGTCTTGAGGGAGCAATTTGAAGAGGCAGGGTAGGGGGTAAAAGGGATGGGGATGACAGGAAGCATCACAAGAACAGAGACGATGAAGGAAAACTTAGGATCTTCCTCTCCTGACAAGAAGTGGTGTAAAGAGGAGAAGGAGGCACAGTCAGAGAGAAACCCTGTGCGATGAAAAAGTTTAGGGATGAAAGGGCAACAGGGACAGGGCTGCCCCAGTGGACACAGAGAGGTCACACAGAGCAGCCTGGCACCGAGCCCGGTTAATGCCTTTTGATTGTGAAGGCAGCAAGAAGGAGGGTTCCAGATTTTGCAAATCCAGGCCATATTGAAACCCGTGGCCTGGGTTTGAAACTGAGCAGAACCCTCTGGGGCTCCTGGGCATGGAAGCCTTTCAACAGTTGCTAATCAGGGAAGGGAAGGGATACAGAGAAAAGGGAGGAACAGTCAAGAAACAATAGTGCAGCCTTGGGGCAGCGTCCTGGTTCCGCCTCAAGGGATACACATAACAATATCTTTAAGCTCTTCTGTGGAACTAAAGCCCCGGCCAAATGGAAGATGTTCCGGAGAGAAGGAACAGTTTGATAACCTTGAGAAGCTCATTAGGAGACCACCTGAGGCCAGATTAAAGGAGTGCAGGCCCTGCACACACCCCATCCTTATCAGCAGCCCGGACCTTGAACCATAGCTAGAAAACTCCTCACCAAATCCTCCCAGGTTGGGACATACAGTTTTTCAGGGAATGAGCCCGCTGTGTCCCCCTTTGCTTGGCAAAGCAAAAAAGCTCTTCTTTTCTACTTCACCTGTCTCTGAGAATCTGTCTCCGAGAATTGATTCGGCACTGGTCCACAGAAGCTGAGTTTTCGGCATGAGGTTTTCTTAGGAAGCTCTCTTGTCTAAGAAACCAAGGTTAATCCCTTCTCTGCTCACGAAATGCTGGTGACCTTTGACTTCAACCAGAGATTCATCTGAAAATCTTTCATTGGTGTCGCCTCTCATTAGGTGTTGGCGGTTAGGTGTACTTTTTAAAAAGGTTAGCCTTGCAATTTTTCTAAGCTCACACAGTAGAATGTCATTCTGTGTATGTTTAATTAATCATGTCGGCATCTAGACTGTGAAAAGCACTTCTGCAAAGTGCATTGAAGGAAACAATAAACACCCGTTAGTCTTTAAAACCCAAATTGCCATAAAAACGCACATTTTCCTTCTGAAGCATACAGACTCAGGGTACATTTACTTTGTCATCTTATTTTGCATGATATTTCCTCTCCTTTCTCAAATTCAGAGTTTTATGGACACGGTTTCATTGGGCCTCAAGTGTCAACTTTCTTTTCAATAGAATCATGCTGTCTTTATACAGCCCACTATTGTTAGCGTTTACATTCAAGGTTGCTTCCTCTGTAAAAATTAATTGGATGAGATGATGGTTATTTGATAATGATGCATTGCACTGCCTTGGTGTTACCCTTCGGCCTGTCATTTCATTAACAGTCCAGAGAGCATGTCTTACTAAGGCTTTTTGGCTCCTAGTGACATGAGCTCACCTCCACATGCAAAAATAGAGTCGCTGAAAGGTAGTTAGCATAAATTATTCCATCATTCAACCACAAAAGCATCTTTCTTCTGGCAAAATATTTATGCCTTTTAAGTAACTTCCTTGCACATGCATTTCTGCTTTCTGTCCAACGAAGGAAAACCTGAAGTGCTATTAGAGTAGTCCAGGCTACCATTTGTTTTTTGCCAGAAAGACCCAGAGAACTGCTGCAGCCTTCTTTTATAAAACAAAATCAAATATTAAAATTACCACTCTATAAAAAAATTACTGTTAAAACTACCTGCTGGAAGTTGTGTCAGTTTTGCTTCTATAAAAATAGGTCACCACCACCAGTGAATATGTATTACGCAGAGAAATAAATGCTATCGATCATCAGTGTTCAGACTTTTCTACAATGTTGATTTCACCCACCACTTCCTTACTCTAGAAACGCTGTTAGAGGTGATGTTTCTAGATGCTACTAATTGGTGGTCATCCCAGAACAAAGGCTTTATTCATTCATTTCTTTATTCATTCAACCATTTATTTATCAACTATTAATTGAGCACCTAAACTACCTAGTACAACTCAAGACACCTAGAATACATTAGTGAAAAAGACAATTAGCGTAAAATATTCCTGCCACCCCACCCCCCTCCAGCTTACATTCTCATGGGAGATAGTTGATAATAAACAATAAATATGCTAAGTAAGAACAATATAGTATTTAGGAAGTTCATAAGTGCTCTGGAAAAAAAAATTCTAAAAAATAAAAATAAAAATAAAGGCGAGCAAGTTTAAGGAGATGGAGAACTGGCGTGTGTATGTGTGAGGCTGGTTGCCATATTTAATAGGGTCATCGAGACACGCCCTGCTGAGAAAGTGAGATGGAGAGAGATGAGCGAGTTAGCCAAACAAACATCTGGCTTAAAGCAGAGGCAACAGCTAGAGGAAACGCCCCAGGCAAGAGCCTGCTGCCTTCCCCCTGTGGCAAGGTCAGAATGGCTGGGCAGAGAGAGGAAGAAGAGGAGCCTTGTAGAAGGGGAAGCCAGGCATGGAGGTGGGCATTACGGGATTTTGAGTAGCAACGTGATGTGGTACGACTTATGGTTTAAAAAGGACCCCCCGTCCCCCACGTACTGGGCGGAGGATGGACAGTAGAGGAACATGAGTGTGGAAGCAGGGGGACGAAAGGATTTCTCAAAGTCACATCAGAAGATATTAAAACCTTCTTGGTTTACGTTAGACTTAACAACTAGAAAACCAAACACAACACAACACGACCTCCTGTTCAGTCCCTCTCTTGCACAGAGAACTTGACCACCCTCCCATCACAGGTTTCGACATTCCTGGCACGTGGCTTCTTCCAGTTTGGAGATATAAGTTAACTTGGTTGTTCCCTTTGGGGGCAGTACTGCTGTGTTGCAGAAGGCAAATCGTCAAGTCAAGGGGCACTGAGGCAAACACAAGGTTGGAAAGTTCCAGAAGTAGTTCTGGAATGCTTGGTGATGCAAGCAAAGAAAAGAGGCAAGAAAGGGGCCCAGCATTGGGCTCTACCCTCTATGTATCTAATCAATGTCATGGATGCAGAGAGCTCCCATTTAATGTTTAGGGTGACAAGATGTAAAATCCCACACTGTACCTCACCCTGTCGTTGTCTTTGAACTTCATGAGGCAGCTTAGATTTGTATCAGTCTACTTGTTTCTTTTTCAAAATCTAACATTAGGGATGTAGTTGAGAGAGAGAGAGAGAGAGAGAGAGGTAGAGAGGGAGCACTGATACAAAAGAGGGTTTTGAAATCAAGACACAAGCTCTATGGGCAATAATAATATTGAACTTGAAACTTTTAAAGAGCTGCCTTTGTAGTCTATGTAAACATAAGTTATAAGCAAGGATTCTTAGGGCTCTCTTAATTATTTCACATGACTGAGAATGTAGGAGTACAGCTATTAGAAGAAATCCTAGGGGAGATTCCTGCCCTAGAAAGGGAGGTCCCTAGGCCTCTGCTGAACTGAGTAAAGCCATCAGAAAGTTTAAATGGAAATCCCTACAGGGAAATCCCTAATCACAAGAGACTAGAAAGAACATTGGAAGGTCATTTAGCCATAGGATGGCATATAGGTTGCAGACCTTATTGCCAACTAGGAGGAACTGAGTTGTGAAGGATTCCGAGGCCACACCTGGTGTTGGTTTAGAAATAGTACAATGAGGGTGAGTGATGTCTGCTCAGGGCTAAGGAAGTAGGAATGGTGTGCCCAGACAATGTATTTAACATTCCTGACCAGCCTCTTGTCTCCATATCTATCTACATTCAAATCATCTTAGATAGACGAGATGCTATTCTATTTTTGAGACCCGCAGAGGACACCATATAAATTTCTTTTAGAAATGCAAAGATAGTTACTTAAAATAAATTTCCTTGCGTTAGCTAAGGCCTTGCTGCTTTAATGTAAAGTTCTTTTCTTTTGTCTTGGCCTTGGTGGACACTGGAAGAATACCATGTCTGAGGAACCCACCGTGGTGTCCTGGCCCCCATCTTTGTGGAGACCTTGAACTCTCTCTCCTGCTTCTGACCATTGGCTCCTTCAATCAGGGTCTTCCTTCCCACAATGCCCTCTTCCCCACCTTTGTCCTATCTGCTGGCAAAGGGGTCTTCTGACTGAAACATAGGGTCACAGGGAGATGGTAGGTCATGCAGAATCTGGGTTCTTATCCTGGTTCTGCCACCAGATCCCTCTGAGACCTTTTTTGCTTTATTTTTTCGGAGTCTGATTTTTCTCAACTGTAAAATGAGGGGGACTTTAACCTGGGTGCAAGGACTGGCCTGAGATTCTAGTTTATATGTTTGGTGCATAGTTCAGGGGAGGGGGTTGGCATCTTTATCAGATTTTTTTTTCTTTTTAAAAGATTTATTTATTTATTTATTTTATTTATGCTTGTGTCGGGCCTTAGTTGCAGCACGCGGGATCTTCGTTGAGGCATGTGGGATCTTTCGTTGCAGCGCGTGGGCTCTTCGTTGCGGCATGCAGGCTTCTCTCCAGTTGTGGCACGCAGGCTCCAGGGCACGTGGGTTCTGTAGTTTGCGGCGCTCAGGCTCTAGTTGAGACGCGCGAGCTCAGTAGTTGTGGCACGCAGGCTTAGTTGCCCAGTGGCATGTGGGATATTTGTTCCCTGACCGGGGATCCAACCCACGTACGTCCACTGCACTAGAAGGTGGATTCTTTACCGCTGGACCACAGGGAAATCCCTATAAGATTCTTAAGAGTTAGGAGACTTTGAATATTCTTTTAACTTGAAACTTTGTATGTGAAGATCCCTTTTCATGTAATTGATAACTCTGTATCATGCTCACACCTGAAGATATGGCAAAGCACTCTTCAAACGGCAACTTCCAGTTCTTACAGAGCACGGACCCATATTAATGTTAATGGACCCATATTAATCAGATCTGTAGAAGATGACTAAGGTAGACAAAAATGTAACCTGCATGAGAGGAAGTAGGGTTGTTAAAAATTTCCCTGAGAGCTCACGAGTTATGAAAAAGGAGACATTGTTCTAGAGGATTCCCGTGTCTTTTAATGATTGTCAGTCAGAGGCAATGCTCAGGGGAGACACAGGAGATGGTCCCTGCGGTCCCCTGGGAGAGTCAGCACAGCAGCAATCCTCACCCTGGACGTGGTCCAGCCGCTCGGCTGCAATCAAGGCTGCAGAATGTAATGAAAACGGTTAGCCACAGTTGCCAAATGTTGTTGTCAATTAGACAAAATATGTTGGCTATGTGTGTAAGGGCATGGGAAAAGGTCTGCAAAGGTAACAAAATGACACTGTGCTGGGAGAAGGGACGTGGATGGGGGCCATGTGCCGTGGACGGGAGAACGCTTGCTGTGCTGGCTGTATTCGTTTCCTAGGGCTGCTGTAACAGATGTCCACAAGCTAGGGGGCTGAAAACTCCAGGAATTTATTCTCTCACAGTTCTGGAGGCTGAAAGTCCGAAATGGTGGTGTCAGCAGAGGCTAAGCTTCCTCCGAAGTCTCTAAGGAAGGGTCCTTCCTTGCTTCCTGGTGGTCCCAGGTATTCCTTGGCTTGTGGCAGCATCACTCCGATCTCTGCCTCTGTTGTCACATGGCTTTCTTCCCTGTGTGTCTGTGTGTGTCCCCTTGTCTTACAAGGACACCAGTCATTGGATTTAGGGCCCACTCTATTAAACTAGGATGATCTCACCTCGAGATCCTAAACTAATTACATCTTCAAAGACCTTATTTCTAAATAAGGTCACATCCTGAGGTTCTGGGTGAATGGGGGACATTATTCAACCACTGTACCAGCAATGTTTGAAGTTCCTTTTTTTTAAAAAAAGAGGTTGTATCCATGTATTACTTAGGATATTAAAAAACAAAAGGAGGGTCTTCCCTGGTGGTCCAGTGGGTAAGACTCCGTGCTCTCAATGCAGGGGGCCCGGGTTCGATTCCTGGTTGGGGAACTAGATCACGCATGCATGCCACAACTGAGTTCGCATTCCGCAAATAAGGAGTTGGCATGCCGCAGATAAAAATCCTGCGTGCCGCAATGAAGATGCCGCGATGAAGATCCCGCGTGCTGCAACGAAGACCCAGCGCAGCCAAAATAAATAAACAAATACATAAATAAATAAATTAGTTAAAAAAACAAAAGTAAACAACAACAGCAAAGTGTATTATAAGAAGCCACACACACACACACACACACACACACGCACACACACATTTGCTTGCTTACTCTGGCTGGATTGTAGCGGAGGTGTTTGATGGGAAGAGAGGAATATTATAATAACAGCTAACACTTATGGAGTGCTTACTATCTGCCAGACACTATTTTAGGTGCTTTTTATATACTAAATCACCTAATCCTCATAGCAACCTTATGAAGTAGGTGATACAATCATTTCCATTTTACAGATGAGGAAACTGAGGCACAGAAGACTTAAGTTACTTGCCTAAGGTCCCAGGGGAGATCCAGGATTGGAATCCAAACAGTCTGACTCAGAAGCTGTGCTTATAACAGCCCTTGCTGTACTGTCTCTTCACGTGCAGACAGACATAGGAGATAGGGGTCTGATTAAAGAAACTTGTCACCTAAACACACACAGACCCACATCCTCCCCTCCTCCCTCCAAATACAACAATAATAAAGGAACATGTTGCTTCTATGGTTAGATGTGTTTGGAGCATTGCACCGGCAGAATCCATTGAACTAGACATTGTCAGATATTCACTTAGAACAAATAGAGACTAGTATGAACTGAATGAAATATAGTTATTCATGAGCATCACCGACTGCTTTGCAGACCACTCAGACCACAAGTGATTTCAACCAGTCAGAGTACAATGTCGCTGTGGTCAAAGTAGCCATGTACCCAAGGGGGGTTCACTTACGGTTTTACAGTAGCTTCTAGCAAACTGCAGCTAAACTGCATTGCTTGTACATCACAAGCAATACTCACTGAGTGAAGAAAAGGGAATTAATAGGCATCTTTAAAATAATAAGAATGACTGTAGTACTTACATTAAAATGTCAGGTGCTGTGCTATTTTTTCTCATTCAATCCTTACCAAAACCTTCTGAATCATCGCTGGCCCCAGGTCTGGGAGGGTGACTAGTAATAAAGCAGTAGGTTTTCTTTATGGTACAAAAGGCTATAGGCTTGTTCCTGTAAACCTGGTCCAGGGGCTCTCCCACCTCCGAAGCAGACTTTGCTCTGTGGCTGTCTGCACATTCTGTGAGGACAAATCTGTACTGCAACAACTACCTAAATGAGTATTTGGGACATTTTCACTGGGGGAAGCTTGATGTGTATAACTTTTCAGGTAATTTCCCTCATCTGAATAACTTCTTGATTGAAAATAGGTCCTTCAAGTGCACAGCCTGAAGCTCTGGGGGTGGGGTGGCATCCTCCCAAAGCAGAAACCTTGGGCTAAACCATCCCAGTTGTATTCCAGGGAGTTTGTACCCCCAGAGGCCAGATCAAGACCAGGAAAGCACACACTCTTATCTTTTCCTGCTCTCATGTAGGGCCAGGTTTGATTGACAAGAGCATCTAACAGATAGCGAAGTGCTGACTGTAGACATTAAATCCTAGGCTCTGAAGTCACCCCACTGATCTTCAAATCCCAGCTCCATCACTTCCCAGTCGTAGGACCTTGGCAAGGTCCTCCACTCGGCAGCCTTAGTTTCTTCATCTGTAAAATGGGCATAACTAATACAGCCTACCGCTGAAGGCTGGTGTGAGGATAAATGGAGTCACTCTACAGAGCGTGCTTTGCATAGTGCCTGGTGCTTAGTCCCAGGAAATGTTCGTCATCGTTACTGGGCATCAACAGGGAATTCTGTGCAATCGCTTCCCTTCTCAGGGGCTGGGGTGTGATGGCAACGTCAGTCAGCTGGGCTCAAGAGAACTGCTCTGCGCTCAGATCACCCCCTGTCGTAGGAGCCATCACCTGTCTGCTGGCATTTGGTGAGAAAAGGAAAAGGAAGAAGATGAGTGTTTTTAGAGACCCACTTTTACAACATCTCCGTCTGACCCCTTCAAAATGGACGGCTGCTGCTAGGGTCCATTCTCCTCTTGGGCAGCCCTGCAAGCCCTGCTGGTGTTTCTTTTCTGAAGCCAGAGCAGGTTTCTCTCCCCACAGGAGCCCCATTCTTTACCCTGAACCAGAAGGGAAGGTCCCCTTTCTCTTTTCAGTAATGGGCAAGAACAAGGTTCCATTGACGCTGTGAATGGAACGTTTCTTACCCCAGAGTCTCTTGCTGCTGCAGACGCAGGGACCTTTTTTCTCTCCCTTGGTTTCCGAAGACTCACGTTCTCTATAGGTGACCCCCGGGGGGCCAGGACTCCTGATTCTGGCACAAACTGACAAAGGGAAGGGGGCTGCTCAGTTGCAGGGTCTCCACACCAGGCCCTTTGACATGTGGTTTCGTTTTTTTTAAATTAATTTTTATTGGAGTACAGTTGATTTACAATGTTGTGTTAGTTTCTGGTGTACAGCAAAGTGAATCAGGTATACATATACATATAGCCATTCTTTTATAGATTCTTTTCCCATATAGGTCATTACAGAGTATTGAGTAGAGTTCCCTGTGCTACAGTAGGTTTTTATTAGTTATCTATTTTACATATAGTAGTGTGTATATGTCAATCCCAATCTCCCAGTTTATCCCTCCCCCTGTCAATCCCCCTTGGTAATCATAAGTTTGTTTTCTACATCTGTGACTCTACTTCTGTTTTGTAAATAAGCTCATTTGTACCATTTTTTTTAGATTCCACATATAAGCGATATCATATGATATCTGTCCTGTGATTTCTGACAGGTGCACATCCTAGAATTTTCCCTGATTCACCGACCTTTGGGCCTGCCCGACCACCCGGCAGCATCCTCTCCTTTCACACCCTATTCCTCTCCCTTGCTTCACTTTGGGTTAGAGCACTTAGCGTCACCTGGCCCATTTCTATTAATATGGATAAGGTCTGGTCTCCGTCTCACGGGCAACACAAGCTCCAGGAGAGCAGGGACTCTGTCTTATTCATTATTGAGTCCCCAGTGCCTGGCACACAGTAGGTGCTCAAGAAATATTAATTGAATGAATGAATGAATAAATAAGTGGATGATGTCTGAAAACTGCCTCTGGTTTCTCTCTAACATCCAGAAAGTGCCTTTCTGATAAATGGATAACTGAAGTCCAGTTGCAATTGTTCTGGGTTTCCAGAATGGCCTGAGGCTAGAGCAGTCAACCAACGGGAACGGTCCTTCTGTGGCCCGGCAAACTAGGGACACAGAGCTCAGGACCTGCTCTATGGGCAGATGCCATTCAGCTGGTGAGACAAAGCTCACAGAGGACAGAGTAAGATGAACCCAGGCAGAGGAGCGGGGCTTCGATGGTGGTGGGGACAGCTCGGGGGCAGATCTGCCGGGAGGAGGAGGCCAGCTGACCGACTGCCTGTCAGCTCAACGGCGTCGCCCGTCAGGTGCGTGGCTTCCCGGGGCTCTGTGCAGAGTGTACTCAGAAACCACGCCGATGTTTCCAGGAAGTGTGCACCAACTGCTTGTTCTCTGTAGGTTCTTTCCCTCTTCCCTTTCTATGTTGCTGTTTCTTGCAAGTTAAAAAGCAAGGCAGGAAGCAATGTAAAAATAATCAAACCACAGCTAAGGGAGGGCAGTATCAAAAGAAGAAAAGGGGGAAAAAATCGAGTTGAGTATTATTCCACAGTGCTTTATACCCAGGCCCTGTGATTATTCACTCTGTGAAACCTGCTGCGGTCTGGGGAAGTTAATGGGCCGATGTGACTTTCCTTTGCCATTACTTAAATGGGCCATAAAAATTAGCATTGGCTCCTTGGTCACAAGCTGGAAGAATTCACGCTCTGGAGAGGGAAGAATGTTAATAAAAGGGGAAGGCCCACAGCTCCAGTTTCCTACCTTGGAAGTGATCACAGCTATCAGGTAACTCCTCTCCATAAAGAAAATCAGCTTCAGGCATCAAGGGATCCTGAGGGGAAGGAAGGTCAGAAGACCCTAGGCATCGAGAAGTGGGCTGCCTTGAGGGAGGATTGGGAGCTTCTGAGGTTTGGGGCTGGGCAGAGCCGATTGAGGGTTTGGGGGCTTGGAGAGAGAGGGGGCTCGCTTCAGAGAGGGTTCATGTCTGCTTCAAGTTTTTCAAAATTCCCAGTATATCAAAACATGGAAAGCTGTCAAAACAGGACCACAAAAACTGTGGCGTATTTTTAAATAGTTACACTCAACAGATTAGCACTTTTAATATACAAGCAAACAAAGCAATTGAGTTATTCACAAGGTAAATCCAGGACTTAATAAAAGTATGAATTCAGAGTGCACTGCAGGTTGTGAAGACGCACACAGGCCATGCGTGTATCTCTGGCAACATTTTCTTTCTATGCTGTCAGTGGATCTCTTCGACACTGTGTGTAACTCAGTTAGGTATATTGTCAGTAGTCTAAACTTGAGTCCTTCACATAAAAATGGGGGGACTCTTCTCTCCTCACTCAAATACCCCGAGCGACCAAGCCACCGCTGTTCTGATATTTGTAATTGCTTGTCCTGCTTTGCTCCCAGGAAGACTCAGATGGGCCTCCTCTCTGGGCCTCGCCTACAGGCCCTGAGGGTGGGGCGGCCTAGGATGAGTTGGCAGCTCTAACGCTGGCTCCATGGGGCCTCTCCAAACACCAGGGTTTGTTCAGGACATTTTCTCTGAGTCACCCCTGGTGATAAGACAGGCGGGAGCCTCTAAGCAAGTCAGGTTTTAGATTCTTACCCTCAGAGGTTTGATTTCAGAATTTGCAAGTTCCTTAACAAAACTATTGTCGCTTTGGCAGAACTGTAGTCATTCTGGGAGCCAAAGCAGCAGAGACAGCAATAAACAGAACGTGGAACCCACTGCATAAGACTGAGGGAAGCTTTATTCTCTGACTCCCATTGTTGCATTTATTTGTTCGTTCAACCAATACTGACTGAGCCCCTTCTAAGTGCCAGGCCCCGTGCTAAGAGCTGAGAAATAGTGGTGAGCAAACACAGACCGGGTCCCCATCCTGATGAAACCCACAGTGTACTGGGGAGGGAGGGGGGCTAGAAACCCTACCTGAAAATCCCAAAGCAGTCACAGCAGCAAACACTTTAAAGGCGAGGTACATGGTACTGAAACCGCACAACTCAGATGGGACTCGAACCCAGCCAAAACCCAGATTGGGACTTGAACCCTCTGTCTTTTTTTTTTTTTTAATAAATTCATTTATTTATTTTTGGCTGCACTGGCTCTTCGTTGCTGCGTGGGCTTTCTCTAGTTGCGGTGAGCAGGGGCTACTCTTTGTTGCGGTGCGCGGGCTTCTCATTGCGGTGGCTTCTCTTGTTGCAGAGCACGGGCTCTAGGCACGTGGGCTTCAGTAATTGTGGCATGCAGGCTCAGTAGTTGTGGTGCACGGGCTTAGTTGCTCCGTGGCATGTGGGATCTTCCCGGACCAGGGCTCGAACCCGTGTCCCCTGCATTGGCAGGCGGATTCTTAACCACTTCGCCACCAGTGAAGCCCAAACCCACTGTCTTTTAATTAAAATCGCACACCTAGTCTCAGGACTAAATGAAGCTCAGGTTCTTTATGTCTCAGCACAGAAGGAATTCAGCGAGAGGCATAATGATAGGTAAGAAGTGGATTTATTTAGAGAGATACACGTTCCATAGAGAGAATGTAGTCTGTCTAAAAACACAAGAGCGGTCCTGGGAGAAACACTCTCCACAGACAGTGTGGGCCACTCAGAAGGCAAGAGACCCCGAAACATGGGATGGGCAGTTTTTATGGGCTGGGTAATTTCATAGGCTAACGAGTGGGAGGATTATTCCAAGTATTTTGGGGAAGGGCCGGATATTTCCAGGAATTGGGCTACTGCCCACTTTTTGACCTTTTATGGTTAGCCTAGGAACTGTCATGGCACCTGTAGGCATGTAATTTCGATGCTAATGTATAACAGTGAGCGCATAATGAGGCTCAAGGTCCACTGGAAGTGGAATCTTCCGCCATCTTGGACCTAGTGGGTTCTAACCAGTTTATGTCGTATCCTCAAGGGCTATGTCATTCTTTTAGAGGTTGTGCCCTGCCCCCTTCCCTCCTGTTTCACTACCATGAGCACATATTATGGGGTCTGACTTGATTGGGCAGGACAGGGAAGGATCTCTGAAAAACAGATATTGAGCTGGATCTGAGAAATGAGAAGGGAAAGAGGAGAGGGAAGGCTGTTTTGGGATGCATCAATGGCATTTGCAAAGCCCCTGCAGTGGGAGAGAAGAGAATATAAAAAACTCAGAAGGCAGGGGGGTTGGAGCAGACTGGTGGAGACTTAGGGTGGAGCTGGGGCAGGGTCGGGGAGACCAGCATGGGTAGCAGGAAGGAGGCTGAAACCGAGCAAGACCTTGTGGGGCCCTGCTGGGCACAAAAGCCTTTGCTTGTCCCCTATTCCTTGTTTGTAGGAAAAAGGTTTCAGCCTCCTAGATCTTTCCTGAGTTCCAAAGGGCAAATTCATGCTGTTACTAATTAGAGGTGTGAGGGAATGCAGAAACAAGGGAAAGGCAGTCAAGAAACAATACTGCAATGATGGGGCAGGGTCCTAGTTCCTCCTTAAGGGATATACACAACAATCTGATACGAATCTCTGAGCTCTTCTACAGGAACTAAGGCCACCACCCACGTGGAGGATGGTAACTTCAGGCTGAACACAAGCACATGGACCCCAGACTGGTAGGAACCAGAAGGCTGATGATTGAGAGTTCTGGAACACCACTGTGTTACCTCTCCACCAACCAGTCAGAGGAAGATCATGCACCCTGCAGACCTCCCCCCAAATTTTGCCTATAAAAACTTTTCCCTGTAAACCATTAAGAGTTCAGGTCTTGGACTTCCCTGGTGGTGTGGTGGTTGAGAATCTGCCTGCCAATGCAGGGGACACAGGTTCGAGCCCTGGTCTGGGAAGATCCCACATGCCACGGAGCAACTAAGCCCGTGAGCCACAACTACTGAGCCCACGTGCCACAACTACTGAAGCCCGCATGCCTAGAGCCCGTGCTCCGCAACAAGAGAAGCCACCGCGTGAGAAGCCCACGCACCGCAACAAAGAGTAGCCCCCGCTCGCCACAACTAGAGAAAGCCCGCACACAGCAACAAAGACCCAATGCAGCTAAAAATAAATAAATAAATAAATCTATTAAAAAAAAAAAAAAGGAGTTCAGGTCTTTTGGGCATGACCCACCCATTCTCCTTGCGTGTCCCTTGCAATAAACTATTCCCTGCTCCAGACTTCAACGTTTCAGTTTGTTTGGCCTCACTGTGCATCGGGCACAGGAACTTGGGTTGGACCACAGGGCCTCTGGGTCTCCTAGGGTCTCTATCTTCCTGTCAGCAATGCGAAGTCTCTGAAAGGCAGGGGGAGGAGACTGAGGATGCCTGAATCATATTTGCACTTGGAAAGATCACTCTGGCTGCAGAGCTAACTTCTCTGAAGGTAACTTCTGCTTTGCAAATCCAATATGCAGGATCGGTATTCAGTTACTGGAAGAAGAAGGTGGCGCCTTGCAGCCGGATCTGGGTTTGAATTCCAGCTTCATGCTTCATTTATGGCGAGGCCTTGGGCAAGCCAGCATTTCAGAGCCTCAGCTTCCTCGTATATAAAATGGGGATAATAATACCTCCTTCTGCATTGTTGTGAGGGTTAAGAAAATTAAAGAAAATAGTTTTGCTTGACACGCTGCAAACTCTCCTTGGGATCTGAGAAAGTAGAAGCCTACTTTGATATTATATGGGGTATAAGAAAGCTAAAATTCAGCAGGTCATAACCACTTTCGGCTTTATTTGGAGAAAACATTTTGGACTTCACCTGAACTTCACCTTCCTACAGAATGACAGTCTGGAAGTACCTTCTGACTCTAAACAACAACACAATAATACAACAACCATGTATTAAACTGTACCGGGGCTATGGTCACGCCTTCTGATTTTGGCATTTATCAGACGATAGACCATGCACAGGTGAACAAACAGAAAACATACAAATGACAAGTGAGCGTTATAAACATAGAAACAAGTAAGCCATTGGCTGTGGGTTGAGTGCATTTGTTGGTGATGAAAAAGAGGTTGCTGGGTGTCACGTTTAGTCAGAGGGGGCTGAGTAAGCCTTGTTTTGATCAGTTCAGGATTGAACATTTCAGTACTCTCCTCTGCTAAACAGCCAGGGATCCTGTGGCAATGACACTCCAGTTGACCTTAACTAAAGGGTTTTGTCAAAAAGACTCGGGAGTCAACTTTAAGAGGCTCCCCCTATCTGATGTTGAGACAATGTGAGTGCCAAGGATGTGAAATATATCAAATATGTTTTCAAATTCTTGAGTTTGTAACGACACTGAAAAAATATTGATCACCATTGCAAGGTGTTAGGAAACCAATGTATTATTTTGAAAATTTGTGAATAAATGAAAGGAATCAAATATTCACCCTGCCTTTCTGATGTGAACCGTGCCAAAGAGCAGCTGAGGGAGAGTTTTTCTTTACAGGAAAACTTTTCCTTCAGCTGATACATGAAGAAGGAACAACAGAGTTAGAATATCACCATTTTTGAACCCTTAATGAATTAATGAATCTAGACATGAATCATCAATGGCTGCCAATGTCATAAAAAGATAGAAAGATACCCCCCCCCCAGCCCCGTTATGTGACTCCTGACGGAAGAACACAAAGATAAAATTTGGCCAAAAAACAACAGCAAAAAAAATCGAACTGGATACACGTGGACTGGATCCAACAACATAGTCTTAGGAAACAGAGAGGACAGAGAAAAATGTTAAATGACAGAGACTGTGGGAAATGACATGACGAAGGGTCCAGTTCCTAAAAACAAAACGAATTGCAAGGAAAAAGGAGACGGAGGGGCAACCGTAGACTAAAAGAGATTTTAAGAGACATATTACCCAGTTGCAAGGTGGGGATTCCAACAAACAGTAAAAACCTTTTTTAAACATTGATAATCGGAAACTTCAACTCTGATGGGATATTTGATGGTTTTTAAGGAATTATTGTTAATTTTTTAGGTGTGTTAATGGTATTGTGGTTAAGTTAAAAATCCATTGGCCAATCCAAAATCTGTCGATCCCTTTCTTTTAATATTAAAAAGATTATTATTAATAGTATTGTTGACTTGAAAAAAAATTCACAACCTAAAAATTGAGAGTTATGTTTTATTCAGCGGGAAGTTTTAGGACTTCAAGCTCGGGAGGCAGCATCTCAAGTAACCCTGAGAGAACTGCTCCGAGGAGGCGAGGGGGGAAGCCAGGGTATATAGGAGTTTTGCAACAAAGGGAAGGTAGTCTGAACATCAAAAATTATTGTTAAAGAATACCAGATATCCCAATTTAAGGAATTTAGTGCTTTTCTATGTATGGGAAAAGGCAAGAGTCTGGGCTCACTGAAATCATTCCTTTGATAGGCACCTCAGCTATCTGGGGCCGATATCCCATGTTGTCACATCCTCAGTTTCCTCAGGGCTCCCTGTAGGGAGTGGCTGCAGTCTGATGGCTGCTAGACGGCAGGTATTCTTTCCTTCCTGAGTTTCCTCAGGGGTCACCAGCCCACCATCGGCTGTGGCTGCAATCACTGATGACAGTGACATCCTTTGTTTACTGATATGGCAGGCAATATTCCATTTCTCAGTATTATATTAATATGAAGTCTCATTTGGTTGATTTATCCAGTCACTTTCATGGGAGATCTGGAGGCTGGCCTTGGCAATTAGGAAACCTGGATTCTAATCTTACTTTCAGTCATTCACCGGCTGAATGACTTTGGACTCACTGGGTCTCCCTGTATTCTTTTGGGAAATGAGGGGCAGGGATGATTTTTAACGTCCTGCTGGTTGTGGATTCTTGGAGTGATTAAGAGATTTGAGTCCGGCAGTCTGACTGTCTGGGCCAACCCACGTGTATCCTAGGGTAAATTTACTTAATCCTCCAGAGCTTTGGCTTCCAGATTTGTAAAATGGAAAGAACAATAATGCTTACCTCGAAGAGATCTTGTGAAGATTAAATGAGATAATGCATTCATTCCATAAATACTGAGCACCTAGCCTCCAGCTCTGGGAGGGGCAGAGGGTGGAGTCGTGAAGAAAACACTGGGGTGCAGGCTGTTTTTGGAGCCTGAAGGGAGATCCCAGATAAAACATAGTAAACACTAAAGGAGTAGGATTTTAAACAGCTAGAACTATGAAGACAATACAACACAGCCATTTCATGGAGAGTGACTTTCCAGGAACGTGGAAATATTCACATGGAAATACTGCACTTTCCAGGCTGCATGGATGCATGGATGCTGTGGCCTTCCACGTGTAGCAGTGGTCCTCAGCCCCGTTGATTTCACTTCCCTCTATCATCGCTCCACATACAGCAATGTCAGGGGATTTTTGGTTGCCACAGCTGTGGGAGGGATGGGGAGGTCGTTCTGGCATCTAGTGGATAAAGGCCAGGGATGACGCTCAATATCCTAACACCGCACAGGATAGCCTCCACACCAAAAAATTAACTAGTCCAAAACGTCAACAGTGGCATGGTTGAGAAACCCCGCTATAGAGAGAACAGCAAGGGCAAGTGTCCTGAGTCAGGAGGGAGCTTGCTGTGTTCGGGATACATATGGAAATCCATTGAGGCTGAATAAACCAGGATGAAGTGAGAGAGGTAGCCTGGGCTAGATGATGGAGCGCTGTTTAGGGCGCACGGTGAGGAACTTGGAATTATCCCCAAAGCAGTGGGCAGCCCTTGGAGAGCTTTAGGCAGCGGGGGAAGGCAACCCAAGTAATGCGCTTAGCCCTGTATGCGTGGCCGCAGTAACTCCTCCTGGCCAGCAGAGGGCGCCGGCCGACACTTGGCCTCCGGCCGCCCGGGGCGGGCTTTCTCTTGCCGTCCTCCTTCCTTGTCTTTTCCCCTCAGGAGAAGTCGGGAAGGTGGCGGCGGCGGCGGCGGTTGTCCCAGCCGGGCCGGTTGGTGTGGCCCGTCAGCCCACGCTCCGCAGCGTCCGCGCCGCGCCCAGCCCAGTCGAGTCCCGCCGCGGCGGCCGGGTCCGGCGCGGGCGGCGCGCGCTGACGGAGGGCGGCGGCCGCGGCCAGGGCGGCCGGTGGGACCGCGGGTCCCCGGCGCAGCGCCGCCCGGCTCCCGGCCCTGCCGGCCTCCTCTCTCGGCGCCGCAGCCATGGCGGCCAGCGCGAAGCGGAAGCAGGAGGAGAAGCACCTGAAGATGCTGCGGGACATGACCGGCCTCCCGCACAACCGAAAGTGCTTCGACTGCGACCAGCGCGGCCCCACCTACGTGAACATGACGGTCGGCTCCTTCGTCTGTACCTCCTGTTCCGGCAGCCTGTGAGTGCGGGGCCGCCGGGCGGGCGAGGGGCCCTTCCCCGGGCGTGGGGAGCGGGCGGCTGGGTGGGGGTCCTCCGGGGGTCCGGCCGGCGGCGGCGGTTGGGGCGCGGGCTCGCGGGGCGGGGCGGTTGAGGCCAGGGGCCGGGATGCGCAGGGCCCGGGCCGCCGGGCTGGGGATGCGCTTTCGATTTCGCCGGGCGAGGGTCCAGGCCCGGGGCAGCCTTTGTGGGTG
This sequence comes from Balaenoptera acutorostrata, assembly GCF_949987535.1. Classification (NCBI taxonomy): domain Eukaryota; kingdom Metazoa; phylum Chordata; class Mammalia; order Artiodactyla; family Balaenopteridae; genus Balaenoptera; species Balaenoptera acutorostrata. Next base: position 83,581,786 of record NC_080071.1, read on the forward strand.
GGGCGTGGGCGGGGTTGGGGTCCGGAGGGGGCTCCCGGCGTGAGCATCTCTGGTCCCCGCGGAGCCGGCGCCGCCTCCCTCGGGCCTCGGCTCTCCCGGGCGCTTACCCGACGGGGCTGCAGGGGAAAGACGGGAGGAGGCTGGGGAGGGCCGTGTGGGTCCTTTGTGTGCCCCGCCTCTCCGCCGGGGCGCGGCGGTCCCGAGCGATACACCTGCCGGGCGCCGTTGCGGGGTGGGGGGCGAAGCTGGGGTGGGAGAGAGCAGGGACGCTTAGCTTGGGCTTTTTTCCCTCGGGTCGAGAGTACCTAGGTCAGTGCGGGGAAGCCGGCACTTAGGAATAGTAGCGGGATTAAAATGTCTTGATGGCAGAGATGTGATTCCCAAGGGAAAAGTTAGCTAAGATTAATTGCGGGAGAGAGAGGCAGAGAAAGCAGACGTGAGGTTGCGGGGCTTTAGCTTTATGGTCCAAAGAGAGTCTTGAGGAGTTTGGGGGAAGTTTTAGTGGAAATAAGGTATTGATTCGGAGCTGTGTCATTGTAAATATGGTGGTGGTATCTGTAAGATTTCTCTGTCAATAGCTAAGTGTCCTGGCTGTGTACAGAAATGAGGAGAGACGGAAAGACAGCTTTGTTTCAGAAAAAGGGAGACCACCGTCTTGAATTACTGGGATGGTTTGTATTTCTTCCTCTTTGCTCCATTAAGCTGCGTTTTCATAAGACTTTTGTTGCTGTGATTGAAGGTTTCTTTTGGAGAGTTTGCAGATGATTTTGGAACCGAATAAGTTGCTTTTATATGCTAAATTATTTTGTATTAAGGTATTGATGAATTGGTAGTTACTAAATGTTCGTAAAACCTTTGGTTTACCAAACATCTGCTTAAGTTCTTTCACTTGTACCATTCTTTGAAATAAAGTAATTTGGTACCCCACCTCTCCCCCAAAAAACTTTGTAAGAGTAATACTGAGGCAATGGATATATGAGAAAACTCATTCTTGGAAAATGCAAGGTATGCCTAGTAGTGTACGATTTGTTTTTGTTTTGTTTTCTTCTTAAGTTGGGCAAAGAAGCATTATTACTCTTCCATGACTACTATTTCTTCAACAAACATTTATTGGGTGCCTACTAGGTTCTTTGTAAAGCCTTGGGCTGTGCTGATGATTAGAGCAAAATCCTTGTTCTCTTGGTGCTTACGTTCTAGTGGAGGAGATGGGAACACATAATAAGTAATCAAATGAGAAAAATGTCAGGGGCAAGTATGCACTAAAATAGTATGATAGGAGAGACCTTCTCAGAGAGGTCACTTTTATTTTATATATATATATATTTTTAATTTATTTCATCTTGTTTTTGGCTGCGTTGGGTCTTCGTTGCTGCACGCGGGCTTTCTTTAGTTGCGGCGAGCGGGGTCTACTCTTGGTTGCAGTTCGTGGGCTTCTCATTGCGGTGGCTTCTCTTGTTGCGGAGCACGGGCTCTAGGCCTGCGGGCTTCAGTAGTTGTGGCACGCGGGCTCAGTAGTGGCTCGCAGGCTCTAGAGCACAGGCTCAGTAGTTGTGGCGTACGGGCTTAGTTGCTCCGCGGCATGTGGGATCTTCCCGGACCAGGGCTTGAACCTGTTTCTCCTGCATTGGCAGGTGGATTCTTAACCACTGGGCCACCAGGGAAGCCGCAGAGGTTACTTTTAGATTTTAGAGTCAAGAAAGCACTCTGAGAAGTTGATAATTAGTGATGTTATTGAAGTACAACACAATCCTAGAGCTAGGTGGTATTTAGGAGATAGTCTGGTTCATTCTTTTCATTTACAAGTAAAGACTTAGTTTGTGGGTAACTTTTGGTTTTAAAATGAAGCCAGTAGTCCAGTTTGTTTTGAGTATACTTTTATTATGTGCATAATAAGTATGCCAGTGTTTTTACTAAACACAAGGTCCTTTGATACATTTAAAGTATTTAGTTTGAAAAGTATGTATATATTTACTCTTCTGGATTTCTGACATTTCTGTGTAGCCATTTGCAAGTATAAATTTACTTTATTGCAGCAAATGTGTAATATGAAAAATATTTACAAATTTCTTCCTAGAGGTCACATTTCCGAAACATTATATATGAAAGGATATCTCGTTATACATGACAGTTGTTTATTTTATTGGAATTTAATCTGTAACAGATAGGACTCCACATCTCTGTTTAGTGGTGATTCTACAAATATTTATTGCTCACTTGGCGTCTATCATGTACTGTGGGAGGCACTGATCGTCCTTGGATCCCACTATCCTTGAGCTTGCATTCTAAGTATGTAAACATAGTTATGATACACTGTAATATTTCATATCTTTGAGCTATCCCTGAAATATGTAAATGTATAGGGAAAGCTTCACAGAAGATTTGATGCCTGAGCAAAGACCTTTAAAGACAAGATCCACATGGCAGGTGGCTTCATGTAGTTGAAAGAACGAGTACTTATGAGCTAGATAAACCTGGTTTTGAATCCCGGCTCCAGTTATTAACTGTGTGGTACTGAGAATGTTAGTCTCTTTGAATTTGAAGTTTCTCATCTATGACAAGGTGAGGATAAGGTTTACCTTATACATTTGGGATGTAGATTAGTTTTCAATATTAGAGATATTGTATGTTTGACATCTCACATGATGCCTGGGATATATAATATCAATAGCTCCCCAGTATATGAGGGGCATTATTAACAAGGGGGACAGGATATTCCATGAGTAGGGAACAGTATGTGAAAGATGCTGAAATGAGAAGCAGCTTTATAAAAAAATCTATCAGTTTGGATTCTTTAGATGTAACTCAAAACCTGACTCAAATTGGTTTAAAAATATGAGCGGAGGGACTTCCCTGGCGGTCCAGTGGTTAAGACTTCGCCTTCCGGTGTAGCGGGTGCAGGTTCCATCGCGGCTCAGGGAGCTAAGATCCCACATGCCTCCAGGCCAAAAAACCAAAAAGCGGAAGCAATATTGTAGCAGATTCAATAAAGACTTTAAAAAATGGTCCACATCAAAAAGTCTTTAAAAATATGAGGGGAATTTATTGTTTGTTTTTAAATAAGACTTTATCCAGCGGTTAATGATGTTGCCTCGATTTTCCTCATCCAAAGGTGGCTGCTCCCAGCTCCTGGGGCTACATACTGCCTTAATTTATTTCATTGTTACAACTTTTCCAGAAGTTGTGATTCCGTCTGGGTTAGCTTAGGTCATATGGCTAAGTAGAACCAGTGCCCTCATTGGATGCGTTCTATGATGACGTTATTGGAACAACAAGAAACTCCAAATAGAGTTCCCAAATCAGAAATCTGGGATCCTTGTGAAGGAAAGAATGGATCCTGGATCAAATGTCTGTTGCAGAAATATTGAAAGGACAGTAATTCCTGAGGAGTTTTTTCTTTGGAAAGCAGTAATACAGGAAAATACTTTAAGAATAATATAACTATTGGATTTAATAATCACGTCTTTGCTATTTAGATGACATGGTATAATTGAAAGAATATGAATTTTGAAGTCACATTTTGACACTGCCACTAGCTTTGTGACTTAGGGCAAAGTATTAAGGCCACTATGTGTAGGTTGGCCTGGACCCATCCTCTCAGCCTCAGTTTCTTTATTTGTGATAAAAGATGATAATATATAGCTTAAGGTTGTTCTGAGGATTAAATGGTACAATCCATTGAATATTTATTGAACATATATTATTTTTGAGTATGGGGCTAAGCAGTGGATATACATATATGAACTGAGTCATGTTAGCTGCCGGTCAGAAACCTTGATGTGCCTAAAAAATGCTGATACACAGTAAAGAGTATCTACTATCATGAATTTAAAATTTTAGGATAGTCACATGCCTTTTATCATTTATTTAGCAGTATCTTTGTTTAAATAAATCGAACAAGTATCTTATTGTTAATGTTACTAGACTCAGCTGATCTTTTATTTCCTGTTTTTTTTTCCAGATGACTGCACTCTTTGCTTGTATGATGCTTATTTAGAATATGTAACTGAATTCCGATCGTGAAACTTTAAAATAGACTTGAGATAGATGTATTAAACTGTTAATCACTGAGGTAGAATGGGGTTGTTCTAACAGATTGATTTGTCACTCTTTCTGCTTCTGTCTACAGAAATATTTAGAATTATGAATGGCATTCTGTTACAGCCAACATAAAATATTACCTTCATGTTAAAGAACTTACGGTAGATTTAAAGACTACGTTTAGACCAAATTATTTATTTTGTGCAGAGTTTTAGCATTTGTGTAACAGTAAATAATATGAGAATTGTTCTATCCTTTAAAAATGATTCATAAACTTTTCAGAGAGAGTTTAGATAAAAATAAAAAATTTGAGAAACACCGTGTCCCACTTAATACCAGCCCTTTTATGTGAACAGTGCATTTAAACTTGGAATTTCACAGGAGGATAAATGTAGACAGATAGTAACTTATACTCTATTAATTTTGTGTGCATTTTGAGTCTTTTGGTGAATCTTATAAGAATTTTGACTTTAAAGTTGGACAGATGAAAAGAGGCATTTGTTTTTATACACTCATTAGCATTTGAGTGGATTGCAATCAAATACCCTTTTGGAACTCTGTTTATAATATTCAGTACTACATGAGCTCACAGTTGGCGGTGATTTATATCCTTAATTCCCTTTTCACTTTTTTTAGTACTCTAACCTGGCTACATTCAGTGAGATATTTTGACAACTTCCATTTAGTGTGAGTGGGAAAACTGATACTTTTTCAGTTGTGAAGGGCAGAGGTTTTTTTTCTTTTTTAAACAAATATTCATTAAGTCCAGGCACCAGTACATGTGTTGGGGATACAAAAATTAAAGAAATGAAAAATAAGATAATAATAACTACTAGTTAGAATTACTGAGTGCTCACTCTGTGTCAGGGATTATTCTGGTAACAATCATATAAGGAAAGTACTGTTATTCTCCACAACTTTAAATTGTAAAATGTAGCTTACACTCTTAATGTAAAAGAACTTACAGTTGATTTAAATGTTCTTTAAATTTAAAGAACTTACAGCTTGATGTAAATTGTTGTGAATTCTATATTTGAGGGATTTAAATGGTGGATTTTACTTCATTGGATTTTAAAAGGCAGAACAGGTACTTTACGGATGTATCATGCATTTTTGTTTTATAGTTAGGTCATGCTTTTCTTTAAATAGTTTTAGTTAGCTTCAAATGTCTGTTCATTGACTTATTTAGAAACTGTTGCTGTGTATTGTGAGTGTAATGGGATATGGTGCTGCCTGGTTCTGATACTGAGTGTTTTGAGTTTGGCACTTAGGTACCAAGGCACTTTTTTTTTTTTTTTTTTTATAGCTACTTTATTTATTTATTAATTATTTATTTTTGGCTGTGTTGGGTCTTCGGTTCGTGCGAGGGCTTTCTCTAGTTGCGGCAAGCGGGGGCCACTCTTCATCGCGGTGCGGGGACCGCTCTTCATCGCGGTGCGCGGGCCTTTCACTATCGCGGCCCCTCCCCTTGCGGGGCACAGGCTCCAGACGCGCAGGCTCAGTAGTTGTGGCTCACGGGCCCAGCTGCTCCGTGGCATGTGGGATCTTCCCAGACCAGGGCTCGAACCCGTGTCCCCTGCATTAACAGGCAGATTCTCAACCACTGCGCCATCAGGGAAGCCCCCAAGGCACTTTTATATCAAGTTTGTATCTGTTCTTCTCTCATTTGTCTGTGAATTTGGATCAGTGTGATTGTAAACACTTTGACCTTTAGTCAGTTTCAAAGTAGTGGTTGTACAATTTGTCTAGATTAAATCTATATTAAAATTTTGTGAGTTGGATTACAAATAAAAAGAATTAAAACATTCTTTTAAGGAACTTGCTGATCTCTGGACCTCAATTGAAAATTTATTGCCTCTTTAGAAACCTCTGTATCTAATTTCAGTACACTCTTTGGAAAATAAGCAAATCCCCAGACTGATAATTTTCGGTCTTCTCTGTGCAACATGCATAATGCTTACATTCTTGAGAAGCGTCTGTGGAGATATTCAGGACTAGGTGCCATTACCCTTCCTGTGTTTTCCTCCGCTCAGTAATGCCTTTCCCAATCTACGTGGTCAAATCGATGATTATCCAGGAATATAAACCTTGGATTCTTCTAATGTATATTAAAAAAGTAAATCATTCATAACTTTGGGTACTTTGTTGATAGGTTCCTCGTGACATTCTTTACAGCCTCACACATTAGAGCTGTTGCCCTAAAGACACCTGATTGGACATGATTAGAATGAAATTTATTAACTTATAGGAGGGATAGGAACCTTATTTGCATTGTTCTATGTATGGGGAATGAGTTTTTGTTTGTTTTTAAGTTAGAACATATTTTTCCAAAGACTCCTGAGTAAGACATGGTCTCTTTTTGATTGGTACCATAACTGCTTTTTAGAGGGAGGGAAGTCATAGTTACACTTTGCTTTTATTCTAGTTGCTTATTTTAAGAGATGAATTAACAAACTGGAGCATGGTGTAAGGAAGTTGATTAGGATAAGGAGATTTGAAATTCTGTATGAGAGGAATATTTGCAGGGACCAGAAGTGTTATTAGCTTAAAGAAGAAAAAACTAGGGAGTGAGGGTGGGGCGCTGTTCATGTAGTCACTGTCTTTGGGTAAATTAAGGCCTTTATGTGGAAAAGGTAGTAGGTTTATTCTGTAGGGGGAGATACAAGACCAGGTATGGAAGTTACAGAGAAACATACATGTTTAGAAAAGGAAGAGGAATTTTCCTTGTAGTGTCAGATTCTAAAAATTCTTGTTCTTCCCCCATTTTTTGGTTAAATTTTGCAAGATCTTTGATGGGGGAAGTATGAAAATCAGCAGAACTAATAATGTGGGAAGATGTGAAAACTTCCTCATTTCTCTCTTCTAACCTTTATCTCTTACTCTGTGAATCTTGGTGGCTCTAACTTGGAACAGTTGTGTTCAGTAGGTACTTCTATAAAAAGATTGCTAGTTTCTCGTAAAGAGACCTGATATTTTTGAAATAGGAGGGATTTAAAATTTTAAAAATTCCTCATGTTTTCTAGGAATGTTTTTTCATCAAAGAAACCAGCCTACGTATATGTCAGTTAAATTTGATTTTGAAGGGAAAGAACCATTTATTTTCCATTCTTTTTTATGTTTAGTTTTTTATTTAATTTAATTTAATTAATTAATTAATTTATTTATTTTTGGCTGTGTTGGGTCTTCGTTTCTGTGCGAGGGCTTTCTCTAGTTGCGGCAAGCGGGGGCCACTCTTCATCGCGGTGCGCGGGCCTCTCACTATCGCGGCCTCTCTTGTTGCGCAGCACAGGCTCCAGACGCGCAGGCTCAGTAGTTGTGGCTCACGGGCCCAGTTGCTCCGCGGCATGTGGGATCTTCCCAGACCAGGGCTCGAACCCATGTCCCCTACACTGGCAGGCAGATTCTCAACCACTGCGCCACCAGGGAAGCCCCTATGTTTAGTTTTCAAATGAATTTTAATTTTTATCAGAAGAATATATGCACGTAGTTTAAAAAGGCCAGGACTTACAGCGAGCAGCAGCAGTCGCCTCTTCCCTTTCTCTGTTTCTGATTACCATAGACAGTCGGTTCTTTTGTTCTTTATTAACCTTGGTATTTCTAGCTAACGTGCTTACAGCAATTTTTTGATTTTTCAATTTTTGCTTTTATCTGTTGACTTCTCTGCTGTACAAGAGGGAAGATAAGGCTTTGGCCCTCTTAACACTCCTCTCACTCTCACTCTCCACCTATACTCTGCATCTACTCCTTCAGTATAACATCACAATTTTTGGTTAAATCACTGTTTAGTATTTACCTTATTGCATTATGTACATACTGTTCTCAGCTAAGTCGTACAGTATATTACTACTGCATTTTCTTTCTTGTACAGCCTTTTCCCCCTGAAGTTTGTAATTGTCTAGGTTTCTTCACTTGCATTGTTTTCCATGTGTGTATCATTAATATATCCCCAGATAAATTATCTCTGGCTGAGGTATATAACTGTTTTCAATATGACCAGATATGTCAGGTACTTTTTCTTTTTTTCCTGGGTACTTCTGTCATCCTCTGGTCTGGAAATGCTGCTCTCTAGGCCTGCTCCACAGCTGTCATCCTGGGACTTTCTCCTGCCTTCATTGTGGAAATTCCCTTCATGCCTAACCTGTGTTGAAACCTCTTTTTCCAGGACCCCCGCATTTCCATCAGCCTCCTGATTCAAGGTTAATGCGAGATCAGTTTTGAGAGCTACATGGCTGAAAATGTCTTATTCTGCCCTCACATTCATAAAGGTGAAAATACTTTACCCTTGGAATTTTTAAGGCATCGCTTAATTGTCTTTAATTAATTAATTAATTAATTTTTGGCTGCATTGGGTCTTTGTTGCGGTGTGCAGGCTTCTCATTGCGGTGGCTTCTCTTGTTGTGGAGCACAGGCCCTAGAGCGCAGGCTCAGTAGCTGTGGCTCACGGGCTTAGTTGCTCTGCAGCCTGTGGGATCTTCCCGGACCAGGACTCGAACCTGTGTCCCCTGCATTGGCAGGCGGATTCTTAACCACTGCTCTTAGCAGGGAAGTCCCGCTTAATTGTCTTTAATCCTTCAGTACTGCTATTGAGAAGTTTGATTCTATTCTTATTCCTCATTCTTTGTGCCCTATTTTCCACTCCCTCTTTGGGAGTATATATGATCTTTTTATCCCTGCTATTCTGAACCTATATTGAAGTATTTTGGTATAGGTCTTTTTGTTCAATGTCTTGGGCTTTATTTTGTAAATTTATTTATTTATATTTATTTTTGGCTGTGTTGGGTCTTCGTTTCTGTGCGAGGGCTTTCTCCAGTTGCGGCGAGAGCGGGGGCCACTCTTCATCGCGGTGCGCGGGCCTCTCACCGTCGCGGCCTCTCTTGTTGCGGAGCACAGGCTCCAGACGCGCAGGCTCAGTAGTTGCGGCTCACGGGCTTAGTCGTTCCGCGGCATGTGGGATCTTCCCAGACCAGGGCTCGAACCCGTGTCCCCTGCATTGGCGGCCAGATTCTTAACCACTGCGCCACCAGGGAAGCCCTTGGGCTTTATTTTGGACTTGTCGGATTGGAAACTTACGCTTGGCTAGTTTATAGATATTTTTTCTCCAGTCTTCTTACTGGGGAATAAAAAAAACCTGGCTGTCATTCTTCTAGGCGCAAGTTGAGGGAGGGAACTGGGGGCATAGAACCTATTATCATTCAGTGTGTAGAGTCTCAGATAAGCCTCCATTTTTTAGCATAGTACCCAGTAGTGATCCTCAGCTGTGCCTGAGTCCAGAGTCTGTTTGGTTTAGCCTCTCCAGATCAGATTTTCCTTCAGACTTCTGCCTAGGACTTCTTAGGGGTAGTCTTATGGAAGTAGGGAAACTGGGAATCTATTTTTGACCCTATGTAAATCCCCCAACTTGTGGCTTGATTCCTTTCATGAATCTTCCAGGGGTTCTGTGGTGGGAATCATCTTTAGTTGGCTTCTCCCACCTCTACAGGAGCATCTGTTTTGGCTTTCTTTAGTTTGCACAGTCAGTTACTGTTGGTAATTTTCTAGATTTTGGTATGCCTTTGGGTTCCTTCTTTGTTCTCTGTTCTTCTCTTTGTGGGTTAATGCCTTTTTATTACTTTGCTATCATTTCAGTAGAGTTTAGAGAGGTAGTAAAGACATTCTTGGGTTTTGTCCACTTTTAGCAAGAATACCTTAATTAGGTTTAAATTGTTGCTTGGTATTATTTTTTAGGTGCTTGCCCTAAATGTTACAAGGACCTTACAGTGTAGTGTTTCTGGCTTTGAAAAACCAAAACCCAAAATAACAATTATAGTTTGCACCATGGGGGTGTGTGTGTGTGTGTGTGTGTGTGTGTGTGTGTGTGTGTGTGTGTATGTATTTTCAGTGTTTTAAAGTTGGGTTCTGGATAAACTAATATTCTGGACTATCTAATACATACATATCTTGGTATCAAAAGTCTGTAGATTTTTGATAACCTGTTAAAGGCATCTTCCATTTGTTGTAGATTTTAAATGTATAATTTTTATAATATGAAACATTGTATGTAATATTTTTACTAAATAACTAAGATTGGAATAGATTTAAATGTCAGATTAGCTTTATTACTTTATGCCAACATTAACAACCACCTAAATTTCCACAGCCTAGTAAAATATTTTAACCAGCTTTTCCCCCAGCAGGAGAAAAACAATTAATAAAACTAGCTAAATAAGCTTTCTTTCCTGTTCATCTAGCACACATTGTAATTTGAGTTGAACAAATGGCTATTTGGAAGATTGTTTGAGGCATAGTTAAGAGTAGCATACTGGTGGACATATGGCATGAGTCACACCATCTGTTTGCAGTCATACCTGGGTGGTGGTCGTTAAAACTAAAACTCCTGGGAATCTGCATATGACTTAATTATACTGCAGAAGCATATTGGGCTCCACCAGTAGATGACTTTGGAACTTCTTGAAACCAATTAAGTGACAGACATGCTTTCAAAATATTAATACTGCTGTTATTAAATGAGTCATTAAAAAAATTTTTTTGCACTAAACTGGAGACTTAAAACGTGTATTTTAGGATCCAGAATGGGTGGTACTTCAATATTGGCACAGTAAAAATGATGTGGTTTACTTGCCTAACACTTTCATCCAATAGTTATGACTAATGTCATTACAGTAAAGTGTCTTATAAACACTGGATTCACACGATAGCTAAACTTGGCTTAGCAAAAAAGGGGAAGTGGCACCAGCTTCCAGGAATATATCTTGAAAATAACTAGATAAATGAATAATTCAGTTTTGATTGAGGATTTCATTCATTTAAGTGATCAAATTTGGTAGATGGAGAAGGTAGTCTGTCAATGAAAAAAATTTAGTTTGTGTAAAAATTGTGGTTCTATAGATAGTAACATGGACTCTTAAGTTGACATACATTAAAACCAACTTTTTTGTTGTGTAGTTTTCGGAGTCTTAACATCTGTATAGATTCATGTAACTACTACCACAATCAGAACATGGAATGGACCTGTTCAGTTACCCCTCAAGACTCTCTAACCCTTGTCTTTCCTTAACCCCTGGCCTCTACTGATCTATTCTCCAACAACTATAGTTTTTCTTTCTGAGAATGTCATTTATACAGTATATAACCTTTTTAGATTGCCTTCTTCACTCAGCATAATACCTTTAAGATTAATTCAGGTTAGTTGTTATTGGATGGGCCAAAAGGTTTGTTCCATTTTTTCTGTAAGGTGGCTCTAGTAGCACTTAGTTGTCTTTAATTTCATTTGAAACAATTTTGTTAGATTATATGTGGCAGCTGTCATATCAGCATGCATTTAAAAAGACTTACCAAAATTGGCCATTTTAATATTGAAGATGGAAGAAAAAAAAGCTACATTTTCGGCATATTATGCTTTATTATTTTGAGAATGATAAAAATGCAACTGAAACACACAAAAAGATTTGTGCAGTGTATGGAGAAGGTGCTGTGACTGATCGAACGTGTCAAAAGTGGTTTGCAAAGTTTCATGCTGGAGGTTTCTCCGTTGGACGATGCTCCATGGTCAGGTAGACCAGTTGAAGTTGATAGTGACCAAATCAAAACAATAATTGAGAACAGTCTACGTTATACCATGCAGGAGATGGCTGATACTCAAAATATCCACATCAAGCGTTGAAAATCATATGCACCAGCCTTGGTTATGTGAATCACTTTGATGTTTTGGTTGCACATAAGTTAAGTGAAAAAAACCTTCTTGACCGTATTTCCGCATGCGATTCTCTACTGAAATGTAACGAAAACATTCCGTTTTTAAAACACATTGTGACTGGTGATGAAAATTGGATACTGTACAACAATGTGGAATGGAAGAGATCGTGAGGCAAGCGAAATGAACCACCACCAACCACACCGAAGGCCGGTCTTCATTCCAGAGAAGGTGACATTGTGTATACGGTGGGATTGGAAGGGAGTCCTCTGTTATGAGCTCCTTCTGGAAAACCAAACGGTTAATTCCAACAAGTACTGCTCCCAGTTAGACCAACTGAAAGCGGCACTCGACAAAAGGCGTCCAGAATTAGTCAACAGAAAACGCGTAATCTTTCATCAGGATAACACAAGACCGCATGTTTCTTTGATGACCAGGCAAAAACTGTTCTAGCTTGGCTGGGAAGTTCTGATTCATCCATCGTATTCAGCAGACATTGCACCTTTGGATTTCCATTTATTTCGGTCTTTACAAAATTCTCTTAATGGAAAATATTTCAATTCCTTGGAAGACTGTAAAAGGCACCTGGAACAGTTCTTTGCTCAAAAAGATTAAAAGTTTTGGGAAGATGGAATTACGAAGTTGCCTGAAAAATGGCAGAAGGTAGTGGAACAAAAGGGTGAATACGTTGTTCAATAAAGTTCTTGGTGAAAATGAAAAATGTGTCTTCTATTTTTACTTAAAAAACTGAAGGCACTTTTTGGCCCACCCAATACATATTCCAGTAGTCCATTTCTCCTTATTGCTGAGTAGTATGTCGTTGCTTGGGAGTTTACCCATTCCTCATTTGAGGGACACTTGGGTTGTTTCCAGTTTTTGATACATATGAAACAACCCAGTTGTTTCATACAGATATTTATATACAGATTTTTTGGTGAACACAAGTTTTCATTTCACCTGGGTAAATATCTAGGAGTAGAATTGTTAGGTCTTATGGTAAGTGTATGTTTAATTTTTTTCAAAAAAAAGACTGTTTTTGTTTGTTTTGATTTGATTTGCCCTTTATACTGGTTAGGAAGCTGTAAATTCTATGTTATTTTATGTTCACTGTTGAAATTTTATTATCCATCCTAACATTCTAGAGTTAATCAGTATTTTAACCTTCCCCTAATAATACAAAGTCTTTAAAAATACAAAGTACTCTCACTTAAGTGTTATTTTTGGTAAAATGTTAAATTTGCGCCCTCCCCTCCACCATACATAGGACATTTTGAAATCAGATGCTATTTGTTTAGATTTGCCAATGTGTTTCCCAGTTTTTTTGCTCACCCCTTTGCATTCCACGACCTTCTTGGGGTTATTTTTCTTCTTAAAGTGTATACAGTCATCCCTTAGTATCCATGGGGGATTGATTCCAGTATGCCCCACAGATACCAAAATCTGACGATGCTCAAGTCCTTTATATAAGATGCATATGACCTATACACATCCTCCTGTTTACTTTAAATCATCTCTAATTACTTATAATACCTAATAAAATGTAAACGCTATGTAAATGGTCGTAAGTACAATGTAAATGCTATGTAAATAGGTGTAAATACGATGTGAATACTGTGTAAATAGTTGCTGGGCACATGGCAAATTCCAATTTTGCTTTTTGGAACTTTCTGGAATTTTTTTCCCCCAGTGGTTCTGATCTGCAGTTGGTTGAATTCCTGGATGTAGAACCCAGGGACACAGAGAGCCAACTGCATGTTTCTTTCGTGAAGATCTCCTGGGGGTAAACTCTGGTTTTTGTTTATCTGGAAATGTCATTTTGATCTTAGACTTCAAAGATATTTTTGCTGAGTTCACAACTTTTTTTTTTAACTACTTAAAGATAATAATATTCCACTATTTTCTGGTTTCCATTGAAAAATCTTTCAGTCAGATTTTGTTTCCTTTGTCTTTTCTTTCTGAGTGCTTTTTTTTTTTTTTTAAGACTTTAGAAAGTCCCCCTTTTTTTTTTTTTTAAATGATTTTTTAAAAAAATTTATTTATTTCTATTTATGGCTGTGTTGGGTCTTCGTTTCTCTGCGAGGGCTTTCTCCAGTTGCGGCAAGCGGGGGCCACTCTTCATCGTGGTGCGCAGGCCTCTCACTGTCGCGGCCTCTCTTCTTGCGAAGCACAGGCTCCAGACGCGCAGGCTCAGTAGTTGTGGCTCACGGGCCTAGTTGCTCCGCGGCATGTGGGACCTTCCCAGACCAGGGCTCGAACCCGTGTCCCCTGCATTGGCAGGCAGACTCTCAACCACTGCGCCACCAGGGAAGCCCCTGAGTGCTTTTAAGATGTGCTGTTTATCTTTGACGTTTCACCCAAATGTTTCTAAGTGTGAATTTTATTTGTCCTGATTTTGATAAGCTGTGCTTCCTATATCTGTAGATGCATGACTTTCATTGGATTTTAAAAAATCTCAGCCATTAGCTCTTCAAATATTGCCTCTCCTTCATTCTTTCAATTCTGTCTCTCAAAAGCAAGAATAGCCCCCCCACCGCCGTTTTTTTTTCCTTTTCTAAAAACGCTTGCTTTTTCTATCTCCTTAAGTGTCTGTGCTGCCTTCTGGGTTATTTCTTATTTCTGTTTTCTAATTCACCAAATCTCTCTTTTGGTGTGTCTTATCTGCTCTTTAACTAATTTGTTGAATTTTTAATTTCCACATTTATAATTTTTCATTTCTGAAAGTTCTGACTTTTAAATTTAATGGTTATTCTGATAATTACACATTTCCTCTTCATTTTTATTCCATCTTTTGTTTGTTTTAACGTTTCCTACATGCTATATTTACTTTGTATTTTGTATTTGATAAATCCAATGGCTAAAGTCTTGAGAAGAGGTGGCATAAAGCTTTTGTTTCTACTGACTCAAGCTCAGTGATTTGTTTTGTTGTTGTGTGATGATTTTTATTATAATTTCATCTTTTATTGAAATTAATATTTCCAAATCCTGATAGCATAATTCATAAATTAGAAATGCATTTCTCTTGAGAGGATTTGTATATTCTTTGTGATCTAGGGATACTACCACCCTGAAGCTACTTAATTCTCCATCCAGGGTCTTGGGTTTAACAGGGATATCTCAGGTTTACCTCTCATCTTGTCTTAGTTATTGTTGGTATTTGCCTTCTGAGCAACACTGAATTTTCTTGTATGACATGGGCCACTCTTCTGGTTTCAGCTCACTCTTTTTTTTTGGTCTTTTTTCTTTCTTTTGGGAAGGGGGAATTCTTTGAGAGCCCCCTTACTTTCTAGAAATGTTAACAATTAGGGTTTTTTTTTTCTTTTAAATAATTTATGGGGTATCATGTTTTAGCAGAGGAACCTTTCAAAATATCTAGTCTGCTATACTATTATAAGTAGAAATTAATGAGATTAGATATGCAAAGTGCCAGTCTAGGTTACTTTACAAATATTAATTTCTTTCTGTCTTATTAAATTATATTTTGTCTACCAATTTGTATAAGTGCTTGACATCATATGGTTACTTTTTGTGGACACTTTCCTTAATCTCTTCTAAGGGTTTCTATTTTCTTTTATTCTGGAAATAGTAAATTTATGGGAAAATTTAAGTTTTTTGTTGTATATGAGGTAAATGTATAGAATGTTCTGTAGAAGATTGAACCTAGGTAGAATTTATATCTCAGTAGTGATCCAAAGGAATTCTGCTTCTTTCTTCACTTGGTAGTTAACATATTTGGTATATTTAGAGCAGTGGTTCTCAAGTAGAAGGTCTCTGCTGTCCCACCCCACACCCCTGAGGGACATTTATCAGTATCTTGAAGCATTTTTCATTATTCCTACTGGGTTGGGCATGCTTCTGGCATTTAGTGGGTAGAGGCCAGGGATACTGCCCTATCTCCTGCAGTGCACAGGACAACCCCCTCATGGTAAAGAATTCTCTGGCCCAATATGTCAGTAGTGCCTGATTTAGAGAAATGAGGTAAAGATAAATTGTTGATGCTGGTGGCTATATTTGGGAGGAAAGTTTTCCAGGTTTTTTAGAAAAACTGAAAGAAAGCCTTAAGAACTGTTCTTTCATTTTCTTTCTGTAATTCTTCAGCACAGACATTCACATCCATAAAACCAGGACTAAAAGTCCAAATTTTTTGACTACTACTAGTTAATTGAATTGTTTATTATTTCTTGCAGTTTTTTTTTTTTCTGTTACAGAATAAGTAACAGAATAAGTAACAAGTTTTCATTGTGGAAAACTTGGAGAGAATAGAAAATTATAAATAGAAAAAAAAATCAATCAGTTCCATAATCTATAAGCAAAGACTGTTAACATTTTGGGGTATTTAGTTTGTCTGTTTTCTTTGAAGATATTTTTAATATAGCTTTGAGAATATTATATAATTTTCGTCTTAAAAAAAAGCAAGCGTAAGTATGCATAGTTGTACAGTTTTATTGTCACTTAACCACTTCCCCTTTGATAATGAAGTGTTTATGTTATTTATTTATTTTTTTTTCGTATGAGTGATGTTTGATGAACATCTTATACATAGTTAAGTTTCAGATTCCTCCTTTAGAATAGATTCCTAAAAGGTTATTACTGGGTCAAAACGCATGAATAGGATTATTCAAAGGTTGGTGAATTTATCCTACTGTCATCAGTGTATGAGACTACATTTTTTACTACAGCCTCATCAGTCTGCATTCTTCTTAAGAAATTGATAGAGTCAGCCTTCTATTTTTTTACCAAACTATTTAATTTATTTATTTTTGGCTGTGTTGGGTCTTCGTTTCTGTGCGAGGGCTTTCTCTAGTTGCGGCAAGCGGGGGCCACTCTTCATTGCGGTGCGCGGGCCTCTCACTATCGTGGCCTCTCTTGTTGCGGAGCACAGGCTCTAGATGCGCAGGCTCAGTAGTTGTGGCTCACGGGCCCAGTTGCTCCGCGGCATGTGGGATCTTCCCAGACCAGGGCTCGAACCTGTGTCCCCTGCATTGGCAGGCAGATTCTCAACTGCTGCGCCACCAGGGAAGCCCACCAAACTATTTTATAGTCATGTTATATCCACATACAAAGCTTTTGGAAGCTAAAAAAGGAAAAATTTTTGCACTGAAAATACAGTTAATCTATCAGAATTAATGGAATATAAAAGAGTAATTAGAGAAATCAATATGAACAAATGTAAAATTTCCTTGGAGTTACTCAATTTATGTAAGTAATCTGGCCTTGCAAAATTGTGTCTACCAGTTTTGTAAATTGAATCTTATTTTAAGTGCACTGAGAGAGCGCATTTAAAGAAGCTCTGTAATAGGTCTTCTTGTTAAGTGGGAAAATGTCCTGTCATATTTTGGTTATGAGTATGTTATGGTTTTGTTTGTTTCATAAGTGAGAAATTTTGTTCACTTAATTAAGTAATATGAATACCTTCTTTATGCAAAAATGGACATTGTGGTATGGTAGGGCCTTGAGATGTATGAGAGAATAAGCTATACAGTTCAGTGCTTTCATGAGATTACATCTGTATGTAACTTTTAAGAGTCAGGGGGTTCCCTCATTTGATGATTTGAGAAGTACAGGGATATAATTAATTGCTCCAACTTTCTTATTCAAAACATACACCCTTGTAGCAGTGTTTGACATTACCTTGTTAGAAAGTTATTTGCTTTTTTTATTGAAAGGATACTATAAGGGAGATGGAAGGGTAGAGGGTTGGCTGGAACAAGGAGGCAGTATTAGGGAATAAGGAGAGACAAAGATGCTAACTGAGGGAGGGAGCAGAGGAATTTGAGAGAACAATAATAAGTCAATTCCTTTTTAAATTGTTTTGGAACAAGATAGGACTTGTTAGGATAAATATCATAAATGAATAAGCTGTGAATATGATGAATTTAGTCTTATTCTCATAATACAGATGAATTTGTAAAACAAAATGTCCTGCTTTAAAGGAATAATAATGACTTTGCTAAATTTTCACTTTCGGAAATTTAGATGATATCGTTAAAGCCTTAATTTGTGATTGCTAGTTGTAAAGGTACTTGAAAGTAATTCATATGGTAGTTGTTTCTTCATAGTTAAGTTTGGAAGTTTTACTAGGATGAAATTGCTGTGTTCAGTTTTTCCTACGGTGCAATCTTCATTTCTGTATTTTATGACTTACCAAGAGCTGGAAGGAAAGTAATTTATTAGTTTAAAACTTCAAGCAAAACAACAAAACCTAACTTAACGTTTCTCTACTTCGAAATGTGAAACAGATAACGTCCAAACCTGACATATCATTGTCACTTTCTTAGGAAATATGAAAATATTTAATAATTAATAACTTTGAATTCTTTACCATTGAGCCCGTTGTATATATATTATTCTCCTTCCATCAGACATACACTAAAGCAATATTTGTGTTTCCAAGAAGCTCATGTGTTACAGGTACTGTTTGCTTCTAACTAGGTGGTTACTTGAATTTATCTTTAAATATATTATTTAGTGTGGGTCTGACTAAATTTACATTGACATATCTATTGTGGGGATTAATAGTTTAAGATAATTTTTAAATATTTGTAGTTTATGGAATGAAAACACTGTTCCAAGTTTAAATGTGCTAATTAAAAATGTTTTGAATTATCTGATACATAATTTTTAAAATACTATAGTTTGTAATAGTAAATCTGTAAAATATTTTATCTTTCAGGCGAGGGTTAAATCCACCACACAGGGTGAAATCCATCTCCATGACAACATTCACACAACAGGAAATTGAATTCCTTCAAAAACATGGAAATGAAGTAAGTGTTTTTTACAATTTTCAACTTTTCTGTTGGTAGTCATTTTAATAAGATTTAATAAGTTGTTTAGAATGGTGAATTTTCACTGTCTAAAAAGTTATTTTTTATTGTATATTTAGATGTTGTAGAAAGTACTCATTTAATAATGTGTTTAGAATTAATGTCTACTACATAAATACTTTGCCTTAAACCTGAGATGAAACCTGTGTGTAAACTTTGTCAGTATTGAATGTAAAAGGCATTTTTGGAGGACATCTAGTATTGGAGTAACTGTTAGTTTTTGCTTTAAAAGACAAAAAAAAGAGAGGGAGAAAGGGAATTAACCTTATGGTATTGTAGTAAACTTTTGTTAGGCTGTTGTATGATCCGCTTTCACTTAAGGACCCCTCTTTCCTTTTTATGTTTTTAACTTTAGAGGTGTGTGTGATGTTTAGTATTGAGCAGGTGCTCAGTAGGGAGGAGGCTCGTAGTTCTGAGGGGCAGCCTAGCGTCACGAGGAACTCAGGAGGGTAAAGATTCACGGGGGAGCCTTTTCTTCCTGCTCTGCTTTAATGGGCTTCCAGAAATTCCATTCTGTTTGTTTGCTTTCTTATTTTAGTTACATGTTTTTTTTATTAAAAGTGGTGGTCTACTATTTTTTTAAAAATCTATAAAATTAACAGCGAAAGCAAGCATGTTTTATATTTTATAATCTTGGGGCAAGGATGAGCCAGTCAACCCAATTGATCAGTAATAGCCATTATTATTTAATAGACACTTTAATCACTTCCTAGAAAGGAAATATTACTTTAGTTGTACTACAGTGGTTGCATGTTTTTGTTTTTTGGGGGTTTTTTTTGCATGTTTTTGATATGACACAGAAAAGAATTTAAGTTAAGATTTTATTAATTTCAATCTTCTTTTTCACCCTCAGAAGATATGTGCAAGCGTTTTGTACTCTTCCTCTTTTTTTCCCTAACACTTTGATAGTAGCGTCTTGAACTTGCTTGTCTACTTGTGATTCATGTGTGTATATGGTTCTAAAGTAGTAAAGAAGTGTAAATTTAAGATTATGAAATATTTTTAAATACATGATTTAGAGAATTGAGCACACACTTTGAAGTTTCCAGATTTTGCCGATAAAAAATTATCTTGAGTAATCAAGTTCCAGACTGATGTAGGTACATTACAGGAAAATCTAAAGCAAGATGAAAGGGCAGAAGGTGTGTAATGACAGTAAGTGTAGAAATGTATTTTTGGATTAAAGGACAATTTGAACTATTTGTATAAAGTTTGGGATTAGCCTAGCAGTGCATATTTTAAATTACTTTCTTAGAATTTTGGCCTTCTATACAAAATTTTGGACATCAGAGTGGAGTCAGAAATGAAAAAATATTATCTGTTCTTAGATTAAAAATCTATTGACAGTAGATAAAGTCAGAGTAGTAGAACTGGAGAGGTAACAAACAATGCATTGGAGAAGTAAGTAAAAAACATTCAAACCTGTCAGTAGATAAGATTAGGTGGAGACTGGTTCCCGAATACTACGATTGAAGGACCTTTTTTTCTTGAAATTGTGGAAAGTACCGTTGACATGAGATTTACTCTCTTAAAAAATTTTTAAGTGTAAAATGTAGTATTGTTAACTATAGGCAGAGTGTTGTAAATGGATCTTTAGAACTTACTCATCTTGCATGACTAAACTTTATATACATTGAATAGCAACCACCATTCTATTTTCTGCTTCTGTGAGTTTGACTGTTTTAGTTGCCTCATTTAAGTGGAGTCACGTAGTACTGTTCTTCTGTGACTGGCTTATTTCACTTGGCATAATGTTCTCAAGGTTCAGCCATGCTGTTGCATATGACAGGATTTCTGAAGGAACAGTTATTAAGACTGTAATATCAAAATAAATTTAGAATATATGAAAAGAAATTTTAGGTAACTCATTATATCAAATAGTAGAAACAAAATACAAACAATAGAGATGACTGGAATGGATTTATGAATCTTAAATCCTAAAAGGAGTCATGCAAATTAATAGGCCATTTAAAGCCCTCACCATGGCAGTCACTGTACTAGGTACTTGGATACAGTTATAGAAATGTCACATAGGCTTAGCTGACATAGAGCTCATGGTCTAGTTAGGGAGACAGGTATGTAACAAATAATTACAACAGTGTGTTAGATAATTAATGATAAAGAATAAGAAGTTTCAGAAGTAATGTGGAAGGAGGGACTCAATCTGTTGGTGAAAAGGAGAGGATTGGGAAGATCTCACAGAGGGGGCTGAACATTTGCTGGCTTTTGAGGGTGACTAGGACTTAGGCTGGCAGGAAAAGATATTGCAGGCAGAGCAGACACAGTGCACAAAGAAAAAGAGAAATTTGCAATGGTTCTTACTGCTAGAAAGTGTACCAACCATTTAATTACTTGTTAAGGGAGAAAAATATACTTTCTTGTTTCCCTAAGGACATCTTAGAACCAAAATATTGGACTAGGTATATTTGATTCTTTACAATATTAGCAACATCTGTGTTCTTAAAATTTCAAGAGATGAATAGAAGGTGAGGATTGATATGAAATGCAGGATGATTGGTACAACTTAATAAAAAACTATAGACTTGAAGTGCAAGTGCTTTATTATCAGTTTATCTTAGTTAAACATTTAAATCTTAAGTATAACGTGCATAGAGAAAAAATACAGATCTTTATTTTTTGTTTCAAATTATGTTGCCATATTTGCACTGTGTGTTATCTCTCAGTAGTCTGGAAGGGATCATACTCAATCATATAAATTTTGGATTAAAAAGAAGGTACTGTCATACATCTTGTGCATGAATGGATTCATGCCCGAAGTTAAAAGATCAAAAAGTATATTAACTGGCAGAAGTCTTGGATCTTCTACCCCCATGAGGAAGTTTTAACGTTGTGAGGGGCATGTTTGGTTGTCACGATTAGGAAATGTTGCTGGCTTAAGCAGGCAAGCACCTGCTGGTTGCTGGATGATTCACAAGGTGTTGAATAGAGTTAACCTATATTCCACATGCTTTGGATGTTCCTCCAGACATTTATAAGTGGGAAAAACCTTCTTACAGTCGGTCTGCATGTATAACTTAAATCTGTTTTATATGCTTTCATTAATAGTTGTGAACAACTTATTGCCAGAAGTCATGCTGCCAAGTCCAGAATCAAGTGTGGGAGGGGACTACCAAGTTACAGGGCAGAGGGCTTGGATACAGGAAGCCATTAATTGAGACCATTGATGCAGTGACTT
This sequence comes from Balaenoptera acutorostrata, assembly GCF_949987535.1. Lineage (NCBI taxonomy): Eukaryota > Metazoa > Chordata > Mammalia > Artiodactyla > Balaenopteridae > Balaenoptera > Balaenoptera acutorostrata. Next base: position 83,603,534 of record NC_080071.1, read on the forward strand.
GACACATTTGTATATCTGGGAAAGATTTCACTTTTCATTGAGAACTTTACTAAGAATTGTTCACTGTTTCTGGCAAGTCACAAAACTGATGGCAGCACTACTCACGATATTTGAGTCATTAATAAAGTACATCTGAATTGGTCTGAGTTGGTAGCTGTGGTAAGCAGATGATGTTATTAGTATTTATAAATATGTATCACGGACACCCTTGATGTTTATAACATATCATTAGTATCTACAGATATAGTTTATAAGTTACTTGAATATTACTTTAGAATTCTTAGACTCCTACAGTGTGTTCATTGGAGGAGATATGTACATTATCAGGTTTTAGAACATACCTGCCAGATGTTAGTAAAATATTTTATAGCAAAGCACTTTGTGTTTATTGGTGTTGACATTTTTTCCAAAAGTCAAATATTTCACAAAAAATTTTCACGTATTTATCTTGTAATGCTTTCTTTTGTATCATGATGTTACTTTAAAAAAATCTTTAGTGGTTTGCTCCATATGTCCTCTTTTATGATGTTGTGGGTCAACCATGGTCCTCTAGTTGAAGGAATTTCACTATTGGGTTAACTTCTGATTATCAAACTTAATGGAAGGAAGGCTGGCTAACAGTGCTATAGATAATTCAGTAAAAGGAAAATGTAGAAGTAATTTTATTTTGAACCATACAGTTTTTCTTTTCTAGTAATAAATTAATCTTCCTAATTATGTTTCAGGACTGAGAGTAAAAGGGTTACTGCTGATGCTCCACAGGCATAAAATCTACATGTAGAAATAAAATCATGCATTGATTGACAGTATTTGATCATCTTTATGCTAGATGAAAAAAAATAAGCCCCAACCCAGAAGCTAAAGCTTTAAAAAAATCCTTCTTAAACAGTAGACCCATAAGGTAAGGTGTGCTTTTCCCTGGTTAACATTCATGATTGATTCATTCTTCATTCTTGAAGCAGAGATTTATTAATCATCTACCATGTGCCAGGGATTGTCCTTGGGTGCTAGGGATACTGTCCATGATTCGTGCCCTCAGGTAAAGCTTACAGTCTAGTAGGGGAGAGAGACAGTAAAAATCATTTTTTTCAGTTCCATTTTGGTATAAGAGTGAGAAGGGGCTTCAGTTTAGAGTTGTAAATGCTTGGGATTATGCAGATAGTTTTTTTCAAGAAGTTACACTTATGGCTTAAATAGGCTTTATTTTATGAGACAGCTCTTTAGGCCTTTTGTGTAGTTAAATTGCATCTTTGGGAAGATTAGAGCTATTTTATAATCAGAAACAAGCATCGCCACAAAGAAAAATATTTTGATATCTAAAAAATTTAAAATTCCAAATCCACATGCTGTGACAGTTTTGCTGGAATATTCAGGTATCATTTTATGATATGTTATACTCAATCTATTATGCTGTTAAACTGGACACTAGTGGTTATTTCCTAAATCATCCTGTCTTATAAACTATAATAAGTGATGGTCATTCTCAGTACAGAACAGTGGACTCTGTAAAGTAGAAGGCCAATATCAGAAAGAGCCCGTAGGCCATTATCATAGTAGTAAAGACAGTGAGCTTTTGAATTAATCCTGAATCAAGGCATGGAACTGTCAGGGAGTTTCAAAGTGTTGTATTCATTTCTTCTAAGTTTGATTAAAAACTAAACAATCTAACCCAAACTGCAGCTCTGTAGGGAAATTGATAAAATTTGGGCTGGGCCTATTAAAAGAGTCCTTGAAGTGCAGTGGTCTTGTGCAGAAAGGATAGGATTTGGACTTGGCAGGTTGAGAACGATGGACAAGATGCCTCTGAGCCTCAGTTTCTATAAGTGTAAAATTATAACAGTGTCTTAACATAGAAAGGCTAGAGTAATTTGAGCTCAAGCAACCTGTGAAAGTTCCCAGCATATTTCTTATAGAATAATATAGATATTCAGATTTTTGTTGAATCAGAATCTAAGATAGTAGAAGGTATAGAAGGATTATCAATATTATTTTTTTTTTTTGACTTTTTGCTCAGAGTGGTTTCATTAGGGGAATTTTTCACTTTTCTTAGACTACAGTAGCATCATTTACATTAATATTTAGGTTATGTATTTAAACTCTTGGAGCATTTTAATTATATGCTGAGCTTAAAAAATATTAGTAAAATTTGGCAGTTATTTTAGTAACAGCATATTAAATGTCATTATTGCGTGGCAGAGTTAAGTTACATACTCATTACTCCAGGGTCTACAATTACCTTGCTGTCTGTACAGAGGTTGGCAAAACTGTTTCTGTAAATGGCCGGATGGTAAATATTGAAGGCCACCTACGTACAGTCTCTGTTGTATATTCTTGTTAGAAAAAATCTTAAAAAAAGTAACCCTTTAAATATGCATAAACCAAATGATCAGGGGCAGTACAAAAATAGGCCGGTGACCCAAATTTGATCTGCAGGTGGTTGGTTATAGACTCCTGGTCTATGGAATTCCAAAGTTTTCAGTTCTCAATATAAATTCTTTTATAACCTTGCTTCTTTTCCTAGTTAATCTTTTTCTTGCTTCATTACCAATAGAAATGTTTGAACGCCAGTGGTTTCTGGTTTGTGTTCTATATATGCTGTCTGTATCCCACTTTTCTTGCCATTTTGCTCAAGCTGAATCATTTATCCTGAATCTTTTTTTCAAGACCTATCAAAGTTTTTACCCTTCCATCAAGTCTTTCAGGAGTATTTTAGCCCACAGGGACTAACACCGCCCCCTCCATACTTTAAACTTTTTTTTTTAATATAGCATTGACTCTAAGATTTTACACAGATTTTTTTTATTGCTCTCATAGTTTCTTCTGTATTGGTCTTATTACCCTCAAAACATTATAGACATTTCCAAGGCATAATCTTATATACTTCTTCATTATACCTAGAGCAGTGAGAATGATGAATGTGTGTGTTTGTGTGTGTGTGTACATATATGTATATGTAAATGTGTGTGTTTTTATTTTATTTTATTTTTAATTTTATTTTTAGTTTATTTGTTTTATTTTATTTTATTATTATTATATTTGTAAAAATTCCTGGGCTTTACTCCTCAGAGATTCTGACCTTGGGTGTGGGGTGAGGCAGAGGAGTGTCTGTCTGCATTTTCAGCCAGAAGCCCCATGTGATTCTGTTGCTGATGGCTACAGACCACCTTTTGAGAGAACCAGTATAGTAACTAAAGGCTCCATCCTGTCTAGACTCAAAATAATCTGTGGTCTAGTTTCAGCACCACTAACTGATAAGCCTTGTTACCTTGGGGAAACTACTTTTCCCTGAGCTTCATTTTCCTTTGTACTCTATGGGAAGTACCTGTCCTGCCTCTATTTGATGAGGTTGATTTGAAGGTAGTATATGTGAAAACATATTGAAAACTGATGTATCATGTAGATGTAAGATGTCAGTTTTAAGTGCAGATGTACTTTTTCATTGACTTCTAAGCTCAGGGGGGAAAAAAGTATCATATAGGAAAATGGTGTGCTTTGAACTGAATTTAGTTTAGGGAGATTTTTGCAGAATTACAGTCAATATGATGGTATTAATCAGTATGAAAAGTTAATTCAATAATAGTAACATTTCAAAAAAAAATTTTTTTTTTCAAAAAATTTTAACTAAAAATATGTAATTATTTGAGAGACTAGCTTCCTAGTGAGATATTTGAGGTTTAAAACCATCTAGCTAAAATATCGAAGCATGTTCTGTATTAAAGAGGCTATTTGTTAAACTTATGCATATTTATGAAGAAACACATATTTTAAAGTCTGGCCTCTATTTTGAAAGAAAGGCGAGGTATTAAGAGTTTCTAAAAATTCTGCTGAATCAAATCAGTAATGACATAGTAATCTTTAAAATATTCAGAGTGTATTCTTTGATATTAGTTGTTGGCTTTCAGAGAAATATCTAATAATACTAATTAACAAAAAGAATGTTGGAAATGTTATCTTTGTTTTGTACATATTGTAGCATGTGGATCTTTCTGAATGATGACTGAAAACTCTAGAGTATTGTAGAAGGAGCTGGAAGGTAGTTTGTAACTACTCTGAGCATTTATTTAACTTTTTATTGCATTTGTATCCCAGGTCACATTATTTATTTCCTTCTAACTCCTTGCTTCAGCCATTTTAGCTTCCTCTTATCTGTCAGCTTTTGTTCTTTCTTTCTTGCCATTAAGTATGTTATCTTTTTTTTTTAAAAAAAAAATCTTACTTGAATCTAATTAAAAATAAAATTATTCATTCTTTTTGTTCTTTTTAAAACTTTCTGTTGTGGAGCTGCTCATATGTCTACACAGTAGACAGAATAATGTACCAAACTCCTGTCCCTTTTTTATTATGTGAAGCAGATCTGATACATACAATTTTCCTCTGTAAATTCAGGAACTAGATGTTATCTCTAAAAAAGGACTCTAAAAGAATATATAACTCCATATCGTTTTCATATCCATAGAAATTAATAGTAATCTAATTACATAGCTAGTGTTCAAGTTTCCTTTTATTTCATAAATTTCCTTTTTTCTCTTCCCTTAAGCATATGTTTGAATAGAGATGCAAGTAAGGCTCACATGTTATGAGTGGTTAATATGGGTTTTGAAACTCTGACAAAGGATTGGAGGCTAGATGGGTCAGACTTTGGCCTGCCTAGGCCTGGCTGGGACCAGGCAACTTCCTGGGGCCTGTACCACTTGGTCTATGGGTTAGAGTCAGGTTTGTGCCAGGACAGTGGGGGCCTCAGACCAGGTGGTTACTCTGGGGCTGGATAACCTGTAACTGGGGGCCCTGCCAGCTCAAGTCCCTGGGAAACATAGCAGTTGAGGTGAATTCCAAGCTTTGCAGTGAAACTCGTAGTACAAGTTCCCCCGGTACATATCTGAGTTGTAGTCTTTCACGTGTGTCTTCCATTGCTCCAGCATCACCTGCTACTAGGCTGCTGAAAATCAATGTTGGGTTCTTATTATAGAGCAGGAATGCTAGTTGGTTGCTAGGACCAACCAACAACCAACAACTGGCATTCATCTTGGCAACAGAAGATGCCATCTGGATGCAGGGTGCTTTATGAGCTGGTAAGAAGGAACTTAAGACAAGCTCTGGAGCCATAGATTTTTGAGGAATTGGTGATGACATCGAAGGTTTTTTGGTTCTGTTTCATGAAATTCAAGCCATCCTGCACAGGCAAGATCATCTTTGGGTAGTAGTAGCCATAGGCCATGCCTGGCAGGAACTTCTTAGAGATTTAGATGGTATCTTTTGTCAGTTTTCTCCTAGATGATGGGCTCCACCAGTTCGCCAGGGATGATCTCTTACTGGCCTGTGATGCTAGGATTTTTCCAAGGATGGGGTGGCTGTGAGCAGTCATCTTCTGGCACCAGAGCCTGTCCCGCTTTGTGCCACCTAACCGCAGTACGGTGCCATAAGTCTTCCTGAAGGTGAGCAGGGTCTCCTGGTAGCGTGAGCGCTGTCGCTGCTCTGCGTGCGGCGGGCCCGCTCGGGTTATCTGCTGAGGTGCCTCTCATACCCCCTCGTGGATGGCCCGGCAGAGGCTGCTCAAAGCCACAGCACAATGGCAATATTTGGCTGTCTTCTGCCCCCCACCTCTCAACATTTTATTATGAGAGATACATAAAACTTTAAAAAGTATGCAGGTACGTTAAACACGGTGCTGTATTTGCACTAGCAAATATCTGTGTGTGTCTCCATTTGATCATCCACCTTATATTTTTCTTGCATTTCAAAGTAATTTGCAAACATTAGTTCATATCACCCCTAAAATCTTTTGTATATCATTAATTAGAATTCGATATTTGTTAAGATTTTTTTGAGGTATAATTTATGCACAGTGAATGTAAAAGTCTTAAGTGTACCTGTGGAAGAGTTTTGATAAATGTATCCAGTTTGGTAACCCAGAGTCCTATAAAGATACAGAACATGACCATCATTCCCCCAGAGTCCCCCTAACATCTCTTCCTGTTCAATCCCTCCCCTTTCCAGAGGCAACCACTGTTTTGATTTTTATTCATACTCGTATAAAGAAAATAATTAAGAATGTGCTTTTTTTGTTCTACAAATAACAAATACTGGAAAGGGTATGGAGAAAAGGGACCCCTCCTACACTCTTGGTGGAAAGGTAAATTGGTGCAGCTACTATGGAAAACAATATGGAGGTTCCTCAAAAAACTAAAAATAGAGTTGCCCTATGATCCAGCAATTCCTCTCCTCGACATATATCCAGACAAAGCTATAATTCAGAAAGATAGATGCATCCCTATGTTCACAGAAGCACTGTTCACAATAGCGAAGACATGAAAGCAACGTTGAGTGTCCATCAGCAGATGAATGAATAAAGATGTGGTACATATACACAATGGAATACTACTCAGCCATAAAAAGGAATGAAATAATGCCATTTACAGCAAACATGGGGGACCTAGAGATTATTTTACTACGTGAAGTAAGTCAGAAGACTTATCGTATGATGTCAAGTATATGTAGAATCTAAAAAAATGTTACAAATGAATTTACTTACAAAGCAGAAACAGACTTAGAAAACAAACTTATGGTTACCAAAGGGGAAAGGTGAGGGGGAAGGATAAGTTAGGAGCTTGGGATTAACATATACACACTGTAATATGTAAAATAGATAATCAACAAGGACCTACTGATTGCCTTTTCTTTTGATTATGGATCACGCTCTCTTGTTTCTTTTTGTGTATCTAGTGATTTTGGATTATGTCTAGAGCATCGGCAAATGGTAGGTTGTAGAGCCTCTGGGTTCTGTTTTGTTTGTCCAGAAAGTATTGATTTTGTTTGTTTGTTTTGTTCACTTTTTACTTTAGCAAACTTTGCCTCTCCTGGTGGGAGCCAGTTGAAATCTCTGTTCAGTTCTTTAGTCCTTAATTGAACTGCTTTGAATTGTCCCTGTACACACCTCGATCAAGGGTGAGCCAGAGATTTGTGCAAAGTTGTTATGCAAATTTTGCAGCTCTCCCTTCTTGGACATACCCTTCACTTTCCAGTTGCTGTGGTTGTGAACTGTCTTTAAGCTTTTAGATTTGTGGATTTCTCCTTGAGTTTTGGCAGATCTGCTTGGCAGAGTTCTGCTTTCAAATGATGATCCTTAAAAAAAGAGTAGATACTTAGTGCTGTTTCTTTCTTACAGGTGTTGACTCTTCCCCAGAATCTGTTTACCTTGTGGTTGCTTTCTAGTGTCTTCTGATAATTCTTATAATGTGTGCTGAGTTTATAGTTGTTAATTTCTGGGAGCTGGGTTTTAATTTGAGCTATACTGACGTTACTGGAAGTGGAACCTGCTCTGCTTGTCTTTTAAGTTTTTTTTATTCTATAAGTTTCCCCTTCAGTTATTTACTCCTAGTCTCTCTCCCCCTCCCTTTTTCCCTCTCTCAGCTCAGTCATTTTTCAGTAGTGTCCCAGTATCACGATTTTGCTGATTCCATCCATGCAGTGTCAGTGTTCCTCTGTCATCTCAGTTCCCTATAAATTGATAGTCGGATCTAGTAGCTTCCTAAGATTCACATTTAGTTGAGGGAAGAGGGAAGACTGAGTGTTTCATAGGGTGGGTGGTGTGTTCTTTTGTGGAGAAACACATTTTCGTGTTTCTGTCTGTGTTGAGAGGGGGTGGCTACTACTCTGTGCCTACGTCCATGAGTAGGGATTGTAAAAGGGTGATAACTTAGTCTGGGAACCTGTACGGGGATCCTAAAGACCTTTACAGGGGTTCTCTGAGGTCAGAAAAAGTTTTAATAATAATTCTAAGACTTGATTTGCTGTATTTACTCCCAGTCTCATGAGTATACAGTGGAGTTTTCCAGAAGCTACATAACATAATGCAGAAACTGATCAGAAATCAGCTGTCTTCTATTTAAACAGGTATTAATGAAATTTGCAAAAATGTAAAGCAGTGCCACTCTTCTCACTAATTTTTGCTTTAGAAAATATAGCTATTTTTACGATTAAAAGTTAGTTACATTAACATACAATAGTTTTATTGTGTTAAAAGTACATTAATATTGCCTAGGATGTGGGAGTAGGGGTAATGTAGAGCAACTGCTAATGGATATGGGATTTCTTTAGACTATAATAAAAATGTTCTAAAATTGAGCTGTGCTGGTGGCACAACTCTTGAATATACTAAAAACATTAAATTGTATACTTAAATAGGTGAATTATATGTTATACAAATTATATCTCAATAAAGCTTCTAAAAAGTCAAAAAAAAGTACATTAAAACTGTTTTTCATAAATATCAGTAGATAGAGTGCAAACAAACAAAGCCATTTATGATCCTCAACATTTAACTGTTTTCAAAAAGAGTTAGTTCTGTAGCATCTCCCACAGTGACCAATCAGGGTGTGTGTGTGTGTATACAATAAATTAGTCATATATACATCATTGTGAAATTGTTTATTTGACTTAGTCAGTAGCAGTTATTCTTGTTGATGTTCAGTTGTCCCCTTTGGACAGTTAGATAATCTGTTTTGGAAACCTACTATAACTTACCACTTCTGCAAATCTCATTTTTACTTAGAAGAGCTTTCCCTAAATATTCCTTTTCCTCTTTTTATATTAACCTGTGAGCCATCTGTCTATTTGCAAATATTCAAAGAAAACTAAATGTTTCTTCTTCTCATGATTGATTTATGTAGAATATGGTACAGATCACGTTTACTTCAGAGACTTGTTTTGCATTTGGGCCAGTTAATCTCTCTGTTCCTTTGCCAAGGGCTACATTCCCAACCTTAGTCAACTGCCTGGCAAATGCATACCTTCAGTCACCAGGACAACCAGACAATAGAGTGTCAGTCCAAATCAATCACTATTATTGAGCCTTAGATGAAGCTGAACAGTGGATGAGTAGTGTTCATGCTAGAGGTGGTGCTCTGGTATTGATGCTATCCCTAAACATTGATAATCCACGAACAGTTCTTACTTCATATCAAGACAAGTAAATAAAACTTCTTAATATTCAGTTCTAAATGAAGTATCAGACCAACTTGCCCATTCTCCTCCCTTTCTCACCTCTGTGTTTATTCTTGTTATATTCTGAAAAATGTAAAAAATGTAAAACTTGCCCTGTAGGGAGAGAAACATAAACCTTTGGTAATTTTTCCTTCTTGGCAAGCTTGCTTATCAGATTCATACTGTCTTAGGGAATGAGAATGCTTTGCTTTAAGAGACTTCACAAATTAAGTTTAGAACAAATGGAACCAAAACGGTGGTGGGAATTTTTTTTTTAATACCATTTTAGAAAATGGTTCTGAAGTTTATCCAAAAGCTCAAAAAAAGTAAAACTAGCTGGAAAGAATTTATAAAGCAAAGAGTAAATAGGATTGGCTCTAGTAGATACTAAATGTGTGTCTATGTTTGTAGGCAATAATTTGCAATGCAAACTTGAAGTAATTAATTACAGTAATCTGAAGCTAGTGCAGGGCCTAGTAGACTAGATCTGTAGAATAGATCCTGAGATATACTATAATCCTTATGTATATTAAATATGTATATGAAGTTATTATAAAATAAATTAAGTTCAGCAGTCTGCTGTGGAAGGAATTTGTTATTCAATAAATGGAGAGTCAATTAGAATGTTAACTGACATGGTATGCCAAAATAAATTTCAGAAAAATTTTAGAGTTAGGAAGCCATAAAAATATAGAAAATAGTCTCAAAGTATTTCCCTACAAGATACTTATTAATCTTAAGGGGAAAAATAGTGACTTTACTGTGGAGAAATCTGGCCTGTATTGTTTTAACCAAGTGATTAAAGTTAACATCACCAGGAATGGGACAAACTGACATCATGTGCTTCCTGATATGATGCACTGGGAAGGATACAACATCACTTATGTGGTATTCCTTCCCAAAATGCATAACAAATTTAATTATGAGGAAACCTAAATTAAGGAACATACTATAAAATAACTGACTTGTACTCTTCAGAGATGTCAAGGTCATTAAAGACAAAAACAGACTAAGGAACGGTTCCCGATTAAAGGAGACAAGACAGTTATGGATACTGTACCAGGAGAACTTTTTCCATTTGCTGTTAAGGATACTGTTAAGATAATGGTTAGTCTGTAGATTAGATAGTAATAGTATAAAGTGTTAATTTCCTGATTTTGATAATTGTGTTACGGTTATAGGAAAGAATGTCCTCATTTTTAGGAGATACACATTTAGAGGTAAAAGGTTCATGTCTGTAATTTAAATGGTTCCAAAACTTTTTTTGGAGAGAGAATGATAAAGCAAATGTTAATCTTAGAGACTCTAGGTAAACAGTACATGGGACTTCTTTCCACTACAATTGCAACTTTTCTGTAAAACAGATTATTTCATAACTAAAAGGCAGGCAAAACTAAATGGTAATGTTTAAGGTTAGCTGACTACATATTTAACATTTAAATGTGTGGAGACTTTATAGACTAAAAGCAATAGAAGAAATCACAAAAGTAAAAATTGGCAAATTTAGCTAAAACATGGAATAGCATACAAAATTGAAAGAGCAATACAGGGTACAGGGTAATTTACATATGTCATCTTAGTTTGATAAAATAGGGCAGTTGATAATCTTTCTCCAAACTACTTGTCCCTTTGCTAATATACGAAATCTTACATTTATAAAGCTGTTTATAATTTATAAAGCACATTCATGAATAAACGTGTGTTTAGGAGGTGGGGGGCAGCTTACCAAGCTCATGCTCCTTACTGAAGAAAGGGGGGAAGGCCCCCTCTCCTGGGAAAACCACAAAACACACAACACACAAAACACACAGCTGTTTGGAGGAAGAATGGATGCCTAACCCTAGGGGCCAGGGACTAATCAGATCCTCTCTCTTTTACGAAATTGAATTAAGGTTCACAGAGGCTGGACTGAAAAGATGAATCACTTAACCGAAAAGGCAGTATGTAGTTGGGCCATGTGCAGTCTTAACAAGTAAACAGGAAAAAACAAATTGTACTAAGATAAGCAAGAGCAGGGATTAGACATAGTATGAGAAGCAAAAGCGATAAACTATGTGTTTGCAGGGGGCGGATTGTGGAGAAGGGCTTTGGAAACAGGTTATCAGACTGCCTAGGTCCCAGATGGCTTCCTGTTTGCAGCGCAGGTTCCCATGTTTTAAGTGTTACTGTTCACTTTGCATAGACTTGTTTTATCTGATCAAATGTGGCTGAGTTTTGGTTCTTTGCAACCTACCTGGAATGCAATTCTGACATTAGAGACATTAAATGAAACAAGGCATGGGAGTGTGCTGTGAGTCGTATATACTGACTTTTACCATAGGTGTCTGAATTAGATCTGCTGGTCTCCTTTACAACTCACAAACACTTGAAATTAAGATTTATTGCTATTTCCACTTCATTTAATTTCTGTCTAGTATCCTAAATATTTTCTTCTTTTATCTTTTCTATTTCTTTGTAATTATCAGTTATTTTGAAAAGTGTTACTCTCTCCCTGAAACTTAAACTCTGGTACTTTTCTCCTTTATTCTCAAGTGAATGGGTATGTATTATAAATTGGCCCTTAGATAGTCCTCACTCTTGGAAAGTTCTTCCTGCAGGGAAAGGCTTCTTTCATTTTATGTTCATCTCTCTGTTGTTATTCCCCATGCACATTATAACACACACCTCAAAAACAGGCTTTTATTTATTATACTATTTAAATCATTATTATTCTTGGATGCTGGGATGGTATCATAGTAAGTCCACGTTGCACGTAATTCAGGCATCGGCAAGCGTTTTCTATAAAGAGCCAGATAGTAAATATTAGGCTTTTGTATCATACAGTCTCTGTTGCAACTACCTAGCAAAGCAGCCCTAGACAATAGATAAACAAGCGGACATGGCTGTGTTCCAATGAAACTTCAGCTATAAACACAGGCTGTAGGCCAGATTTAGCCTGGGAGGTATAATTTGCTAACCTCTGGCCTAAATTTGATTTGAGAATTTGGATCAGTGAATTTATTACTTCTGCGTAAGTTGGTAAGCTGAATGTTCTAGGTCAGCATGTATATTTTAGATGGAACGAAGGGGGAAAAAAGATAATTTCTACTGTACATCTATTTCAGGGCTGTTAGGAAGTTGCTTCCACTCATGCACCAGATATTTATTTAGTGTCTGCTCTATGTTTGGCAGGCACTGAGAAAACAGATAGTGGCGAATCGGAGAGAAGGTTCCTGCCACGTGAAATTTACATTTAGAAGTGAGATAAAGGTCTGTGAAAATAAATAATACATTGTGATAACGTGTATATGAGTTTTGGTGTGGGGAATGTTACTCCTTTAGAATGGGTGGTCAGGGAAGACTTTATGAGGGGGCCTTTGTGGCTGGAAAGAGCGATGATGTAAGATGAGTTTGGAGAGTTAATCAGGCGTAAGATCCTATGGGGCCTAAACAGGTGGTGATGAAGAATTTGATTCTTAGGCTAAGGAAGCCATTATAAGGTAGTTCGTGCTTAAATTAAATAACAACAACAGCAAACTAGGATTAAATAAATTGGATTTGATGTCTCATAAATCTGATACTCCCTCACATACCCAAATTATCTGTCTGGTTCACAAAGGCTCTGGTGTCTCAGTGGCCTGCACATACAGCTTGTGCATGCCTGTTTTCAATGACTCAGTTGCATATGTTCTAATTCTTGCTAAAACATTTTTTAAAACCAAATTTTAAGATGGAATATACCATACAGTCCTAAAAAGATGTAAATAATTGCAAGACTGTCTGTTTCTTTGCATAAGGCACATGGATAGTGTTATTTCTTTAAGCATTATTAATGAGTATAAATCCTTTATAGATAGGTCATCACTGAGAAATAACCTGTCAGCTGTTGACCTAGACTACTAGCATAGTCATGCTCATGTAGACTTCGGTGAGTGTAGAAAATTTTAATAATGTACTTGTTTTTTCAGTATTTAACTTAAATCATGACATATATATGAGATATTGTTTCTGATTGTTAGTTTTTAGGACAAAATAAGGCAAAAAAAAAAAACAAACCTTGTTTTCCCTTTTAGGAAAAAATGTTATGTTGCTGATAGAATTTGTGTAGGTCTATCATAACTCTCCAGAGAGCTTCTAATGTTAATATTTATTTCTGTTAAATTTTTCTTTCTGCTTCCAAAAAGTGGATGTTAGTTACTTGCTCATGAATTTTTCAGTTCTTTAAGTCTCCTATTTGTTCCTATATTTTATGGGCAGTACTGTTAACTGCTGTAATTATATCTTACAGAAAAAGGCACTCCATCTCTCTACTGAGGAGAGAAAGGACAGAAAAGAGTCTGAACTCTAGTTGATGTGTATAGATTGGCTTAATGAAAAAAGTTTCTCTACTTCCAGAGCATCTTTCTGTCCTTTCCTTATTTTTATATCTTTGGACCTAGATGTTGCAAGCAGGTCATGTCACATTGTTTATTCTTTGTATCTCTTTTATGAAAATAAGGGGTTGTCTGAATCTTAAAGGTAAGCATCTATTCCAGCAAGTTTCCACCACTCTATTTTGTTGTCCCTGAGAGGATTATAAAACTATAATATGTTATCTCTATTCATATCTATTTGTCTGATGCAACACTGTTTTCTTACTCTTCCTTTTATATGTGAGTAATTGAGAATTAGTATGGATGTTCCCTATTTTTGGTGTTCATAATTGAGTTTGTTAAATTGCTTGCACTGCATGTATTTACTATCATGATTTAGGTTCAGTGCTGCATAGCTTTCAGCTGCCCTTCTAACTCTAGCTTTTATCCTGCTCTGTCTCCAAGCACCTGGTTTGTCTGGATACGCGAATGGGCTTTCTTGCCTCCTGGCTTCTGGGAGGGGGGGGTTCCGCTGATGGGAGAATGTTGTCAGCAGATCAAAGAAAGGAAGGAGGGAAAGGTTAAGATATTTACTTTCTAAACTTCTTTCATGTGGGATTTCTGTAGCCTGGCTGCCTCCTTTCATTGAAGGTCAAAACTCCCATCAAGTAGCCCTCTTAGTTTTAAGATTGCCAACCACTTCCTCTCCTTCTACCTTCACTGCCAACGGGTGGTGGCAGGTCCTCCCGTTGCTAACCCTGGGACACTATACTCTCACTTGTGATTTCCTTACAGCCTACCTACGCTTTAAACAGTCTCTATTAAACTTCTCAAATTACCCAAATTGAGTGTGCCATCTGTTTCCTAAGGCAACCCTGACTGATAAATATACTTTAAAGTATTTTAGATTCCGTCAGTGGTTATTGTGATTGCAATTCTAAAGTGGATTAACACTAGAATAAGGGAAAAAATTATTCTGACAGTTTCATGAATTTATTCTGTTGGTTGATGTGTGATTTTATTTTTAATTCCTCCATAAGATCTGGTTTTGAGTAGTATCGGCCTAGTTACTGAACACTTAATGTGGCACAACCCATTGTTTTCAGTATTGTGGGGAATTCAGAAGTAGGTGAGACACATGCTCAGTAATTTCAATAAAAAGCAGTTTGTGGTGAGTTTCATGTGAGAATTACAAAGTGCTATAGTAGTTCAGAGAGGGTGATTGTTCCATTAAGACCACTTTGATTCCATCTGCAGCAGGACTGAAGAGAGACCTGCAGTTTCCTGTGTTTCTGGTAAGGCCTCTATTTCCCATTCCTTGCTTACTTCATCACCCCATAACACACCAATGCAAACCACATAAGATACCAGGCCCCAAAGTAATAATAACTAATATTGTTTAAAATTCACTTACATATACCTGTTCTGAGTAGACAACATATTAACTCATTTAACCCTTCCAACATCTCAACGCAGCAGGTTCTCTTACCTGAGTTGGAATTCACATTAAGGCAGTCTGATTTCCTAGTCTAGGCTCATAACTACCATACCTACAATATTATTCTCTAATTAAAACTAATTATCCACCTCTCCAGAGAGATCATCAAAACGAATCCATCACATATGCAGCCCTTTCAAATGCTGGCTTTTTAGGCGTCCTCCTTGCTCCTCGGTGATGTTTCAAGGCCCGCAGCCCTGTGTTCCTCTTGCAGACTTGCTCTGTCATCTGTTGCAGTCATACCAGTTAGCCCCCCTCATTCAGTATAGATTTCAGCACTTCACGTAGTGAGTGTCTTTCTTCCAGTAGTGTTAATCATTTCTGCCAATCCTAGTGTCTACACAGGTAACTCAGCCTCTGGAATTCTTGGACTTCTTATGTCCAGTAATCCTTCCTTCTGTTTTAGACTTTATTTAGCAGTAACTGTATTACTTCTCAGATTTCAGGTGTAAGCATCCTGTTCTCTGACCATCACTGCTTCTCTCCTCCCAGCTCGTTCCCTCTAATTTCTTACTCCAGCAGCTCTGGGTCAACCACAGGAGGCCTCCAGTCCTCTGACGCTGAATTTCTTTCTTGTGTAGCATCCTTACTGTGTTGTCATTTTTCTTAACCTAACTTTGATTCTGTGGTCTGTTGTTATAACCACTCACTTTAACTCCTGTTGTATTTTACCTGATTAAAGCCAATACTCTACCTACTTTGTACCTAAACAACCAGATGAGACTGGTGGAAAACACACCACTGTCTTGACTAGTTTGACTTTAAATACTCGTGACCTCAAAACCTTAGTGCTGCCTGCAGTTTTAGTTGGTTCACTCTCCCATTTTTCTTCAGCTCTGAAAAACCCTCCCTTTTCAGTTGGTGGTATTTATTATTTTACTTTAAAAGAAAAAAAAAACCCAAAACAAACATGGAGAAAAGAGAACTTTATCTTTTCCTATCAGCAGATCTACAAACCTGAAAGAGCCGTTTCAGGAGAATGGTGGGAGCAGAAGCCAACTTTTCAGGGACTAAAATGTGAATGGATCAAAAGAGAGAGAGACTGTGACGTTTTCACAGATGTATCTCTGGAACACTGTCTTTATTTAATGAATCTTGCTCAAGAAGAGGTTTAGTGGCTAAGTAAATTGGAGAAGTGCGGAAAACTATATAGTATTTATATGGAAAGGAAGTTTCCATTTGCTGGCCTAGATTTTACTAAAGCATTGGTTTTCAAACTTTGGCCTATTTCACAGTCACCTGAAGGGCTTGATTGCTGGGTAGCACCTCCAGAGGTTCTGATTTCACAGGTCTTGGGTGGCTCCTAAAAATTTGCATTTACAACACGTTTTTAGGTGACACTGATGCCGCCAGTCCAGGAAATTGGGGAATCCCATTTTGAGAGTCACTTCACTTGAGTAAGAATTCAGCTGCCAAGAGTGGCAGGTAGAGTTAGGATTCTGAGCAATATAGCAAATAGCTATTGTGGGATAGCATAGTCAGAAGAAATAAGAGCTGACTAACAACAGCATGGAACTTTGATAGTAGGATAGCAGGAATTTGTAGTGGACCCAAGCAGTGAGTTTTAATGATTTTCCCCAGCAGTTTGAGCTGTCAGAGAGAAGGATCAGAACCACCAGCAGTTAGTACAGAATTTTGAGTGACTCGTCCAGGCTGCTAATGTCAAATAGCTATAAAATGTATCATCCAGCACTCCATCTTTGCTTTGTGTTCCCATGATGAGTGCCAAGACAGTAACTTTATGATCTGTCTTTAACCTATCTCCTTTTTATTTGTTTGTATCAATATGTTTATTATTTACTATTCATTAATTGTTTTTAGTTAAAAAAATTGTATATGTTAGTTAATAGGGGTTTTGGAATGCAAAGACTAAATGTCGTGAAGGACTAAATGTCCGTCCTAAACTAATTCTGTCAATTACAGTTAATAAGTCTTAGAGCAAATTTCTCTTGTTTTCTCACTTGGGAATTTTTAAAATAAAAGAATTAGAAACTACCAGTTCTCGCTTTATGAATGTAATTGTAAAGCCACAGAATCTTTTCCTGAGGAGAGTCTCATGTGGGGTTTGGTTTTTTTTTTTTAATATTTTAATTTTATTGGAGTATAGTTGATTTACAATGTTGTGTTAGTTTCAGGTGTACAGCAAAGTGATTCAGTTATACATATGCGTATATTCATTCTTTTTTAGATTCTTTTCTCATATAGGTTATCATAGAATATTGAGTAGAGTTCCCTGTGCCGTACGGTAGGTCCTTGTTGGTTATCTATCTTATATATAGTAGTGTGTGTCTGTTTATCCCAAGCTCCTGATTTATCCCCCCTCTCCCCTTTAACCATAAGTTTGTTTTCAATATTTGTAAGTCTGTTTCTGTTTTGTAAATAACTTCATTTGCATATTTAAAAAAATTAGATTCCACACATGAGTGATATCATATGATATTTGTCTTTCTCTGTCTGACTTCACTTAGTATGATAATCTCTAGGTCCATCCATGTTGCTGCAAATGGCATTATTTCATTCTTTTTTTATGGCTGAATAGTATTCCATTGTATGTATGTATGTATATATATATATATATATATATATATATATATATATACACACACACACACACACACACACACACACACACACACCACATCTTCTTGATCCATTCCTCTGTTGATGGACATTTAGGTTGCTTCCATATCTTAGCTATTGTAAATAGTGCTGCAGTGAACATTGGGGTGCATGTATCCTTTTGGATCATGTGGTTTTTTAAAAGTAGCTAAATATTTATTGGAGAAGCTGGCCCTCTACAGGGTTTACATAGTATTTCTAGCATAAGTTGCATTACCATTCCTGGGTATCTGAACTTCTTGGGCTTTGCCACTGAAATGTTTTTATAATGAGATTGTGCCTTCACCTAGGCCTCACTTGTGTCAGTTGTACTGCCTTAATGACTTTGTAGTATCTGTACTGAGCCTGGAGTAGGAAGGAACCACAAGAAATGCTGTTTTGAAACATGCTTGGGGTACATAATAAGAGAGGAAAAGGGTGAATCCTTTTTTCCTATCTTTATTTCTCTTACCCACTTCAGTGAGGAGGTAAGCTTGAGAAGGGTGCTACCTTTCTGTCTCTGATTTCTCAAATCTTTGTCAGGCTTTTGAAGTTAGATACTGCCTTCTTTTCACAGTGTTACAACTGGTTATTCTTTAAAGTAATATAATTTTGGAAACTTGTGGATGTGTTTTTATAGCATTACTGAGGAATAATTATAATAAATTGTGTATATATAAAGTGTACAATTTGAGTTTTGACATATGTTAAACCGTCATTACAGTAACAAGATAACATACATTTTCATCATCCCCAAGAGTTTTTTGTGCCCCTTTGTAATGCTTCTCCTGATCTGCTTTCCATCACCATAGATAAGTTTACATTTTCTAAGATTTTAAATGAATGGAATTACATAGTATGTACTTTGTAGAGGGTGGTTCTGAGGTCTCTCAATCAGCATAATTGTCTTGAGGTTTATGCACGTAGTTTCTTGTGTCAATAATTTGTTCATTTTTATTGCTGGATAGTATCTTACTTGGATATTCCACAATTAATCCATTTACCTGTTGATAGACATTTGGGTTGTTTTCCGTTTGGAGTTACTAGCAGTAAAGCTGCTGTGAACATTTGTGTACAAATCTGAGTATGGACATGTGCCTTTATATTTCTTGAGTAAATACTTAAAAGTAGGATGGCTGGGTCATATCGTAGGTATATGTTTAACTTTTAAGAAACTACCAACTGTCTTCCAAACTGGTTGTACCATTTTTACATTCTTGAGAGTTCTAGTTGTTCCACATTCTCACCAACATATGATATGGTCAGTCTTTTTTTCTTTTCCTGGCTAGAAACGTTATTATTTCAGAAATAACCATCCAATGTAACTTGAGGTGGTTAGAATAGTTATTTCTGGATGACTGTAATAAATATTTGTCAAAACACCAAGTATCTCAATAATCATACATTTATTTCATTCATAAGAACTTCTAAAAGTTCTTATGTATCAAAAAAACTTACAAATGGCACAAGAGAGTTAATGGTCTATAGAGGAGAGAAGGAAAATTATTCTAGGGGAAATTCTAATGAAGCATTTTCTCCATGGCATTTTTGATTAACATAGTTCATGAAAAAATCCTTGCTTTGCCTTCCTTTAGTCTTTTTGTTTTTGGCCATTTTAGTGGTATGTATGGGTGTCTGTGTAGTGGGGTCTCAGTGTTTTTTAAATTTGCATTTTCTACATGACTAATGATATTGGGATGCTTATTTGCCATTTGTATATCTTCTTTGGTGAAGTGGCCAACTTTTCTGCCCACTCTTTGAAAAAAATACTGATTTGGGGTCTGTTTTATCACTGAGTTTTAAGAATTCAAGGTTTTATACATTTTGTAACTACCTTTTTTCAGTTGGTGGCTTGCCTTTTCATTTAATTTTTTTGAAGAGCAGCAGTTTTAAGTTTTGATGAAGCCCACCTTATAAATTTTTTCTTTACAGTTCTCTTTATGCTTTGTGTCTTATTTGAGTTCTGCATCATTTCATTTCTTTGATTTTACTGAAAACTTAAATCTCAGATTCTCATTTTTTAGCCATTAGGGAAAAAAAGCATAGGAGGTAATTATAAAGCTAGAGTTGTATCTGCGTTGTATTTGTGTTATGTTATATTTTAATAGCAAATTACGTATGATTCTAGTACTTTTTATTTGTTCTTTTTGGTTGATTTTTAAACTTGTCAAGGATTCAGGAAATTGCCACTCACTGGTCTAATTCCTGTTTTACGGGGTGAAGGAACTGAGGTTCATAAAGGTTGCATGACTTTGCTAATTGTTTACAGTGTATGATTATTTTAAGACCAAGCAATCTGAGGTCCTCTTAAATGCCATCTCACTGTTTGTTCCCCTGTGAGGAGCAGCTCTTTGTGATGCTGTTGGTAAGATTTTACTGCTGTAACATTAACATCAATTCAGTTCCTTCATTTGTTGCTTTTTCATTGCTCATTGTGATAAATATCCTCATTGAAAGCAACATTATTAAAATTAAGTTGGTTATCTTTCTGAGAGAATCTTAATTATCTCTTAAAATTTCATTAAGTTAAGATGTCGAATTTAACACTTTTGTTTTTTTAATTCTTTCCAAAGGTCTGTAAACAGATTTGGCTAGGATTATTTGATGATAGATCTTCAGCAATTCCAGACTTCAGGGATCCACAAAAAGTGAAAGAGTTCCTACAAGAAAAATATGAAAAGAAAAGATGGTGAGTGAATAGTTTGTATTTAGAGCAAAGCTGCCCCAAATCGCATTAATTATGGGTAAGATTAGTATAACAGGAAGGAAGGAAGGAAGGAAATAGGTAGGTAGGTAGATAGGGAATAAGGAAATAGGTAGATACTCATTATACTTTGGCTTTTTATTGAATTTGGTTTCCACAGACCTTTACTTCTGCTTTATCTTAACTCATCTGTGCCTAGCAATAGCCTGTTTCTTATCACCAGGCCTCCTACCCTTTTTTGGGAAGTTAGGGATTCTTCCTTCTAAACCTTCTCTATCCCTGTTAGCTTCTCTAGACATTTTAGTCTTATAAAGTCTCCTTTCTTAAAATCTTCCTTCATTTAGCAAGTGTTTATTTAGTATCTTTTATATACTAGGCACTATGCTAAAGCACTCATGAAGCAATCTATTCATTCACTTAATTGCATGTTGTAGTAATTCTTTGCTCAAAATATCACTCACTGCCCAACCAAGAAGTCATTTTATTACCTGTTTAAGAAGGAAGATTTTATACCTTTTTATACCTTTTTAACTAAATCTGTCAGATGTTAATTTTTTTTTTTTTTTAATTTTTATTTATTTATTTATTTATTTATTTATGGCTGTGTTGGATCTTCGTTTCTGTGAGAGGGCTTTCTCTAGCTGCGGCAAGTGGGGGCCACTCTTCATTGCGGTGCGCGGGCCTCTTATTATCGCAGCCTCTCTTGTTGCGGAGCACAGACTCCAGATGCGCAGGCTCAGTAATTGTGGCTCACGGGCCTAGTCGCTCCGTGGCATGTGGGATCTTCCCAGACCAGGGCTCGAACCCGTGTCCCCTGCATTGGCAGGCAGATTCTCAACCACTGCGCCACCAGGGAAGCCCAGATGTTAATTTTTAAAAAGGAATTAAAACAGGTATATATTGGCTAGTAAGCCTTTTAAAGCAGAGCGGGGGCATATTTGTAGAACTAGTAGTGTTCAGTTACTTTGAGCTCTTCATTTTTACCTGTATGAGTACAATTTAAGTCAGTTTCCTAAGACTCATTAATGATGAATTCTTGGTTGTTTCTTTATCAATATTCAGTAGTGTATATTTTCCTTCTTGGGATGTTAAGAAGATGAGAGAGTCACAAATAGAAGGAATAGGTAATGAGGAAGTACATGGCCTCTTGTTTCCCCGAGGAGCTGTATTTGAACCCAGAGAATATCTTCAAGAGCTTGTTTTGGTTGAGGGAATACTTGCCGTGGTTATGAGTGAGGTATCTCTACCTTCATTAGGTGAGCATAGTAGAAAGAAGTGGCGCTGATTTGTATGTTCTGTGAACTTTGTATTCTTGCTGTTCCCTAGAGGAGACTAACTTTTGCCAGGGCTCTATATTCAGCATTACTAGAAACATTAAGTATGAATGTAGAAGAAAACATATCAGTAAGATCTTAGTTCAGGAAAGAAGAAACTTAGCAGATGCGGTGATAGTCGAGACGTGGTGCCGTAAATGACCCTCTTACGACGAAGTGCATAATTATCCTTTTATCATTTTAGTTCTTAATTTCCCAGACCCTTTCCTGTGGTTAAGACCTTTCTGCTTGGTAGCCTTGGTCTAAGTTTTGATTTTCCCAACAGTTTTACTTTTACCAGCTCAGAGTTAGTTTGAATAGGACTTAGCTGGGATTTCAGGTAGTTTAGCTTCAACTAGTAAGAGAAAAGTGTGTGTGAATAAGGTTTATAGAATTAAAACCAGGAACCCCCCCCCACATGAATAATAATAACAACAAAATAAAAATAATAATAAAAATTATTCATTCAAACAGTAAGCAAATAATTGTAAACCTCCAATAATTGTAAACCTCCAATAATTATAATTTGTGTTATCTTTTCTGTCCTGAGAAACAGGATAGTTAATAAGAGTAATACAAATACAAACTTCAGTTGGTGGGTAGGCGAGAGGGAGTGACCAACATTCAGCGAGGCTGGGACCTGTGCATTTTAAACTCACGCTCCTGCATACCTGCATACCTGTGACATGTAACTAGAGTGGTGCAGTGGGTTTTTAACAGGACATAAGCACTGTCCAAATGCAGTCTCCCTAAAAACCCTGACTATGGGCAACTACACTTAAAACATTGAGCCTGTTGCCATCATCTAAAGGGATTTTGAAATTGTTCTTTTAACCAGTTTTCAGACTCAGTTCCTATGCTATACATGCTTAGCTGTTTTACTTTTAGTTAAGCAAGACTTTGAGCCAAAGACTATTATCTGATTTTATCCTTTAATAAGACTTGGCTATACTCAGAAATGGGCATTATCACTGATAGACCAAAAATTATGGGAAAGTGTGACTTACTGTTTTCTCCCATATACTGGAAAAAACAAAGCAGTTTTACTGTTCGTGATTATTATATAATTTGATAATAGCCAACACTTGTGTAGCTAACACCTGTACCAGAAAACGGTTCTAAGTGCCATAAATGTTAACTTGTTTATACCTCATAGCAACCATATGTCAGTGTTTTAGAAGAAAATTTGGATGCACAGAGAGTTGAAGTAGTTTGCCCTGCGTTTCATAGCTATCGAGTGATGGAGCTGGGATTTGAACTCAGATTCTAGAACAGAGTAGAAAAGCTCTGTTTTTCTACTTCTCCCACCTGTGTGATATGGGGAAGGGGAGGGTAGGTAGAACAAAACCCAGAAATACAGAGAGCAAAAACTCTCACATAATCCCAGCTCTGGAGATTAGTGTTGCCAATATTTGGGCATTATATTCTTACTACCTCTCTTTCCTTCCTTTACTCCCTTGATCCCATGAATTCTTACATGACTGAGATCAAATGTGAAAGACCTGTAAAGTCTTACGGACATCTTTCCATGTCAAGACAGAGTAGCTATGTATTAATTCTATTATATAGATGGTAGTATAATCCTTTTAAGCATTTTTCTCCTGGTGGATTTTGGTTTATTGTCCAATTTTTTGAAATTTTAAAGAGTGCTGTGATAACCTACGTATACATTTATTTGTGTACACTTAGTCAGTTATTTCCTAAGGATAAGTTACTGGAAATGGTACTTCTGGGGCACAGAGTATACCTATTTATGTATTTTAATAGAGAGTGACACAGTTTGTAAAGTTTATACTCAGATCAAATGCGACTGTCATTTTAATTTACATTTTTATTCGGTTACAAGTATTTTCATTTCTTTGTCTCCCTTGGTGAATTGCTTCTGTCCATTTAAAAATTGGGTTGTTAATCTTACAGATTTGTAATAGACCTTTATATTTTGGGCTACTAACTGTAATATAATAAATGTTTCTCCTTCCTTCTGCTCTGTTTTCAAACGTTATTTATGAGCTTATGGTACTTTGGTTTTTAACAATTAGAGTTATTAACTATCGTCATGATTAACTACGAGTCCTCTCTTTTTTTAAAAAAGCAGTTATTTAATATATTGTATTTATTGGAAAAACTGTAAGTAAATAATCGAAACAAGTTTTGTGTTTAGTCTTTATTACCCTTTCTCTGAATATTTTAATTAAGTGTAGTCTTAAGCTATCAATTCTAAGATGGTTTTGAAATAAGATTAATATCAAAACAGTCTTGTACAAAATTAGAACTAAGCTTATCATTTTGAGCTTAGTGTTCCCTACATCTTCCTTAGTTAACTGCCTGTTCAACTTTGCGTATGTTTTAGGTATGTCCCACCAGAACAAGCCAAAGTGGTGGCATCAGTTCATGCATCTATTTCAGGGTCCTCTGCCAGTAGCACAAGCAGCACACCTGAGGTCAAACCACTGAAATCTCTTTTAGGAGATTCAGCACCAGCACTGCATTTAAATAAGGGCACACCTAGTCAGGTGAGTAGTTTTTAAGTCTTTGCAGAGGCTTCTATTTAAGGAGGATTGAGTACCATGAATTTGGAAATTCATTAAGACAGTTGCATAACCTTGTATACCAGTAGCATTATGTCCTAATGGTTTATAATACATTAAAAGGTACTTGGTTAAGTGGTTAGAATGTGTCTATGTTTGTTCTTTTTGCTATTGCGAATGCTATTGCGAATACGAGTTTGTAAAGCTGTACAGGAACATTGTTACAGCTATCTATCAACATATATGTATCATATGTATCATATAACATACAGTGGTAAAACATGAATCTGTGGTGACCATCAGAGTTAGAACAGTATGGCCTCTGTGATATTCTTTTACAGGAAAGGATTTCTCAAGCATAGAATTTTTTCTCCATCCTGATTGTGAAGCGTGTTTATCGTTGAAACGCAGGTGGCTTTGCATTACATAGCTTATTCTAAAATACTGAAGTCTTTTCAGCAGTTGGTGTCTAGAGTTTATGCTTCTGTATGTACTTCATGATAGCCAGGGAGCTGTGACAGATCTGTTACTGTGTGGCGTTACAATGTCTGTCACACACAAGAATGATTCTGAGGCATGGTACTATTTGAATTAAATTCCACCTTTTTTAATAATGCGTATACTAGGGCATCTAGATAAGTTGCTCCACTTTCATCAAAGGTTTGAGTAGAAAATGAAGAGAAGGGTAAAGTCAGTATATTGTAACTCTTCCCATGGATAAAAGATTTGTTCTGTGAAAGCCTTATCATCATACTGTCTTAGCAGTAAGTCTGTCTCGTGTCATGAGGTGTAACAACTGTTGTAATTGTATTTCATTGCTTTTGACTCTGTACTTAACATTGAAAGATAATATGGGAATAGATGTTGAAAATTTGTGCTTTTCAAAAATCAAAGAACTCAAAACTCTACAAATGGAAGATTATGTAATCTTTAAACTGTGTTTTAAGCTTGGTGAATTGGAAATAGTGTTATAAAAATTCAGCAGATCTGACTGGAAGCTCTTTATAGCTAATATGTGGTTTATAGTCCCCTGTTGTAGGTCGCTCTCAAGGGCAGCAGCAGGAAAAGAAGCAGTTTGACCTTTTAAGTGATCTTGGCTCAGACATCTTTGCTGCTCCAGCACCTCAGTCAACAGCTACAGCCAATTTTGCAAACTTTGCACATTTCAACAGTCATGCAGGTAAGTTTTTTCCCAGCAGCTTTTGCCAGAGTGAGTGAATAATCATCACATTAAATGTTGTACACTAATTTAAGAATTGATTTGGTCATTTTGAAGCAGTTTTATTTGATAATTTGAAACTTTGCTTTATGTTTTTTGCGTGTATATATTTCACTGGTTTATAAGCATAACAGAAGCCAGTGCTTACTGAATTGATTTCCTATTTGTATTTTGGGATTTATTTTACCTTCTTTTATTCACCTATGAAATTGTGATGCTATCCCACTTTTTTTTTTCCTTTCAATTTCATGTCGTGGCTTATAGTTGGATAATAATGGTACAAAGTATGTCATGTATATATGCATCCAGAAATGTGCCTTTTGAGATAGTTTGGAAAATTATAGAAAACCTGCTCTTCAGCCACATTTCTTTCTATCAAGCATTGAAGGAATTTTTTGTTTTAAATACCAGTGGAAACATTTTGTAAGAATATGCTACAGAAGGAAGTTGTTGTGCAACTTATGTATGTTTGTGTGTGTGTGTGTTTGCTTTTTCAGAAGGGATTCTAGGATGAGAATTTCTTTCAGGAGAGATTATACTGAGAAGGGTAAAAATCGGGAGGCTCACGCTGTTAGGGCTGTGGTAGGTTTCCATCTGCTTTACATTAGCTGAGCCCAGAAGTCCAGAAGGAGACTGAGGAGACTCTTTTCCCTTCATACTGTAGGTGGGAAGCCAGTTCCCTCTCTGAGCAGACAGGAGCTCTAGCTCTGTTTCCCCTCTTGCTTTTTGAATGGTGGCCAAAAGAGTTGGTGGAAGACTCAGTGAATAGAGAGTGAACCTTCTGTAATTTATGAGTATTCTGCATTTATCTCAGTTTTAGGTTTATGGAAATGTAATTTGAAATGATGGAAAAGTAACTGCCAAACTCTTGTAAATTTTCAGCTTATTTCATGACTTATTTCATGTTTCCCTTGTGTGTGTGTGTGTATGTGTGTTTTTGTTTTGTGTTTTTGTCTCTAAACGCAATTTGTGAATATTTGCAAGTCAGGGAATTGATGTTACACTTTTCTGTGTAATCATATTAGCCAAAAATAGACAAGACAGTGCAGCTCCACAGGCTAATTTGTACCGTGATTACCCTCATACTTTCAATAACTCCCTTAAAATGCTTTTTGAAAATAATTGTCATTATTTGATTGTAGAAAATGTTAAAAGAGAGAAATGTATGATTTTATCAGATTGATAGAAGGTAGTATATCTTAACTATTTTGTCTCTTTTCCACACGTGGCAGAAATGGTAGGACAGATGTGTCTGTGAGGAAGTAGTTGAATAACCATGTAGATTAGGTCAGGTTGCCTGAGAGTAATAGTATTTTAGCCTGAAGTTCTTTTGTACTTACAGATGACTACTTACATCACTCTTTTCTTACTTCATTTGATTGATCCCAGGAGCATAAAATATATATATGGATATTGCAAGAACAAGCTAATAAAATTACCCATTTATTTTCCTTCTAGTATAGTTGATACCATCTTTCACATTTTACCTTAAGTAAGTTTTAAATTGGTGTCACGGTTCAATCTGAAATGTCTTTTTCCGGAGCCTTTGCAAGCACTCTGAATTTTTACTTTTCCATACATGGTTCATAGATACAAAGTCATTGATAGCTGAGTTTTTGCCCTGAAATTATCACTTTTAAAAAAAAAAAACACATTGGGTGAAAATTTTCTCCTGAGCACATTGATGTGACAAATGGAACTTTAAATAGCAAACAGTAATTATTCAGATACGCCAATCTGGCTGGCATTGTTTTAAAGGGAAAACTGTTCTTTTGCAGTTTCAAATGGGTTAAAAGCCAGAAGTCTTGACCCTTCTTTATTTGAACATTCTGGCTGAGTTGGTGTGTGTGTGGATATGTGTCAGTGGTGGGGTCAGTATTACGTTCAGGAAAAGTCATCTTCTACAGAAATAGGCATGCAGTTAGAAACATAATTTACTACAGCATGTAATAGTTATTTTGCCTGGTAATAAACGTATCACAAAACCTGTGAACTGTAAACTGTAATTGATTTTGGCCACACCTTATATGAGGGATGTCAAACTCAATTGCCTTGCCACCCAGTTAACACAAATGAATAATATAATGCAGTGCCCCTTTCAAAGAGGGATGGTCTATAATCTCCTGTTGCCACATGAAAATACAGGCTCAGGATTACTAAATACACCGATTTTCTTTTAAGAGAAGTACGAAAACTTGTTATGTAATGTGAAATGCTCTCTTTTTAAATGTTAGGAATTAATGAAAATAAACTATCATATAGGTGAAACAAAGTCTGTTGGTTAGCTGAATTTGATGAGGGTTGCCTGTTTCCATCCTCTGGTCTCTACATTTTTTTTTTTTCCTTTCTCATGAGTATCTGTTGCTCAACGAAGAGTAAAGACAACTCTTGGCAAGATTCAGGCTCATGAACTTGGTGCCTTAAATTCTAAATTCTGAGTTGACTCCTTTGTACTTTTTGAATAAGACTATGTAAAAAGCATCTTTATTATTTTGTCACATTCTTTTTAGTTTGGATTTCTTTGTGTAGAGATTGATTGAGGTTCCAGATAGTAATTTTTGTTTATTGAATTTATTAGTGTTTAATTTCCAAAGTTGTGTTTATCAAACTTTCATTCCACAACACTTTAAAAATTTAGAAAGTTACTATAATCAGTTGTTGAAGACAGTAAATTCAGTGTCTACAAATAAAAACGGATAGTAGCATTACAAAGCCCTATCTTGCTGTAGTGAGTAGGTACTTGAGGAGTGTGTGTGCTGCTCTGGTTGGAAAACACTGGGAAAATATAAATGTGACGAAATAGGCTGGCCCAACAAAATGGATTGCATTGAACTGATTTTTTTCCCCGATGATGTTTGAAACATGTTAAATGCAAAATTTTCCCATATGATGTTCTAAATATAAGTTAAATGTAGAGTATGTTATTATTATAGGCTACATATATGTTCGAGGTTATAAGCCACAAACTAGCTTAGGGATCCAGTTCTTGTTTCTGCAAGGGACAGATGTTTCATTTGTTGTTCTCAACTGTACAGCTAAGTGTTCAAAAAACTTGGAAACTTGAGTTTTGGAATATAATCCACTCTAAATTTGAGAATTTCCTATATCATGTTCTCTATTCATTTGGTTTATAGTTGTATATATTATCTATTTATTATCTATTTTGGCCTTAAACTCATTTTGTCTTTTAGTAGAATTTTCTTCTCTTTGGCTTAGTATTTCAAAGCTCTTAAGAAATTTATTTCTGTTGTTTCATAAGTTGTAGAATCATAGTGTTTGTTGGTTTGCTAGTAGAGACCGTCTAGCAAATCTTCTCATTTTGTTAGTGAGAATATTGGTAGAGCCCGAACAATTGAGGGACTCGTCCAACGGTTTACAGTTACTTATGTTAGGATGGAGTTCCCTGATTCTTATCTTAGATTCCCTTTTCACTAAACTGTACTTGCTTACTGGTGTTCTCAGCAATGCTAAATGGTAACTGTATTTAAGCTTATATTTAAACTGGTATAGATATTCCTTTCAAAATATTTTTTAGGAAATTAATTTTTTAAATTTATTATTTACCTATTAGTATTTCTTCCATTATATTTCTTTTGGGGAAAGTAAAATTTCAGCCTGTAAAGAAGTTGAATTTTATCATATTAAGTAAAAACAGACAAAATATTGTAGGGAGTCCAGAATACAGAATTTATATTGTTAAGCAGTAAGCAGCCTTTTAATTTAGGTTCTTCTGTATGGTGCTTAAGGGCCAGGTCAGATGTGTTTCAAAAAAGTCTTCAAGAACGCAGTGTGAGCAATGACATGTGGGGATAGCACTCCACTCGTCAGAAGTGGTGGGTTCGAAGACACTAGAAGGGAAGTGGCACAGGTGTGTAGGAAAAGGGGGTTACTCTAGGTACATTGCCCCCAGCCACCCCCATCTTATCCATTTAGATAGATAAAACAGCAATTACATGAAATACTGTTAAGTTTTCCTGATTTTCTTCCTAGAATAATGTTTTACTTTGTTAATGGAAAATTTTTTTGCTTAGTGACTTCTTTTGGTTTGTTTACAAGTAGAGTACATATTCATTGAAAAAGCTTGGCGAACTCAGGCAAACAAAGAAGGAAATGATACCTACATGAAATCTCACTACTTCGATTTAACTAAAATGCAGATTTTCTATGCACATGATGCCATGTTTAATGAAATTAGCAGATGAAAATGTATCTGGAATTTATTAATCTGTTTATCTTATTTACTTTGCTGTAAGTATTTTTGTATAGGGCTAAATATTCTTTTACATGAATTTTTTAAATGGCTGCATTATATTCCATTGTATGATGTTCCATAATATATTTAAGTGATCTCTTGTTGGCCATTTGAGTTTCTAAGTTTTTCATTATTATAAAAAACACATTGTTTAGCTGTTAGATTCAGCCATGCTCATTTGCAATATTATCTCTTTACAAAAACCACCTAGAAGTAGAATTGCCTGCAGAGGGTTTAAGTGGCTCACTCACTTTGTTGGTGACATATAACCTTTCTCCATCTTTTGGACATGCTTTTCGTTCTTACCACTTAGCATTCCCTTTCCTGCATACCAACCACTTCTTATTCTTATCTTATCCTCTATAAAAATCTTACCCAGCATCTGTTTTGGCCTTAAAAAAAGTCTTTTGAGTTATTTCGTTTTACTTACATATTTTAACTTTAGGGAAGCCTAGAATTTTGCTCTTAGGTTGGTGACCAGTTGGGAAATACCAGTTGGTCTTTTTCACTGGGTATGAGGTGCATTTATGCTATGATTTTTACGTTTCTATCGTTTCTTAAGTTTTACTATGTTTTTTTAAAATGGCAGGCTCCTAGTAAAATATGAGTATCTTCAATTTATTTGGTGATCATGTCCTTCTTTTTATACACTCGAGTTTTCTTTTTTTAAATATGCTGTGGTGTGACATAGTTATAAACTTAAAAAGCAACCAAAAGATTTAATGTAATTAAGCCATCTTTGTGTCATTATTTTAGATTCACATAACTGATGAATCACTTATCACTATTTTAAATCTGAATTTTCCAAATGTATCCTGTATCCTGCATCTCTATCTGCTTTACTGTAACTAAATATTTAGTGCTCTTAATTCAGAGTTTCCTTTAATAGAGGCACTTTACAGTACTATTCCTGAGGTCACTCAAAGGCTATTGTGTACAAATTTATCATTGTACAAAGCGTTTTTGGAAATTCCTGGATACCCTTTAATAAATTGCTTGAAGTTGGGTGAAATAAACACTGGTAGAATTTAAAATCTGATTTCTAAATGAATTTTCTTTAAAGTAAGTTGTGAGACATAGAAACTTTCATAAAATTCTTAAATTCATTTATCATATTTTTCATTTATAATTTTCATATTCATTAACATATATTGTTCCTTACCATTTACAGCTCAGAATTCTGCAAATGCAGATTTTGCAAACTTTGATGCATTTGGACAGTCTAGTGGTTCGAGTAATTTTGGAGGTTTCCCCACAGCAAGCCACTCTTCTTTTCAGCCCCAATCTACAGGTAGAGCTCTCCAGCATTATGCTTAAATGTTTACTTCAAAAAATAAAAAACTCTCTAGAGGTAGTTTTGGAAATTTACTCTAAACTTAAATTCTGCGATTATCTGGTTCTAAAATAGTTCTGTCTTACAAAGCTCTGGGGAAACCTGAAATCTTTATATTTTTCTTTGTTCGTTTTTCTGAACGCTAGTATTTTGTCTAATTCACATCTATTCTCCTTTTCCTGCACATGAATCTTCCTTAAATTTCTTAGGCACAGAGGTATTAAAGTACTAAAAGTTTTTTAGGTTCACAAAACACATTACGATTTAGGCTCTGAATAAAGGAAGCTAGTTGATTGCTTCCATAGAACTAAAAACGTTAAGTAATTTTCAGGGCGACAGCCTTCAGAAAATAAATATTATTAGTTGAGTAGATTATTTAACAATCACTTCAATAAACTTTAAATAGTTTTCTGTGCAGGAATTGGTCTTTAAACATTGAATACTCTCCCATAAACTGTATTGTTTTCAGAAACTCATTGAACCTTTGTTTAGATCTTTTGGCTGATTATTTTTCATTCAACTTTTAACTCTGTATTGTCTTAAAGCCTTTTCTTTCAATTTTCTTTTTTTTTTTTTTCCTTTAAATTTCATCATTTACATAATATCTGGCTGTCCAGCATTTAGAATGCTTTCATCTAGCTGCAGTTTTGGTGAATTTACTTCAGCTTTTCCTCTCCAGGCTTCCAACAGTAAGTTCTGTTGTCAAGTAGGCATCTTTTACTAATTTGTATGTTTTGTGCTATATTTTATAGGTTTTTCAATTATAGAATGTTAATCATCTTTTAACGATAATCCTTCAGAAATTCTCACTTTTACTCTCTCCACTATTGCTAAACTCAGAGAACACAGTAGTATACCATAGCAGAGTTAGTTGATTTAATAATTCAGTTTTTATTAATTTGAAATAAATTTCTTCATACAGATTTTGAAAGCTCAGTATGTACTTTGTTCATCAGCTCCTTGTAACAGATCACAGTCTTTTAAATACAAACATTACTTAGTTTTAATCGAAAACAACTAGAGTTTAATTCCTGAAAGAAATATATTTGTTTTAGAATGCATAAAAAACTGATTGATGGAAAGTGTTTGTGGTTTTTTAAAAAATAGGGTGTAACCTTTCTGTTTCTGAAATACCTATAAGTGTGCTTTGCTCTCACTTTAATATATAAATATCTATATCTATACCTACTATCTTGATTGCTGAGACTAATGTTTAGGCATAAAGAACCAACATCAAAAGTGTAGCACCAAAAGTGTAGAATGAATATATACTGGTCTTAGTATTTTAGTAGTACCTTAGGGAGTACTCTAGAATACAGAACAGTCTTTAAAATCTTAGCAGGATAAAGTTGATGTAATATTTATATTATTTATATATTATGTGCTATAATTTTTTCCTTGAACTATATATTAGGGCATAATTTTACTGAAGACATTGTGGTGTTGTGTGTACATTAAATTATTACGTGGCATTGAGTAATAGCTCTTCAAGTAAAAATAAGTCTAAAGCTCAAAAACCACCTTTTAAGAAATTTGGATCAAAATAGTACATTGTAAACATTTTAAATCTCTACCCTGGGATTTGTTTCAACCAGGTCTCCATTGTAACTACAAAAACTTATGTAGTGTAAGATATTTTGCATCTTGCCTACAGAGTTTGTTTAGGGAGAATTGGTAAAAAGTCATAGTATACATAGCTGAATGTTCTATGAAGTAACTGAGTTTCAAATTAGGTAGCATGGAGACACTCTCCTGTGAATTATTTTCTTCATTCCAGGGTAGAAAATTACACACAGAAACTTGTTGCCCTATATGTTGCCAGGGCCTTTGAAAATCTAGTTTTGTAAATTATGAAAAGTCACGTGTAGATAATTAAAGTTGAATGCCACTTGCCAGTTTTTAATTTTAGGAATTTAGGATTGCTTCTAGAACACTTAATTTAGGAAGAAATGATCATATAATCTTTATCAAAGGATATTGGAAAAAGTCTAGCAATTTCAAGTTTTCTGTCTATTCTGTTACAGGTGGAAGTGCTGGATCAGTAAATGCTAATTTTGCTCATTTTGATAACTTCCCCAAATCCTCCAGTGCTGATTTTGGAACGTTCAATACTTCCCAGAGTCATCAGACAGCATCAGCTGTTAGTAAAGTTTCAGCGAACAAAGCTGGTCTACAGACTACAGACAAATATGCGGCACTTGCTAATTTAGACAATATCTTCAGTGCCGGGCAAGGTATCAAGCTTTAAACAAACGAATACAAATTTGTATATTAAACAGTCCTCTAAATTTGGTTGTATTTATTAAAATCTGAGGATGTGCTTTCCTTAGTTATATAGCCGTTTAGTTTACGCTAAATGTTCATGACTATTTGGCATATTTTGGATCTGAAATAACTACACAATGGAAGGCCTAGAAACTAATTTGTAAACGTCTAGATTTAAAAGAAAATAATTGACAAAAATTTAATTTTGTCATAGAAAGCTTGCTTTATTGTTCTAAGGCCATAAAGGGCCAAGAAATCCTATTAATAGAGACGACTAGAGGATTATTTGGTAGTTTCCACGATATATTTGTTTTGAACTATGTTCTATTAATATTTTAGTATTTATTAAAAAAACCAAGATATTTACAGTGTGTTTTTATACCTAGTTTTGGTCTTAAGGCTAGTTTTTTTGCCTCTCAAAGTGCGTAGCGTAGTGGGGGAACAGCAGGGGGTCTCCTTTCAGACTGGGTCCTGCATCCTGATCTCTGAGCCTGATTTCTCATCCACCCTCCGAAACGAGGGCAGTAGTAATAGCATTGAACTTAAAAAGTTGTATTATATGTGTTACTGCATGCGAGGCATTTAGAACAGTGCCTGGCACGTTGTTAAGTGCTCTGTGAATGTTTCCTCTTACTACTATCTCTAATTTTTTCATGAACAACCCTGGGAAAATGATATTATTAATAGACTGTTCACATAGTTCAAGCATTTTATGAGTGTATATGTTCACTTGAATGAGATGTCCCCATGTTGCAGATTTAATGTAGCACTTTGAGAATTTCTTCTTTATGTGTAATCTAGACATGTTATTGGTACTGGATCTTAGTTTTTGTTACAGAAACAGTATTTTGTCTTTATCAGAGTGGTATGTATAGCACTAATCTTGTCCAATATTTTCTGGATTATTTATTGGATAAGACTCTAGAATCATGTCCATTTATTTGCTAAGCTCCAGATCGGTTTTAAATTTACATGTGTTTCATGGCAAATGTGGTTGTAAGTTGAAAGTGTAAGTGAAGCATAAGTTAAAATTTTTGATGTAATATGTTTTTGTTTGTTCACAGGTGGTGATCAGGGTAGTGGGTTTGGGACCACAGGTAAAGCTCCTGTTGGTTCTGTGGTTTCAGTTCCCAGTCAGTCAAGTGCATCTTCAGACAAGTATGCAGCCCTGGCAGAACTGGACAGCGTTTTCAGCTCCGCGGCCACCTCCAGTAACGCATATTCTTCCACAAGTAATGCTAGCAGGTAGCTTGTCTTAGTCTGTGTTCCTGCTTTGTGTTTTATCTTTTAAACTTTTTTTCAACTCTGAATAATAATGCTGTTAAGTAATGATCATTTGGGGCTTAAAGATTCCTGAATATTTTTGTAAGTTTGAGGAAACTGTTTAAATTTTCTAATTAAAATATAATCCTTGAGTAAGTGCCATAGTTTTATTTTTTTATTTAATCGAAGGCTTTGTTACTTTTTTCCCTTGAACACTAAAGTGTAATTCAGAGTATGTGCACATCTTGAAATGGGTAGTCATATACACACTTAATTGTACTCAGCAGAGAATCCATCTACAAAATTATTTGCTTTTAATGTACAGTTCTCAGTCATGAAGATTAAACACTGAAAGTAGCATGTTATAGCCTTAGTTGTAAATAAGCAGTTTTAGAAATGTTTGCACCAGAACCCAAGACCAATTCTACATCTCTTTTGTCATACTGGTATTTATAAATAGACATATCTGTTACTGTGTTCAGATAGATCTGGTGTAAGAAATTCTTGGCAGCAGAAAGTCTACTGCATTTTAACAGTGTTCAGTCTTTAAAAACTCTTCTAGTTTTGACTTCTTCATCTTTGGGTCAAGGAAGCAGACCTAGAAGTACAGGTGACTTACCTGTACAGTGTCTTACCCATCTCTTAGTTTTCCATTCCTACAGATTGTCTCTTCTTTTTTTGTTATCTGAGTAGCTTTTTATTTCCCTTTAGCACCTTTTCCAGAGAGAAATGGTAGGATTGTAACATTAACTAGTTTGGCTCACTCTCCAGTAACAAATTTTCTGTATGGCAGATGGGAAAAATTGAATCCAAAGAATAAAATTTAGAGTATTTATATATTTTTTGCTTTATTAATGTTGTCTACATTACACATATATAATAGTGGACTATAGCAAGGTGGTCGTAAAGTCTGGAAGCATAGACAGGTATATGTAATGAAATGGTTTATTGGTATTACATTATAATCATAAGTGGTCCCCAGAGTGTAACCCATGGAATGTTTGAAGTACCTGAGACCCATTCAAAAGGTCTGTGAGGTTAAAACCTAATTTCATAATAATTCTGAGGGGTTATTTGTGTTTTCAGTAATTGACATTTGTATTGATGGTGCAAAAACTATGACAGGTAAAACTTGCTGGTGCCTTAGCATTGATTTACAGCTTTGGCACCAAGCCGTACAGTCATCTAATAGTCATTATATTCCTTACCACCACACATTCAGTTTTACTTAGGAATATTTTTGATGCAGTTTTTATTATGAATATGCTTTATGAAGCAGTAAAGGAATTTAAGTCTTGACCCTTAAATATGTCTTCTTAATTTTCTGTGTGTTGAAGTAAGGTATGCATCAGGTAGTTCTGCTATATACTGAAATATAAAGCTGTCTTGAGTAAAAAATCAGTTTGTGTGGTTGTTTGAGTTGTGGAATGAACCAGCCACTTGTTTTATGGAACACCATTTTTCCTTGAAAGTATGATTGATAGACAAACCATGGTTATTCAGATTTGGATATTTGGTAGACATTTTCTCAAAAATGAAATTTTAAGTCTGTCACTTTAAGGAAAATAACTACTTAAAATACATACTCTCAAGCAAATAGTAGAGTTTTGGAAAATTTAGGGGCCACCGTGGGCTTAAAATTAAGCTTCCCATTACTTTTCTGATGAGATGGATGGTGATATTAATGATTGTAATTTTTTATTTTGCATAGGGATATATGTTGACATTTTGAAGGTTGGCATCAAGTATTTTCCAAATGATATAAAGTTAGTAAAAGATTCATTTAAAGTGTAAGATAGACTAGTGGATGTTACTTTACATAGAAGTCCATTGATATGGTTTCAACTTCCACATTGCAACTAACCTTTAGGAAACGATCCCTGGTGTTTTTTGTATGATGTCAAGGAAAATATCCACAGTTATCTGGAAAAGGTGTTAAAATTCTCCTGTTTTGTTCAACTATGTTACCATGTGAGGCCAGTTTTTCTTCATATGCATCAACCTAAACAACATATCACAACAGATTGATCTTATATTAAGCCAGCCATTAAAGAGATTTGTAAAAGTATCAAACAGTGTTACTCTTCTCATTAGGTTCCTTTTGTTTTAGAAAATATATTTACTTATAAAAATGCTACTTAGGTTAGCATGTAATGGCTTTATTGTTATTTTTAAATGAATAAAATTATTTAAATTTGTTTTAATTGATGTACAATATATATTGGTAAATATAGCAACTTAAACTTCTTTGGGGTTCTCAGTAATTTTTTAGAATGTGAATGAGTTCTGAGACTTAAAGTTTGAGAACTGATGTGATACATGATATGTTCAATATTATTTGTTTCCATATTTTATGGCAACCTTGTAGATAGATTACCGTTGCTTTTTTTCCCCCTTAAAACATGAACTCTTTCAATACTTGTTTTCAGTAATGTTTTTGGAACAGTGCCAGTGGGTGCTTCTGCACAGACACAGCCTGCTTCTTCAAGTGTGCCTGCTCCATTTGGAGGTACGTGTTTCTGGTGTGTATATACTGGTTTTTATAAAGAACCCTAATACATATTGTATCGCATTTTCTTAGGGATACCAGAAGACAATCAAAGCACCAGTTTATTATCAGAAAGCTCTAGTTTTCTATCTTCATAAATATATGAACAAATACTTTAAATAATTGAATACAAATGCATTAGGATTTTATAGTGTATTTTATAATTTTTTAAAGCTACACCTTCCACAAATCCATTTGTTGCTGCTGCTGGTCCTTCTGTGGCATCTTCTACAAATCCATTTCAGACCAATGCCAGAGGAGCAACAGGTAAGAAATAAATATAAATTATAGAACAGTAAGCTTTGGAAAAGGTATATATTGCAAAGACATCATGTGAAGAACATCAGAAAATAAGGTTCCTTTCTTACTGAAGTGACTGTAAAGTGGATTAGTTTTGTCCGTAAAGACATATAGTACCTGAAAGTTTATAGAATCCTTGAATTTAATATTTGAAAATGGACCGGAGAAGTTATCTAGCACCCACCAGTCAAAGCTTTCGTTTTTCAGGTGCGGAAGCCCTAGCATGGAGATGAGAGTTAAAGCCTTAAAGCCCACAGCCAATATATGACAGAGATGGTACTTGAACATTGTAATTCTGGCTTATTTGTTGGTCTGGTTTCACAATTATTGGTTATAACTCAATCTTAATAGAAAAAATGTGTAAGTTTTTTTGCTTTTTTCCTTTTCATGGGATTGCAAGGAATGGATGGGCATTATTACATGAGATCTTAATAATGAGGTCTTTTTCTAGTACATATTTCTTTTAGGTGTTCACATTTTTTTAGGTTGTGGGAAACTGGTTTAATTTGTGGTATAACATTTGAATATTGTCTCTTCTGATAATTTTTTTAAAATCCTCTTTATCGCTCCCCCCTTTTTACTTTTTGGTTCACAGTGTAAGCCAGCTACATATTTCTTGTATTATACCTCTCTGATTTTTGTCTTATTACCCTGAACACCAGAGTTATTTGCCAGTACCTTGGAATATTAGCAAGTGCATGTGGTATGGCCCAATACCCATTAAACTGAATTTGTCAGTTTTGTTTTTAGATTTAGATAATTTTAGAACTAAAGCCTTGAACTTCAGTTATAGCCTTTGTTGATGTGGTATTTTGAGAGATTAAGGTGTTTGTAACATCACAATAAATTTGCACCATTAAGAATTGGTAATTACTAGCATATCTTTTTGTGCTTGGCAAGGTTGAGAATATGTGATATTGGGAGTTTGAACCATAACTTTCCTTTTCATATAAATGTATTCAGTCATAATCTGTTGATATCTCACATAATAGATGTTTAATAACTATTTGAATTTTGCACATAATTTGATTTTTTAAAATGGTTTATTTTAATTCAAATATACATAATCAGCGATTGTTTCAAATTTCTGTTGTGTTTTGGACAAAATATTTATACATCACTTGTGATATATGTAATATTTCTGTTTCTAAGCATATTATTTTGACTTCGTGGAATGAATTTATAAAATGTCTCATGACACAGGGTTTTCTACATTTTCTCATTTAGTCCTCTTAACTCTCATCTAATAAATGTTTTAATCACTCTTTGACAGCTGAGGTAACTGAGGCTCAGAAAAGTTAAGTGCGTATGTTTTGGGTACAGCCAGATTTGTGTTCAAATCCTGATTTAGATTTACTTGCTAGGTAATCCTAAAAATGCTTTCTGTATATTATTTTTTTAATGAATGGAGGAAAAGTGATAGGAAGATATATTATCTGCAAGATACTGTTGAGATGTTTATAGCTATTATAACCCCATTTGACAACTGAAGGATGGAAACTCAAGTTATACCTTGACCAAGGTTATGTTGATGTAACTCCTCAGAACCTTATTGTTGTCCTTTTCTGTAAGATGTGAACACTATTCTCTGGCAGGGATATTTTGAGAATTAGGTGATGTAAATCACCATGCATGGTCTTTGCATTATTGTGTATACTTGGTAAATCATTCCTATTATTTTCCTTTCATGACTGTACCTCCAGACTGGTTCTGTTATTAGAGCTAAGGGCCCCCCCCCACCCTAATTATTTGGAGTATGAAAGTCCTTTAAAGTTAAGGTTCTACATGGGATGTGAAATAATATAAAGTATGTTCAGATGATATAAAGTAATTTTAATATTAGCCTAAGCAAAATTTATTGAAAGGTAAATCTACTGTGTCCACAAATTTTTATTTCAAGGTAAAAGATTTTTTCCCCTTATAAACCATTTTGATTTATCACATTGATCATCTTTACTAGGTTATTATTGAATTGACTAAGTCAAAGTAAATGTTAACTATATAACATGTTTCTGTTGAAGCTGAAATATAAACAACACTTTGACAAATACACTGTGCTTAGGTATTTCCAGTGTTTTTATACCATCAAAATTAATATTAGTTCTTTAGGAAATATTTTGTGTTGTTCTCAAATATATTAGTATTGTTAAATTCCATTTGAGGTAGCTTTTGAAAGAGGGTATTGATAATAGTTCAATGTGAACTATTTAAAAAGTTTTACTGATGCATTTCATTCTTAAAATGCACATTTTAATAATAACTTTTTTCCTGCATTTACAAAGCTTTTGGGCTTTCTTTTACCATGTTATATAGAAACCTTCAGTAAACTAGCCATTGTGGCCTAAGACCTTTTTTATTTTAGGATTCTATAATATTTAGCATTCTTTTTCCAGAGCACTTGAGCCCTTAAATCTAATTAATAAAGTTAATATAATTTTCAGTTATTAGGAAATTCTCTTGTAACTCTTAAATCTCTCCTTTGTCCCTGAATGAGTACCTTTATTTTCTAACATTCATTTAATGAAAAAATGATTTTAAAAGATTCCCCCCACCCCCCCCAAGGAGATAAACTTGTAGAAATGTAGAGCTGAAAGAATCATGGTAGCATTTAGCCAGGTGTCTTTGTTTTATTACTTAGGTGGAAACCAGTTTGATGGATTTGCCTTAAGGGTCCACAATTAATCAATGACTAATCTAGTATTAGTACCCAGAGTGCTTCTCAACCAGCACTGTTTCCACTGGTTCTGCTCATTCCACTCATAGGAAAGTAAATGAAACGTATATCCACACAAAAACCTGTATACAGATGCTCACAGCAGCATCATTCCTAATAGCCAAAAAGTGGAAGCAACCCAGGTGTCCATCCACTGATGGATGGATAAACCAAAGGTGGTATAGCCGTACAGTGGAATTTGTTTGATAATAAAAAGTAACGACGTGTACTGATACATGGTACAACATAGATGAACCTAGAAAACATTAGGCTAAATAAAGGAAGTTAGTCACAGAGTGACATATAATGTATGATTCCATTTATAATCTGTCCAGAATGGGCAAATCTATAGAAAGTAGGTGGGGCAAAATGGAGAGCTGATAGGTATGGAATTTCTTTTAGTGAGGGGGGTATGAAATGTTCTAAAATTAGATTGTGATGATGGTTGTACACCTGGTGAATATGTTAAAAAAAAACACTGAATTCTACCCTTTAAGTGGACAAATTGTATGATATGTGAATTATATATCAAAAAGCTTGTTAAAACAAGTCTAAAATATTTTTATAGCAGCCCAGGACTAGGCATCATTGTTGCAGATTGAGGTACAGAAATTAATACTGGTTAACAATCACTGTTGACTAAAAGTCAGTTTTTGCCAAAGCCTATTTTGTAGAACATGTGTCCTGAGATGGTGTTATCAGTGCTTCGTGGAAAGGGATTCTATGCCCAAATATATATGGGAAATGCTGAGTTAAACAAAATTTAACCAGTATTATTAATGCAGGATTTCTCAGAGCTTATAAAGTGCTCTAGGAAAGGAGATAAAGTGACCAAACTTGTTTCAGAACCCTTCCCCCTCAATCAACCTTTTGTTGAATTTAGAACACACTGTAAACATCTTTTTAAGTTAGCAAGAGAAAATAACACTCCTTGGATATTTACTCTGTAGCACTTTTAATCACAGCTGCTTTGTAAAGTAGATATGTATTATACTATCCCTGTCCCTCCACCCCGT
The DNA here is from genome assembly GCF_949987535.1 of Balaenoptera acutorostrata. Classification (NCBI taxonomy): domain Eukaryota; kingdom Metazoa; phylum Chordata; class Mammalia; order Artiodactyla; family Balaenopteridae; genus Balaenoptera; species Balaenoptera acutorostrata. The sequence continues at coordinate 83,644,394 of NC_080071.1, forward strand.
TTGCAAATGAGGAAACTGAGGCTTAAAGAAGTTGTGGTATCCTGTAATTAGAATACTACAGAACCAAGACAGAAGAACCACTCTAATCTCTCAATCGCTTTGTTTCCCCAAATTTAGTTGGTGTTAAGTATGTTAATTTAAAATGCATGGCCATATATTTTAGAAACAACCCCACTCCAGATGGTTAAAACAGCGGTTCTGGTACTTAACAACCTAAATTTGTTTTCTGTTAATTACATTTGTTTATATGTAACCTGTCTGACCTCAGTCATGCCAGGTAAGATCTGCACAAGATGTATCTTTCTTTTCTCTCTCTTTTTAGCCATCATATTTTAAACTGAAAGTGCTGCTCGCCTTTCTAATGAACTACATTGAATAATTTTCCCTACGTAATATTTAATTAGTTCACTTGAGTTATCGTTAGGCTTTTCTAGTTAATGTATGGAGTCATAAATAAAACAATCAAACATTATTCAAGTGCTTTCTCCAAGATTTGAGTTTTTATTTTATTTTATTTTTTTAGATTTGACTTTTTAGATGCTAAAGGTAGATGCTAGATCATTTTAGATGATCCTATGAATAGCATTTTTGGGTGTAAGTGGTGAGGCCTAGAAAGTCTTTTTATGGATATTATTGTATCTTCACATGAAAAAAATGTTATTTGTCTAAAAGATGGATTTCGTAAATGTTTCTTCATTTGATATTTGTTTTTCTGGTATTATTCTAATCTCCCCTTTATTTCAAACAGTGTAAATACCACTGTCATGAATATAGTTGAAATAAAAAGACTGTTGGATGTGTCTTTATTATGTATTCTGATGCTACCTACTTTGTAACAGTATATTCTAATTTTAGAACATTTTAATGAAACAAATTTACTTTTATTTTGCCAGTAGTTATTCATAAGTTAATTGACATTGGTCTCTTTATGGCTTTCCATAAGGCCTTTCTGGAGCAATGCATTCTCAAGTGTTTCCTCACGCTCATTTTGGTAGGTGGCCACAACTAATATCTAGATTTGTGTGGCAATTTGTCTACCTGCTTGTGGAAGCTTCTGCTGGTGTTCTGGATCCCTGCATGTGGAATTAAGTTTTTTCCATGTTTTAAAATGGAGTGGTCATGGATGTGTGGCATTGGGAATACATTATATTTAAAGTTACATGAAAATTTTCTGTGGCGTTTTAATACTGAAAAGCATATTGCTTACCTCCATGGTCACATTAGAATGTTAATAGCTTTCTCAATTATTTTTCTTAAGTTTGAATTCATAGTACTTTGAGTGACACACCTTTTCGGTGTACCAAACCATTTTACCACATTATTCCATGGAGTTTGGTTTTGCTTAACTGTATCCAACTTTTGCTTTATACTGCTTTCTTAAAAGTGATTTGTCAAAGTTATGTCAGTGCATTGTTGTCTGTTCTGAAACCCTCCTGTTTCCCTTGCAGTGTGCTTATTATTCTTTAATTCACTTGCTTCCCAGTGGCTTAGTTCCCCTTTTTTCTTACCAGTAATAAAAAGTAATATTTAGAATTGGAAAATCTGATTAGGTCCATTGCAGAGAATTGCACTGTTGTAAAAATTAAGATTATGAGAATTACTTTGGGCAACATCCATAACATGATTTTTAGGTTTTTTTTTTAATAAAAGATAATTCTGTGTAGCACTTTTAGTATTAATTTCTTGTGCCTTAAATCAGCAATCAAGTTGGTAATTTTTTCTTAAAATCAGGAAATACAGTGAATTATGTTTTTTGATAGCATCATGCTGAAAATATTTCACTATGTAATTACTAGTGTTCTGTATTAAAAGCACCATTATCGGCTCTTATTTCACTTAGGCCTTTCCTACAACATATAGTTGGAAGGTTCTATTTTGAATCTTCACTAGCAAAAAGTAATATACTGTTCTGCTACTGTGTGTGTTTATATAAATAATATAATAATATGATAATAATGTGAATTAGTTCATAAGTAATTCATAAATGGGGGGAGTGATGGCAGCATACCATGTATATATATAGCTGTAGTTCACACACGAATTTCCCCAACTTGTGAATGAATGCTTTATTCCATCAAGTTATGGTGGCTGGACACGGCAAGCCATGGAGAAGTTATTGGACACAGTGTCATTCACCTTACAGTCTTTGTCTCTTGTAAGAATGCTTATTTCACTTTCTGTTCAATTTTTATGTACTCTGCCCCAGTTTCTGTAACTCATCAGTCCTAACCTAACCTTCCTTATACCTGTTATCCAAAGCAGTGTTCATTTACTTTCCCAAAAAAGGAATGGGAGTCCATATGTTTTCAGTTTAATTGTGTTAGTGTTTTTATTAGGACCGCCCCCCGCCCCACCCCTTTTTTTGCCTTGGGTTAGAAAGCTGCATAGGTTTTGAGTGGCCTGCCTGTGACCGCATTTCTCCTGTCAGTTTTATTTATAGTGAACTGTTTTGCAGAGGTTTTAAATGTTTTTCCAGGAACACATATATTACATTATAGCAGACAATTCACTGGATACAGTTAAATATTTGACTATTTTACTGCATATAGCAAAACAAAACTTAAAAGTGTATATACTAGTGTACATGTGAATTGCATGATGATGGACTTTAAAAGTAGACTGCTGTTTAGACTCAAACTATATAATTACTCTGAGAAGTTTTCTTGTGATTTCAAATGATAGCTTTATTAGTTTCATTCTGGTCATTGGTTTCAGGAGAACAGATATAGATTATGTTAAACTGGAGCTAACACTTACTATTAAGTTTGTTGGGAGTTTTGGAATTTAAAATACATTGTGCTGTTTTTAAGGTAAATGATGTCTGTTTCGTAATGTTGAGTATGAGTATACGAAAACCTATCCTTCGTTTGTAAGTGATCAGCCTGCCTTTTCTCCTGCCAGCGGCGACCTTTGGCACCGCATCCATGAGCATGCCTGCGGGGTTCGGGACTCCTGCTCCCTACAGTCTTCCCACCAGCTTCAGCGGCAGCTTCCAGCAGCCGGCCTTCCCAGCCCAAGCAGCTTTCCCTCAACAGACAGCTTTTTCTCAGCAGCCCAATGGTAAGATCTAACATGTGGCTAGCTGTAGGTCCACTGCAGGTATCCTTTATGTATCATAATGTGAATGTTTGGACAAAAAGACTTATCTGGAGAATGCTTTAGCATTATCTGCTGAATGTTTACTACACAAATATAGGAAGCCTTTGGTGATTTGGGCCACAGAAAATTGAGTGATTTAGTAAGTTTTTGTGACCAGGTTATAGGTTTAGGAGAAATCAGGAACTAAAGAGTACCTCTTCTTTCTCAGAATCTCCAGTGTCTTTCTTATATCTTCTGTGTTCTAATATGCCTCTTGCTTTTAAAAGGAAACTTTATAGACTTAGAGTGTTTTTGTTTGTTTTGCATTGGAAGAACTGTTTTTGTTCCATTTTGTGTACGTTTTTTGTTGTTGTTGTTTTGGGGTTTTTTGTGTGACATAAACTCATTTTCTAAATAGGTAACTGTTGTGGTTGGAGTTTGTTACTTGTTTTCAGGAAGATTCACTAGAGACCAGTTTTTGTTTTTAGGGTTTTTTTTGTTTGGGTTTTTTTTGTGGGGGGGAGCCCATTTCACTCATTTGCTAAAGTTTGAAATTCCTGGATCACAGCCCCTCTCAAATAGTCACAAGCTTATCTCTTGATTAAATCCTTTGTCAGCAATTCACATAGCTGAGACAAACTGGAATTAACCATTTCTGGAGAGTCAATGTAAGCTCTTTAAGACATGCCAGTGGAAGTTTAACTGCTATTTGAAAGAGCATGAGACTCAACAGTTTAACATTGATTTTTTTATTATTGTTACTCTGGTAGGAATTTTTCTGAAACTCATTATGAAGCTTTATAAGCATCAGATTGTCTCAAAGGTATGGTTATAATTGGTGGGTTTTTTTAACAAGGTGCAGGTTTTGCAGCATTTGGACAAACAAAGCCAGTGGTAACCCCTTTCGGTCAAGTTGCAGCTGCTGGAGTATCTAGTAATCCTTTTATGGTAAGTGAGACGCAATTCAATTTTAAGCACTTTATAAGTTGTTGCATTGTTTTCAAATTGGGAAAAGCAGGATGTGATTCCGCCTAGATGCTCTTTGGTATTCTGCAAGGTTATACAAATCGAGGCAGCCATTGTGCACGATCTCTTTTTGATTTAAGAAAACACATTAAAGGGGGGAAGTGGCGGGCTGGGGGCGTGGTGTGATGAATTGGTTGGGAGATTGGGATTGACATATACACACTAATATGTGTAAAATGGATAACTAATAAGAACCTGCTGTATTAAAAAAATAAAATTCAAAAAAAAAAACCCAGAAAACACATTAATCAGTTGCAAATCAAAGCACTGACAGTAAATAAGCTATTTTAGACATGAAACTTGTCTGCTTTCTTGTCAAAATAATGCTTTATGAGAGGCTGTAGATTTAGTGAACAATGTGAAAAAGGAATCCTGGAGCCAGGTTTGGTTTCAATCATAAATGCATTTTTTTAGAGCCAGGTCCCTTCTTAGAATCTATTATGAGAATTATATGAAATAATGGATATAAGAGGCACAACACAGTACCTGATAACCTATCGCTTTATTACAGTATATTGCTAATAACAATAATGAATAAATATGATTGCCAATAATTATGAAACAATTCCTAATCTAAATACTATTTAATTAAATCTAGTTTAATTAAATAACATTAAATATTTTCATATTTTCTCCACACATTCTTATTTGTTTGTTTATTTATTTTGTCTTATGTTTTCCTTTAGACTGGTGCACCGACAGGACAATTTCCAACAGGAAGCTCATCAACCAATCCTTTCTTATAGCCTTATATAGACACTTTACTGGAACGAACTTTTACATGGTCACATATTACATCTCTCCGCCTCTTGCACTGTTGTCTTGTTTCACTGATCTTAGCTTTAAACACAAGAGAAGTCTTTAAAAAGCCTGCATTGTGTATTAAACACCAGGAAATATGTGCAAAACAGAGGGCTCCAGTAACAACTTTTAACCTGTGAATTGGCAAAAAAAGTAGCGGTATCATGTATATTAAAAATTGGCTAATATTAAGTTATTGCAGATACCACATTCATTATGCTGCAGTACTGTACATATTTTTCTTAGAAATTAGCTATTTGTGCATATCAGTATTTGTAACTTTAACACATTGTTATGTGAGAAATGTTACTGGGGAAATGGATCAGCCACTTTTAAGGTGCTGTCATATATCTTGGAATGAATGACCTAAAATCACTTTAACCATTGCTTCTGGAAAGTTAGAGTCAAAATTGGAAGGTTTTATTCATTCTTGAATTTTTCCTTTCTAAAGAGCTCTTCTATTTATACCTGCCTAAATTCTTTAAAAATGTAGAGGGATACCTGTCTGCATAATAAAGCTGATCATGTTTTGCTACAGTTTGCAGGTGAAAAAAAATAAATACTAGAAAATATGCTATTGTTTTTGTGTTCTTGCTGCAATGCCTTTACCAAAGTGGCCTTAAATATCAGTAGTGAATTGAGAACATCTTGAATTCTTAAATTAGAATTTCAGAAGACTTCTAGTGACTAACTTTTATGTCTAAAAGAGAAAATTTTATAAAAAGGCCATGTAGAAAATTTATTAAAACTGCTATGTTCAGGAATATGTCAGTGGTAAAGCATTTAAATGTAGCTTGTTAGATTCACCGCAATCCTTCTGATTTCTTTGCAACTTCTTAATTTTGTGAAAATTTGTATATATGAAGAATTTGCATGTATGTGTATTTACAAAATTTTTAAAGTATCTTGAATTCTCAGACTGCAAAAGGCTTATTTTAACTATTGATTTTTTTTTTTTTTTAATACTGTCTTTGAATGTATTGGAAGCAGACATGCATTAACTGTGACATGATTGCACCTCAGTTTTTTTTTCTTTGTTTGGACAAACTGATATTAATAGGACATTTGTTTATGTTCATTTCTAGGGGGAAAGAAACTGGAACCCAGTGTTACCTTAAAGTTATAGAATACTTTGTTTTAAAAAGGCAACAATACTAATGTTTAGTTATAGCTTTATGTTAATATTCAAATGAACTTGTTTAAATATTTATATAATGCCTCATTCATCCAGTGATAATCTGGCAATCTCATCAAAACAGAACACAACTGAGAAACTTGTAATAGTTTTTTTAAAAAATGCCTTTGAGCAGCCCATATAAGTCACAATGTCTATACATTAGAGCTCATGCATTTGTCTTTATGTGAAGTTTTGATTAATAGATTTCCCAGACCAAAAGAGCATATATTGTCAAAGACCAGTTAGCGTAGGGACAGCCAGCCCAGCTTAGAGGGCATCAGTATATTACATCTTCTTCTGATAATTGTCTATTACTGTGACTCTGTGTCATCAAGAAAAGGTGAGATTACATATATAAATATGTGATACATGTTTGAAAAACTTTCTTGTAATGATTTAAATTGTTTTTAAAGCTTGGTATTAAAAGAGGTGAACATCAGTTTCCTCAAACATTATTTATTCATGTTGAATACCTTTTCGAATGGTGACTACAGGAGTTGTTTTCATACTATATTAAAATCTGTGTAGAGTTCCAGACTTCTTGAAACATTGCTGTCCAGTGCATATCTAGCTGAATGTATGGTTATCTGAACTATTTTGGTAAGAAAGTTGGGAAATCGCTGCCCCTTTTCTGAGCAGTATGCCTCTTAGAATTAAATGAATGCTGCAAAGGTCTGGGTGTGTGTTGGTGTATACTTGAAATGTCTGCATTTTTTTGGGGTGTCCTTCCAGACCCCTTCTCACGGAGGGAATTCTTAAGAAATGTCTTTGAATTCCTATGTTTTAGATTGTATTGGGTCCCAATCAACTCATGTACAAAGTTATGCTATAAAATTGTAGGCCATTATTCAGTTAACCTACCAGGCTTTCCATCTAAGAAACAAGTAAATTAAACAGTTGTTAATAAAATAATTTTAAAGACTATTTTTTTCTGGGTAAATCTTGAGGTTTGTAATTAAGTGGGAACTCTTGTTGACTTTAAATGAAAACTTGTGAAATTGAAATGCTTAGTGTAAGAAGTGATCCAGATTTGATGTGGATTAAAATCTTCAGTTAGACTTTCATATTCAGATTTGCTTCTGGTTTTGCACAGACCATCAGAATTGTGTTGAGAACTGAAGAGGAGAAAATACTCAGAGGTGGCAAGGATGAAGACTCGAGTTTCCTGACTTACCAGTTGAATCAGGTCTTCTCTGTTTGCTGAGGAAAGAAAATTTTCTTTTCTTTTAGGATGACAAACTTTATTGATAAGTTTAAAGGCATATTTTACTCTCATTTTTGTGAAAATAGAGATTAGGTAATCACTTTCTTCTGTAGAATAATTCTTCCTGTAAATTTGAAGAAGCATATCAGTGCTTTCTTTACTTGGGCGTTGCCCCTGCTCCCAGTACACATCCTCGTTGGTACAGTTCCTGTAAATTGGTAAAATGGAAGCAGTAACTGGCTGCTTTCCTGTCACAGTACCAAGAGTTCTGAAACAGTTTGGTCTCAGGACTGTTATTAACTCTTAAGTTATTGAAGATCCCCAAAGAGCTCTTGTTTATGTAACTTATATCGCTCAGAATTTATTGTATTAGAAATTAATACTGAGATATTTTTAAAACATGTTTATTCATTTAAATATAACGATAATAAACCCATTACATGTTAACATAAATACCTTTTTTGATGACAAATTACTGTTTTCCACAAACAGTTATTTAGAAGACCATTGTTTTACATTTTGCACATCTCTTTAATATCTGGCCCAGTAGAAGCAGTGGGATTCTCATACTACTTCTGCATGACAGTTCTTTTTATATGACATGGCATGTGGGCACTGGAAAACTCCACTGTGCACTTGTGAAACCATGAGTGAAACAGACATGTAACATTTTAGTATTATGAAAATAGTTTTGACCTTGCGTTTTGGGGGGGACCCTCAAGGGTCCTGAGACCACACTACACTTTACGTTTGTATTTTCTGGAACAACAGTGTTTAGTTTCAGGGTAAGTATACTACTCCCTGAACTTCTAAGTGTTTTTGTTGGCTTGGTGGGAAGAATTGAAATTTCAGTTGAAATTGTAAACTTTTTAAACACTGTTTTCTGAGTTTTCTTTTATTTTTATTTGACTGTATTTCAATAATGCTGAAATTAGTGAATAGCTCCTTTTTAAAAGGGATATTACAAGTTCTGACTCCTGGTTATGAGTGTTTATTTGGGAATTATTTACTATTCTGACCACTTTGAAATTGTTTAATTGTTTCAGGGGAGTATCAAATAGCTATTTAAAAATTAAAACACCTTGCTAAAGAAAGTTCAAAATGAAGAATAATTTCTTCTCTCTCCTATGCTTATAGTTAACAAAGAATTTTAGCTTTGTTTGTATATGTATATATATGTTTTAAATGAGAATTGGATTTCTCTAACAGAAATCACTACCCTCCAGGAAGTCGGCTACAATTAAAGGAATGTGTTTACTTCTTAAGAAAGAGGTTTGCTATGGTTTTCTCCCCAGTGGTTTTTTTATACCTTGTCCATTTTTAGAGAGAGCACTTGTTGCTTCTCATTTAAACAGAATGTTTTAAAATTCTTTTGAAGACAGAGTGACTTTGTAAAAGGTAGTTTATGGTAGGTACATAGTCACCACAAAAAGCTCTGGCTCTGTTGCTGCTGCTGTTGGCACACCGCAGAACACGCTGCCTGCCTGCCGTCCCCAGGCCGGCCTGTGCCTTCCTTCTGGGGCCTCTTTGTCCATATATTTGTGTTCCTCTGCTGAACTCACGTTCAGAGTGACTCACCTCATGTTTGGCCTCCACTTGTAGTCTCAGACTTATATCAGAAAATTAATCTCTAGGGGACTTTATAAAGATATATTTCTTCAAAAATAATGACTTGAAAAGAACCTGGTGGTGGTATTACAGAGTGGCTTATTAAGCCCTTTCAATGTATCAGAAACTTGCTAAATGCTTTTCATGTATTATCTCATACAGTCCTTAAAGTGCACTCATACTTTAAGGATGAAAGAAGCAAGGCACAGGCTAACAGAGCTTTTGCTCTGGGGAGCAAATATTTTATTGTTGGATTAAAATGCTGTCTACATTTACGTGTAAGTAGATTTTTTACAAAATCTTAGGAAATTCTGAGAGAATTGCTTTCTATATCCTATATACCTAAATAAGCTTAATCACTTTTAATTTGGGTTCTCTTCATAATTTGCTGAAATCAGTACGGTTTATTCTCTAGGGTTTTATTTAAACTTCACAAGTAAATTAATGGGATAATTAGTGGATCAGGTTTTAAACTAAAGAGACATCTGAAGTATCACAGGGACTCCTGTTTTGTGAAACATTTCAACTTTATTGATAAAGTCTGTGCCCTACACAGTAGTAAAATTTACTTTTGAAAGGATGCTGTTACTAACATTTGTGTTACATTAGCCTGTTGTATTGAATTTATCTTCATTAGTTAAAATTTTTTCTTTGTATATTTTAAAACATGTCATTCATTAAAATTTTTTATGTGATAAATTTGAACAAATGAAAATATGACCAAGATGTACTGGTCATATATTGTACTGGTGAATGCTCTTCTCTTACGAAAAAGTGCCCTGTTTTGTAGTGTTTACTGACATTTGTGGTTATAAATACTCTCACCATGGCTGATTTCACCTACCAGTCTGATATTAAATTTGGCGTTAGAAAGAGACACACACCAGCCTTTCTTTGCAGGCCAGCTCCAGCACACAGCACTGATGTGTAATCCCACAACCCAGTTCATTAAATATACTGGTTATTTGGTGATTGTATCCAATATTTGAAGAACCTTTTTGTTTTATGTTGTTAATCCAGAAAACATTTGAACACTAGTTTACTTCTAGAAGTGTACTGGGCACTGAAGTATTTAATCTGGAAAGACCCAAGTATTGTGAATTCTGGTTTTAAAAAGTCCAGTTATTGTGCTAATGTAGAGGTTGCACATTCATGGCATATACTCTGAATTCTGTCTGCAGTTGTGTTTTGTTTGACCATCACAGTGTTTTAAAAACTCCAATTTTATATAGTTTGAAGGGTGTTCATACTCTCATGGTGGCCACTAGCCTACCACTCACAGTGTTCTGAGCCTCAAACGTTCAGAAATGTTTTAAGGCCTTTGAATTGGCAAATCATTAGTGGACATAAAAGGGCTCTTCTTATGCCACCTCTTAACTGTTCTAATGTTGGAGTCCTGTAGGATTTGAATTTATGATGATATTTTCTGGTGAAGACTCTTGCCAAAAATGTATTTCCTTTCAAACTTGATAACCTCTATGTATTTTGCTTATTTTATGCCAATGGATAAAAATTCAATATATATTTAACTATATTTTTGAAATCTGTGCTTGTCCAACTCACAGGGCTATAGAGTTTAACGAAAACAGAGTGCAGTGATTCAGGCTTTTGTAACAAGGAAAAGTGATCCTAGATAAAATATTTTAATTGGTGATTCAGATATCCATTGATTAATTCTTTAATTACAGTTTAGGCAATGAGAGTTAAAACTTCAACTAAATTCTCAACATTTCCCTCAATCTTGAATGGAGGGACAGAGAAAGCAAACAACCCAAGGAACCTTCTAATTTTGACTAAATGACCATCAAGTAAAAGGCAGCAAAGGATTGCGAATTGATGTTATACAGTGTTTCATAGAATGCTGTGGGTACAATCAGGTTTTTTAAAGACTTTAAAGGTTTTTTTATATGTTACCATAGAATAATACAGGTTTATGATGTTTAAAAAGTATACAATATACAAAGTGAAAAAGTACATCTCCTTCCTGTGACTTGATTCCCACATCCCAGAGAAATACAGTTTCTTGTGTTTTTGTATAGTCTTTCAGAAATGTTAACATTTATTTTATATACCTCTTTCTCTAAATGCCTCTCACTGTCCTCCCTTATTTTAAATGTATGGTTTTATAACTTGGTTCTCTTTGTTTAACTTGGTTATTTTTCCGTATATTTCAGTGTTCTCGAAATCCATGTTGGTCTAGCTTGGCTTTAAGACAGTATTTTTTGTAATTGGATTTTAGTTACTCTACTACCTATTGAAATTTAAAAGGTAAATAGTGAACTATTTTTAGTTCTTCACACTCCTAATCTTATTTCCTGGTAGTAGTCACCATTATTTTTTGTGTATCCGTCTCAGTTATTCTATCATTTTTGTTGTTTAAATTATTTTCATTAATCATCACCAGAACCCAGAAGAAAATTTACTTTCCTTAGAATCAGTAATTCCACCACCACTACCACCACTCTTCCCTCCCCTCCCCCTAGGGGGAAGCTAATATTTATTTTAGTCTCACTTATTTAATGAGGAAAGATTCAAATTCTTACTTTTTTCTTAAGTAGTATGCTAATGATTTTTGGTTTTTTTTTTTAACTGAACTTTAGGATTGGGAGTCTGAAAAGTACTAACCCAGAGTCAAGTTTCCTGTGTCTCAGTCTTAAATTCTGCCATTAACTGGCATTCAAGCAGGTAAGTTAGATGCCAGTTCCCCAACTTTGAAGTGAGATCTCTTCCAAATGGTAAAACATGGTAGAACGTCAGTCGTTTGGTATACATGTTTAGAGAACAGTTAAGCTTTGGAAATTGGAATGAGACATTTCAGAATAACAGCTGTTCGGTTGAACATAACAAACTTGTGTTTTTGTAGGTTGAAAGTACCAGGTATCAACAACATCATATAGTTTAATGTTATGGCCACTATTTGTTAATTACCAACTTTGTGAGGTGAACCTCATAAAATTGATATCATTTAATGGCCACAACAACTTCCAGGCAGTATTTGTCACAAGAAAATTGGCATTTAGGTGTCTACTTCTCCGAGATTATACAGCTGTTTAGTAAGTGGCAGGACTAGAAGTCTGCCTGACTTTAAGATTCATCCTCTCAGATTGTATTCCTCCCTTGAAGCTCTTAGTTCCAGCAGTTTTAATAAGAACACTGTGAGTTTAAAAAAAAACAACCTTTCACAAACATTTAATGGAACTCAAACTCAGAGTTCTTATCCCCAGTGATCTAATTTTGGTTTTTTTCTCTCCGTATTTGCTTTTTGCCCATATGAAATTTTGCATTGTGATCATAGCTGGTTAATTTTTAATATTGTACTTTTCCCAGATAATTTTCTTCCAGACTGGAACAACATTTATTATTTTTCCTGATTGTAAAAATAATATATGCTCACTGTAAAGAATCTGAAAATACAGAAAATTATTTTTTAAAAAACTATAATCCTGTGCAGGTATATTGTAAGTACTTCTGGATTTTGTTCCATGTATAAGTGAATATGAAGACTTCTTCCAGAATGGAATCATGCTATGCTTACTACTTTGTAACATTTTTCTCAATATATCATGGGTTTCTTTCAATTTCAAATATCTGTATTCTCTTACAGTGATGTTTCATCCCTATGATAAACATTTAGATTGTTTCCAATTTTTCAACATCAGAAGTTTTACCTATACTTTTGCACACTTGGGGTTTGGCGTCGTGCTTCTTAGAAATGGAATTGCTGAGTGAAGAATGTACATCTTAAGAACTTGGGTATGTCTCAGATATTTTCTGTATTGCTATGTAGTTTCATGGTCATTTAACATTTTTCATAGTTTAATGTTAATTGAGTACCTTGCTGTATATAACCTTTCATTTATGTTATTTCTTGGAATAAATTCTGAAAAAGAAAATCACACTGATGGCTTATAAGGATTAGCATTTTATCCTCTCAACTAAATTACTGTTTAAAGGGATTATTTTAATATTTACAAATACGAAAAAGACATGTGGGCCATTCTTTCTTCAACCTCCAGTTGTCAGAGGGAATTCCTTTTAATGATTGCTAATTTAAGGCATATGAAATAATGCTTTATCTTTATTTATTGGTGGGGTTGATTTTACCATGGTTTACTAGTTGCATTTTCTCACTTATGAATTGTTCTAAAAGTTAACTTGGAAATATTAATTGGATCACCTAAATCTGTATTTTTATTTATTACATTCTATATTGTTTTGAAATTACAGAGGCACAATCAAGGACTTTTCTATTGTTAATAATGTCATTTAACTTTCAGGCTGAATAACGTCATCTGTAATGGAATTTGAAATCTAGAAATTTCCTTTTAGTGCCGTAATTTTTTCCCCCTTTAAACCAGTTAGAGAAGGATGAATGTATTCAGATACTCTAGTTGAACTGATCATTATTCAGGTTCAGAAGCTCATCTTTTCTCCCTACCCTGTATTTGCGACACATAGCAACCTAGAAATGGCTATTGGCGGGGGTGGGGGGTGGGGGGCGGGTATTAGTTTCACTCCGATGTGTCTGTATGTGGGTGTTTATTTTTATTTTGTGCTTGGAATTTGATGTGCTTCTTGAGTCTGGATCGCTCTTTTTACCAGTTCTGCAAGTTTCTTGACTGTTCTGTCTTCAAATGTTATCTCTGCAGTATGCTCTTCTTAAAAACCTTTAAGGTTTTTAAGAGAGAGAATTTTTGATGAGGGAACTAAATAAAATTTTGTGGAATCATAGAATTTCAAATATTGAAATGTTTATGGTTATAAATAACAATTCAGACTAAATTTCCATAAGGTTATCACCAAAGAATACTGTAAACTTACAGAATACAGTAGTTAACAATTTTAGAACCGTACAGTTCCTTTCAAGCCTTATTGTTCTTTCCAGTTACTAAATATATTTGGGTAGCTCCCTCAGAGAAGAGAGGAATTACCAAGCTTTCCAGATAAGATGTCCAGCATCCTAAACTGTGGGAATTTTAGATGAGAGGACCTTGCAAATCCTAGTGCACCATGCAGAGACTTCCAATATTTTGAGTTTCCCCTATTCAGAAATAATACCTTTTAAAATGCAGAACAAATTTGACTTTTTAAGTAACGTTTGAGAATTTCTCATGTGAAAGAAATTATACTGAATGCTGTATGTCATTGTCATAGTAGCTTCCATCTAGTCGGTGTTAATTTGGTGCCACTTTGCTAAATGTTTTTTAAACATTATTTCCTGTAATTCACAACCTTATATGACTTCTATTTTACCAGACGAAACAGGCTAATATGGCAGTTTACTTGCTCAAGGAAAGTAAGTGGCAGAACTCTCCAAGCAGATGTTCAGAACCTCTCCACCGCAGTGCCCCGGAAGAACTGATCGTCTAGATGGGGAAAGGCTGATGTATACAAACACGCAAGCCAAGGGCAGGGGAAAGGGCTCTGGAGAGTAGGAGGGATCTCAGTCCTGCCTAAGGCAGACATATAAAGGAGTAGCCGCCTTGAAAGAATAGTAGAATGTAAGACTGAGTGCTAAGGCTGAGCAGGAGCTGAAGGAAGCAGGAGAGAGAGGAATTTATGTTGTGGGAACTCTGTATCGATGGAGAAGCCGCAATTTGCAGCACTTTGGACGGATTTGTCCTCCCAGCATTTGAATAAAGGATGGGGTATGTGTGTGTAGGAGTACTTGTTGCAAACACTTCCGGGTTCCTAGGGCATGAAGAACATGGAAAGCAGTGTAAGAGTCAATAATAATAATTGTATTTAAAGTTAGTGTAAAATAGTATTAGTTTGGAATTCTCTAAAGCAGGGGTCCCCAACCCCCAGGCTGTGGACCAGAACCGGGCCCACAGCAGGAGGTGAGCGGCGGACAAGCAAGCAAAGCTTCACCTGCCGCTCCCCGTCGCTCCCCATCGCTCACATTACCGCCTGAACCATCCCCCCACCCCCGTCCGTGGAAAAAATGGCCTCCACGACACCCGTGTCTGGTGACAAAAAGGTTGGGGACCGCTGCTCTAAAGCATATATTGCACCTATTGCATTAAAGATGATTATGGCCACTTGGTACTCAGTGTGTGATCTGAGGACCTACAGCCTGGACGTTGCCTGGGAGCTTGTTAGCCACGTAAATTCCCATCCCAGGATAGTAATCAGAATCTGCATTTCATGCAAGCTAGTCTGTATAGAATGGATAAACAACAGGGTCCTACTGTATAACATAGGGAACTATATTCACTATCTTGTGATAAACCATAATGCAAAAAGAATATAAACAAATATAACAATCATTCTGTACAGAAATTAACAACATTGGAAATCAACTCTACGTCAATTTAAAAAAAACACCTCATTTAAAGAAAAAAAGATCTGCATTTTAATAAATCTTAGGTGACTTGTATGCATATTCAAGATCAAGAAGCACTGATTTAGGTACTATGTATTAGATAAATCATTTTTGTATTTAGCTTTTTAAATCTTTATGTGTCAGTTTATTACGCAAAAATTGCCCTAGAGAATTTTAAAAGGTAGGTTAAGAAAAACTCATCAAAAGATGTTATGTAGAAGCACATTTGAATTAAGTTCCCTTTTAAGACTGTTCAGTCTAAGTTTCTAGGAATTAAGAGTCAGCGCAGAGGCCATTTTATTTATTAAAAAGGATTAGTAAAGAAACATACCAGTATTGACCTCATAGCACATAAAGGCATTAGAAGGTTTGTGTGAAGAGGTGAATTCAAGGAGCACAGGTGTCACTGTCACCATGAAACCAGTCACTGGAAAAGGGGAGGCGGCTCTGCAGACAGAACAGAAGCACCAGGGACGCCCGAAGTATCTCTGGGTGGCAGTAGTTGAACCTTGCCGGTCCACCTTGGAGTGGTTGGCTCAGAGGACAAAGATACACGCGTGTCACATCCCCTGCTGGCCAAGGTATGGCCCAGGCGCGGGAAGCTGGCCAAAGAGGGCCAGTGTATGGTGATTTTAAAGAACTGGTGTTTAAAATTGTTTTTCTTACACCCTAACCATTTTGAAAGCAATTACTTCACAGCTCATTCTCTTCCATTTTTACAAAAGTAAAGATATGTTTACTGAAGAAAACTTGTTCTTCCACTGAAGAAAACTTTTAAAGACAGCCCCCCCCTCCCCCAATTATCTCAGATCACCAATATCAAAATTTTGGTGTAGAATTTTTCCTAGCTATAATTCTCTTTGTATACAATTTATGCAAATAGTATATTGACTGCTTTTAAATTTTAACAATTGACAAGTGCCTTTTAAATGGCGTGTAAAGTCATTTTTAATGGCTGTAACTGATACATATCTCTTTTTGGACAGATCGTATATTTCTTTGCTAGTTCTGTAGATTAGGAGTTTGTAAGCTTTTTCTTTAAATGACAGATAGTATTTATTTAAGACCTTGCAGGCCATGTGGTCTCTGTCCCAACTACTGGACACCACCTTGGTAGAACCAGAGCAACCCTGAGGGATATGTAAATGAGCAGGCTCCGCTCTGTCCCAGTGAAACTGCAAAACCACGCTTGCAGGCTGTAGGTTGTTTGCATTCTGTGTAATCATGAACCGTACTTTCAGCATCTTTGCACAATTGTAGTTCCATCAATGAATCCCTGGAATGGGTATTTCTGAGCCAAAGAATATGCAAAACTTTAACTTGTCATGTTATAGTTCTCCAGTTTAGAGTTGCCACAAGTTTTCTAGTGTTTATTCCTCTGGAACATTGATAACACTGGTTATCTTTAAAAACCTGTCAACTTGATAAGCCAAAGATGTTATCTAATATTTCATTTTTTTCTTGGATTGCTAGTGAGGTTGATCATCTTTTCATGCTTTGTAAATTACTGTTTCATGAGATTTATCCCTCTATTCTAGTAGGTGCATCTTTTAAAAATTGTTTTGTTAGACCTTTTTGTATATTGATGTTAAGTAAAGTCACTTAGGTATTTTGCAAATATTTCGAAGTTTTATGTCACTTAGGTATTTTGCAAATATTTCGAAGTTTTGTATTTTTATTAAGTCAAATCTGTCGATATTTTCTATCATTTCTAATTCTGAATTCTTACTCAAATTCTTAACCAAACCAATATTATATAAATAATCATATGTTATTAAATACTGTGAAAACAAGATTTTTAATATCTATGTAGTGTTCTGTAACATAGATATGCAATAATTTATTAAACATTACCCCATTTAGTTTGTTTCCTATTTGCATTACTACAAATAATTTTTTTAAAATTCTTATAAATCTGTGTGTATATATTAATGTTACTATTTGAAAGATATATTTCCAGGAGTAGGCTTTTTGGGATTGATCTTTTCAAAGTATTTCATATTGCCGAATTGCATTCCAAAGAGATTTTACCAAGTTTATACTCCCACCGATCCTTACTGATGTGGGACTTTTAGGAATTAGGCATTATTATAAGCAAAAGACCGTATCTCATTTTCTAAATTGTAGTTAAATTGCCAGAGAAGCTGACTTTTCCCCAAGTGTTATTTGCTTGTTCTGCTTCCTTTTTTTTTTTTTTTTTTTTTGATTGCCTGTTGATGTCCTTAGCCTGTTTCTTAATTGCTTAGTAAATGCAACATTTTTCCTGCTTGGAAACCATTCATCCTCCAAAGCTCATTCCAAATGTCACTTTATTACTCTCGGCAGTGTTTTTAGTGCACCTTATGAATGCTTCTGCTTTAGCATGATATCTATAATTCATTTATTCACTTGCTTCCCCACTAGGCAGTGGACTCTTCCCTAGCAGTAGCTCTGTCTCAGTTACCTCTGGATAACTGTAACCACCACTGGGCTGGGCACGTGCTAAACATTCAATAAATGTTGCTTGGATCAACTTCTGGGAAAATAAGAGTTGGCACTGGTTGAGATAACAATCCTTTAGAAAGATACCTCTCCATACTTTTTGAAAATTTTGTTATCTTCATCAACATATGTCAAGTATGGAGTATAAGCCAGGAACCAAGTTAGCGACTGGGAATTAACAGTAAATAACATATAGTGCCTGTCCTGAAAATTAGAGGGAAACTTGGAATTACAGTGTGATATAAATTACAGTGTAGTGGGGGTTATAGACACAAGTGCTCAATGAAATAAGAACTAGGATAAAGTCTAAGGTGCAATGGATACAGGTAGGAGATACACCCAACTCAAATTAGAGCCTTGAGAAAGGCTTTCTATAAAAATAAACATCCAGCTGAGACTTGAAGAGTGAGGAAGAGTTATCTAGTTTAGTGCCTAGAGAAATGCAGGCACTGATATCACTGAGTGCAAAAATCTGGGGCTATGGGAAACTCGAGGAGAATCTCAAAGTATAAGGAATACAGAGACTGGGGGCAAAATGGTGAGAGATCAGATTGAATAGACAGAAGCCAGGTCTTGAAGGGCTTCTTACTTATGCCATTTGAGGGGCTTTGACTTGTTTTAGGGTAGAAGTTGGTGACAAGAGTGATTAAGCATTAAGAGATTTAAGGAGATGAATGATATGATCAGACTTGCTTAGAAATATGGCTTAGTAAAAGTGACTTCCCCATGCTAAAAAAAGAAAAAAGAAATATGGCTTAGGCAGCAGTGTGAAGAATGATTTACTGAAGAGACGAAAGTGGAAGCAGGGAGACGAGGTTTTTAGTAGTTTATGTGACAAATGATGGTGACTTGAGCCAGCATAATAGGGAGATGGAGTACGTTTTAGGGTTTAAGAGAAAGAGAACAATCACACATGACTTCTGGCTTAGGTAGTTGGATGAATGGGAGTGACATCTGTTGATTTAGAGACACAGTTGGATGAAAAGGTGTTGAGTTCAGTTTTAGATTTGTTCCTGAGGGTCCTATATGCAGACATAACCAATAGGTTATTACAGAGATTCAAGTGAAAGGTCTCACCTGGAGATACGCACTTGAGTCTGGACACTCATAGCATTTAGAAGTAAATTAAATGTATGAGAGAACTTCCATCTTTCAGTAATTCCTGTGTGACCAACCCTCGCACAAATAACTGAATTCTGGAAAAATGCTGAAAACAGTTATCTGAAGGCATTGGAGAGCAACCAATAGCAGGTAGAAACTGCTGCCTACTGAGAGGAGCTGACAGTTGGAAGAAGGGAACACTGAATTTCCTGCTTTTACAGCTCTTGGCCTGAGCACAGGCTCTAGTTGACTTCATGTGGAGCAGCTCAAACTTATTTTTATTTTTTTAAATAAATTTATTTATTTATTTTTGGCTGTGTTGGGTCTTCGTTTCTGTGCGAGGGCTTTCTCTAGTTGCGGCAAGTGGGGGCCACTCTTCATCGCGGTGCGCGGGCCTCTCACTATCGCGGCCTCTCTTGTTGCGGAGCACAGACTCCAGACGCGCAGGCTCAGTAGTTGTGGCTCACGGGCCCAGTTGCTCCGCGGCATGTGGGATCTTCCCAGACCAGGGCTCGAACCCATGTCCCCTGCATTGGCAGGCAGATTCTCAACCACTGCACCACCAGGGAAGCCCTCAAACTTATTTTTAGAAGTACTTAAACATCTGATTGAATTATGTACACACAAGGCTGACAACAAGCAGCCCAACTCTGCCCTGTAGCATAAAAGCAGCCATAGATAATATGTAAACAATGCATATAGCTATATTCCTATACAACTTTATTTATTAAAACAGGCTACATCCCAGATTTGACCAGCAGCTCATAGCTTGCCAACCCCTGAAATATATAAACAAGTAGGGAAATGTGATCCATACTCAATGTTGACGACATGTCGACAGGAGAACTGGCGGTTCTTTCAAATGTAGACTTGTGTTCAGTGGTGAACTGTGGATGTCCCACTCATTATGGAGTTTCTACTTCCACAGATGTCAGCACACGCGGACTGGGCTCTTGGCCACTTCTCCCCTGGACCCTCAGTGCACGCAGGGGGGAAATGTCTGTTCTTTCAGCCCACACTCCGCCCCCAAACTCCAGGCTCCTAACTTGACGTTCATTCATTCATTTAGCAAATACTGTTTATCCACAATGTGCCTACATTGTGCTACACACGGAAGTAGACGAAAAGTAAGACCCCGGTCTTCCTGGAACTTATTCTAGTGAGAGAGGGGCTTTCGTTGGGCTTTGATCTTGGCTTCCATCCAGATGTGTTGTCCTTGGTTTAGTGCATCTCTAAGAAATCTTGGGGACACCTCTCTCCCATCTGACTGGACCCTGAAAAGAATCTCCCTGTTCACCCCAGTGGGCAGCCCCTGCCTGGTATCTTATCTGGACTCACTTGGGAGCCAGGAGGTGGCTAGCAGACATGATGCAGAAAAACTCAACCATTTTGGGTAATTAAGAATTATCTATAGACTAAAGTACAGGTATTAACCCTATTTGAGATGATTGAGAAAAAAGTACCATCTTAAAACTTTGAAATTATTTCTGCTAAGATTCCAAGATAGGACAATATCTCAAGTATTAGAAGGTTGAAAATTATATGGGAGGAAGATGTTCTATCTTCTTAGAAAGGAATTGTCACATCCCTGATGAGGCATTTTAATGGTATGAAATATAATAGACACACATGACATTTGTCTTGGAATCTTGGGATAAAGTGTTACTGAATTTGAACAACAGTTTGTGGTTCAAATTAGATGAAGACAGTAATCAATTATTGATGGACATCTTGCAACCATTGATAATTTTTCTTATCACTGGAGAAAGTCATGTGGCCAGTCTACAAATGAAGAGATTAATAGTGACTTAATAGTATATAAAATAGAGAAATTATCTTTGTATAATAAAATTAAATTTATTTGGCACTTTTTTTTCTTTTTTTAAACTTCTTTATTGGAGTATAATTGCTTTACAATGTTGTGTTACTTTCTGTTGTATAACAAAGTGAATCAGCTATACGTATACATATATCCCCATATCCCCTCCCTCTTGTGTCTCCCTCCCACCCTATTTGGCACATTTTTATTGCTGTCTGTTTAAGAGTTGGTAGAGCTTTTAGCACTTCTTATATTTTCCTTTTTTATTATAACTGGATAGAACTTAATTTTCTAAATATTCATTAAAAATTATTTAAATTGCAAGACAAAATATGCCCATATAATAATGAGTTTTAAACATGTATTTCAAACTCGGTGTAACATAAGTGTAATACATTCCTTTCTGTACTTTTAACTGTTTGGAGCAACTCTTAACTAAACAATAAAAAGACAAATGACCCAACTGAAAAATGCACAAAGGATCTGAGTAGATATTTTTCTATTCAAAAAAAATATACAAATGGCCAATAAGCACATAAAAAATGTTCAACATCATTAGTCATTAGCAATATACAAATCAAAACCACAGTTAGATATCACTTTACACCTATTGGGATGGCTATAATAAAAAAGACACAATAACGAGCGTTAACGAGGATGTAGTTGGAACCCTCATGCATTGCTGGTGTGAATTTGAAATGATGCAGTTGCTTTGGAAAACAGTTTGGCAGTTCCTCAAGAAGTTCAGCATAGAGTTACCATATGATTCAGCAATTCCACTTCTAGGTATATACCCAAGAGAAATAAAAACATATGTCTACACAAAAAGTTGTACACGAAATGTCCATTGCAGCGTTATTCATAATAGACAAAAAGTGGAAACAACCCAAATGTCCATCAACTGGTAAATGGATAAATAAAATATGGTATTACCATACAATGGAACAATTTTCAGCCATAGAAAGGAATGAAGTACTGATTCATTCTGTAACATGGATGAACCTTGAAAACATGCTGAGTGAAATAAGCCAGATACAAAAGACCACATATGTATGATTCCATTTATATGGAATGTTCAAAACAGGCAAATCCATTGAGACAGAAAGTAGAAGAGTGGTTTCCAGGGCTTGTGGGGATGGAGGAATAGCAAATGACTGATAATGGGCACAGTGTTTCTTTTGGGGGTGATAAAAATGTTCTAAAATAGTGAACTTTGTGAATATCCTAAAAAACATTGATTTGTACACTTTTTAAAAAGTTTTTAAAATTAATTTTTTTGGCTGTGTTGGGTCTTCGTTGCTGCGCATGGGCTTTCTCTAGTTGTGGCGAGCGGGGGCTGCTCTTCGTTGCGGTGCGCGGGCTTCTCATTGCAGTGGCTTCTCTTGTGGAGCACTGGCTTTAGGTGCGCGGGCTTTCAGTAGTTGTGGCTCGCGGGCTCTAGAGCGCAGGCTCAGTAGTTGTGGCGCACGGATTTGGTTGCGCCACGGCATGTGGGATCTTCGCAGACCAGGGCTCGAACCCGTGTCCCCTGTATTGGCAGGTGGATTCTTAACCACTGCGCCACTAAGGAAGTCCTGAATTGTACACTTTAAAAAGGAAAAATGTACAAGGGTATGTGAATGATATCACAATTAAAAATGCAAAAATAAAATAAAACTGTATGCATGGGTAAGTCATTCAAATATTTAATCTCCCCTAACTGGACTATAGGGACTTCCTCTGTATCCCTAGCACCAAACCAGTGCTAGCAAGTAGTAGGCTCTCATTCTTTTTTTTTTTGAGCAGTTCAACAAGTGAACTAAATACATATGTCATCCTAAATTGAATTCCTTTGACTCATTTTGCAGGGGTGATGAAATGGGTCCCTGTGACTCATTTCCCAATGATGATGTGGCTGGCGGTTCCACTGCTTCCCTTCCTGGAATGGCTTTTTTTTTAATTTTTTTTCTTTTCTTTTTTAAATTTTTTAAATTAATTTATTTTTGGCTGTGTTGGGTCTTCGTTTCTGTGCGAGGGCTTTCTCTAGTTGCGGCGAGCAGGGGCCACTCTTCATCGCGGTGTGCGGACCGCTCACTATCGCGGCCTCTCATTGCGGAGCACAGGCTCCAGACGCGCAGGCTCAGTAGTTGTGGCTCACAGGCCCAGTTGCTCCGCGGCATGTGGGATCTTCCCAGACCAGGGCTCGAACCCGCGTCCCCTGCATTGGTAGGCAGACTCTCAACCACTGCACCACCAGGGAAGCCCCTGGAATGGCTTTTGCCATCAGCCACTTACCAAATATTATCCACTTGCTCAAGTGATGTGATAAGCAGTCTGGCCATAACTGATTGTTTCAGCACTTTATTGACGAGTATTCTCAGACTTCATATAAGATGCTCTGATAACATGGATGAAGACACCAGGTGGGTTGTGTCTGTGATGAAAGAATCTGACGACTTTTGCCGGGTCACGTTTGGGTTGAGGTGGCATGGGACGCGAAAAGCTACAAGTGGCAGTGAGAAAAGCAAGGGATGGACTAGCTAAGGTACAAAGGGAAAATCGTCCTGTCCTCGGCTTGGAAAGAACCTGATATCTGTATGTTTCTTTGCTGCTTTTAATGTGATAGAGCACTGACAGCCCAAATCAAGAAAGAATTTAGCTGGCCTCAAATATTTCCTGATAAATTGATTGTCCTTATCCAGAGAGAATGAACAGTGCTTGTAGTTACTGCTAAAATATATGGAGGCATCTGGTCCCCCTACCCCACCATTTGCCTTAGTTTATCGAGCAACCCACTGTTTCTGTGACCCTGCTGGTGTTGGCAGTGCAGTAACTGAGAACATGGGCTATAAAAACTCTCAAATCTGGATCGAAATTCCAGCTCCACACCTCAGAAAGCCTTGCACCTTTGGCAGCTTATTTAATTTCCCTGAACGTTAGTTTTTCCCTTTGTAAAATGTAGATCGTGATACTGGTCTTTCAGGATTATCATCGGAATTAAGTTAGATTGATGTATGTATGCCCTCCGTAAGTGGTGACTATTATTATACCTTCATTATTATCATCGTGGGTTTTGTTTTCAAGTTTTTTCTTGTTCAGAGTCTAAATTTCTTTTAGGTCTGGTCTAACTTTTAAGAATAAAATTTGGGTCTATGTGCTTAAATTACAATTCTAGCATCATCTGCTTAACCTCTCATCATATAAGTAAATTTGACTGAAATCATTTCACAATTACATAGTTGTATACATTAAGTTAAAAAAAATGAAACCATCAATCCAGATCAAATAAAAGTAACTTCTGCCCTCTTTAGATAAATCAGTAATTCCCTTTATGAGCATATATCTAGAGAATGTTTAGTTAAAATGGATCATTCTGTATTATCATTAAACTCACTGAAGAATTAAGAGCTGGGCGGACCCTTGGGAGAGCCTGAGCCCAATGCTTACAAGGGAAGAAATGGCTGTTTAGAGAGGTTTAGTGACTTATTGACAGGCAGACAGCTGCACTGCGATATGGACAAAACCAGATGGCTCTGCCTGCCGTTCCCACTCAATACTTGTTCCAAGGCACCAATTCCTGTATTAACAAAAAGACAAATAGTGATACTGGTCACCTGCCCTTAAGGTCTTACTTTATGTTATCCCTTCTATTACCTATTTGAACTCCCCAATCAATGTACATCTTCCATCTCTCACAGCCTCCTGACCATACTAGCCCATCAGTCTTACAACACTCAGGTTCTTTTCTGACCTCAAGTTTAAAAGGCATCGTAGAGGCACCAGTGGTAATTATAGCCTCCCACCCTCTATTCCCAGAGTCTTACAAACAATTACAGAGCTGGTGATTTCTGGGTAGAAATTCTCAGCCCCATATCCTATGGTCTCGTTGAGAAGTGTTTGATGAAGATTTTGGTCCTCTCTGCTGGCTCCTGGTGGGTTAGTGATGTGTCCCAGACACCCCTTTTTTGTTCCTTTCAGTGGCTCTTAGTTTCTAATTTCTTTATTCCATCCTGTGTCAGAATAGCTCAAAGGGAAAAGAATATCCACGAATGCTCTCCTTGAAAAATAGTCAAAAGTCATTTTGAAGATCTTGGGTCCCAGGGAATTAGGCATATCTCTTTGGTCTTGCCTTGGTTCTGCTGGCAAGTCTTTTTACCCCAGGATGAAGAGGCTGGTGATGGAACTGAGCCGCGGCCCTGCCCCTGGGGCTAGGTGGGGCTGGGTGAAGCTCGGTCTGCAAGTGTGGAGCTGGTGGGAAGCACTGGGGGTAAGTCTTCTCTCTGGAAGCTGAGTTTCTGGCCTGTTGAGACACTTAGACGGAGGGTGTTAAGAAGAATCCACATAGATTAGACATTTTAGGTACCTCATTCCAAAGGTTTTCTTTTTATTGTCCAACTATGGGGCCTATATATATATATATATATGTTTTTTTTTTTTTTTTGGTAGCTCAGTTTTGCTTCTATCTAATTACTACACTTTTTTGTAACAAGCAACAAAAACCACAATAAAAACAAAAACTCTAGATGAATTGGGAGATCATCTTAATGTCTTTTTAAAAGGGCATTAGCATGATCTTATGGGTTTAAAAAAGGAATACTTGCTTTTAAGATGACTTTATTCTCTGAGTTTCCATTATCTGCTCTGGTGACCTCCCAGAAGCAAGGTCACTTGGGCATCCCTTATGAAAATCACTGATTTAATTTTGAATGAAATTTGTTGTATGACTATTATGGGGCTTTCCTTTCCCTGCTGTTTTAGATGAGGTACCTTTTTAAAAAGCATTCCAGTTTAAAATCTTTCTAGAAGATGCAATTGTGCTTTTGGTTTTCAGCTTTGCTCCTTTATTTTGTGAGTTTTCTGTGAAGAATGTCTTTGGCCAGAAGCTTAAGGACGTGGCTGAATTACGTGCTTTAATGAGAAGGGAAGTGTCAGGTCGTCAGTGTCTGACCCTTATACCTCACGTGAGACACTGTTCAATACCCACCCTCGCTGGCCTTGTAAATGGCTTTAAATGGATTCCTGGGGACGTGACCACCTGGTGTCATCCCCTGGAAAGAGGATGGTCCTTCATTCATCAAATATTAATTGATGCCTCATACTGTGAAAGGACCTGGGAATTCAAAACCAAAACATGTGGCTCCTGCCATCTAGAACTGCAAGGTCTTGTAAACAAGCACGTGCGTGATTGTGTTGATGTACCAGTGGGATCATGTAAAAGGCAGCTGCTCGCACAGGTAAGGGAGTAATTGACTCTGTGAATGATGGGGAGGAGGACAGCTGGTCAGAGACAGCCTCCAGAGCTCCCTTTCTTTCTCTGAGTGGGTGTTTACTGAGGGTGTACCTGGCACTGTTGCGGGCACCAGGCACACAGCACTGATAGGCAGGTAGGACTCAACTCTCAAGGAGGGAGAGAGAAAAACAATAAATAAGGGCCAACGGAGAAGCAAAATTCTGGTGTTTATAAACACCATACCCTAAGGGCTACTTCAGAGTGCGTGATCAGAAAAGATCACTCTACAGAGGTGAGATTTAATTTTAGACCTGAAAATTAAGCAGGAATCAATTGTGCAAAGATTTGGAAAACTTTTTTCCAGGCATAGAAAGCAGCTAGGGCAAAAGTGTGCAAGTTGGAACATGCTTTATGTATTTGAGAAATGGAAAGAAGGCAAGTGTGGCTGGTGGGTGGGGCTGATGAAGGGAAGGGGAGGGATCAATCATGTAGAGCCTTGTGGGCTGGGGTAAGAGATTAAGACAAACCCAGAGCATGAAGGGAAGCCGTTGGTGGGTTGTCAGCTCGGGCATGATGTGGTCCAAACTCTAGCTGCTGTGTGGAAAAGGGAATTCATCGGGGATAAGGGTGATGCGTGGAGAGTAATTGGGAGATTATACCTGTAGCTCAGAAAAGAGACAGTGGCTAGCAGCGGGGTTGGTGGTACTGGAGAAAGAATTGGATGTTGTTGAAAGAGGAATTCACCCAGTATACATGGTGAAGGTAGGACAATCCAGACACAGGAGGAAGTGTGGGAGGATCATAATCTTCACAGTCTAGACTGAGAATGAGCAAATGGAGTAGCCAGAGAAGAGCTGGAAAGCAGGGCTTTGGGGGTCTCAGTCAGCCTAGGTGCCACTGTGATCTAGACGTGTTCTTTGCAGCTTATTTATTTTTAAGCTTTTTATTTGGTGATAGTTGTAGATTCACATGCACTTGTAAGAAATAATGCAGAGAGGTCCTGCACACCCTTCACTCAGTTTCTCCCAATAGTAACATCGTGCGTAGCTGTAGTACAGAATCACAGCTGAGAAACTGACATTACATTGCGTTCAGATTTCACCAGTTTTACAGGCACTCATTTGCGTGTACTTACCTCTATGCAATTTTATTGCATGTGTAGACATGTGTGACCACCACAGTGAAGACACAACTGTCTGTCACCAGGACCCCTCCCATCACCCTTTTCCAGTCACATTCACTCCCTTCCCTCTCTCCACTCTAACCCCTAGTAACCACTAACCTGTTCTCCATCTCAGTACTTTTGTTATGGCAAGAATGTTATACACATGGAATTATACACTATGTATCCTGTTGAGCTGGGCTTTTCCCTCAGCATCATTCCATCGAAGTCATCCACATTTTGCATGTAGCAGTAGTTCGTTCCTTTTTTATGACTGAGCGGTATTCCGAGGATGGATATACCATAGCTTGTTTAACCCTTCACCTGTTGAAAGACTTCTGAGCTGTTTCCAGTTTGGGGCTATTATGAATAAAGCCGCCATAAGCATTTATGTATAGGTTTTTTGTGAACATTAAGTTTTCATTTCTCTGGGATAAATGTCTGAGAGTACAATTGCTAAACTGTATTGTAAACACATATTTGGTTTTGTAAGAAATTGCCATATACTTTTCCAGAATGCCTATACCATTTTTTATTCTTGCTAACAGTGTATGAGTGACTCAGTTTCTCTGCATCCTTGCCAACTTTTGGGTTGTCACTATTTTTTATTTTGGTCATTCTGGTAGGTATATAGTGATATCTCATTGTGGTTTTAATTTGCATTCTTTAATGGCTAATGATGTAGAACACCTTTCCATGTGCTTATTTGCCATCTGTATATCCTCTTCAGTGAATTGTCTGTTCACGACTTTCGCCCATTTTCTAATTGGTTGCTTGCTTTCTAACTGTGGAGTTTTGAGAGTTATTCATGTATTCTAGATATAAGTCCTTTCCCGGATATGTGGTATATATAAATATTTTCTCCAAGTCTATAGCTTGTCTTCTCATCCTCTCAACAAGGTCTTTAACAGAGCAAACATTTTTAATTTTGATGCAGTCCAATTTGTCAATTTTTTATTTTACTGTTCGTGTTTTTGGTGTCAAATCTAAGAACTCTTCATCTAGCCTTAGTTTCCAAAGATTATCTTCTCTATTAAAAAAAAACTTCACTGGAAAAATGAGATAGAAATAGTTAACTAGACGCCTATTATAATGAGATGGTTCTCTAAATCTAAATGGAAAAAAGCTTCTTCTCCTATACTGATACAATCCAAAGGTGTCAAATTCAAGCATGCATCAGAATCACCTGGAGGACTTGTTAGACCAGATTACTGGCTTCACCTCCAGACTCTCTGAGAATTTGCATTTCTAACAAGTTCCCAGGATGCCAATGCTGCTGGCTCCAGGGGCTACACTTTGAGATAGACTAATGTATTCTAACTCTACTGGAGGTTAAACATTTGAGGTTGTTGCTTATTGGGGAAAAAAAAAGACTGAAGACTGTCCTCAGGTCTATAAAGAGTTACGATGAACAGACTCTCGTCTAGGTCTACAGTGGACCAGGGGAAACATGAAAGCAGGGAAGATTCCAGTTGTACCTCTGGAAGATGTGAAGTACCAGGGTGAGGGTGCATTGGGATGGACCAACAGTGGAGGACACGGATTTTCTATACCTGGAGTCCTTCTAAAGAAAATAGGCCAGAGGCCATCCTTTGCTCTGAATTGTTGAGAAAGTCTCTTGTTTAAAGGTAAATGATTAAGTTTCTAAAAATGTAGGAGATGGCACAAGTCTGCAGATGAATTCTTCCCAGTTTCTAAAACTACTAAGTATAGTAATTGAATCCTTCAATTTTGTAGACGTTTTCTCTCTATGTTAGACTTGCATTCACTTAGTTACACACAAGGAGAATTTTCCTGCGTCTTGACAGTCAGGTAATCATGGTATATTCCTGGCATTGCTTGGCTAAGAGTCATTGTAATCCTTATCCCCATATCACACAGAAATTTCAAAAATCGTCATCCTCTTGCACATTAATGTGCATAAATAGAGGTGGGGGGGGCCTTGATCAACATCTTAGATCTGTCTTGCTCATTTATTTGTTCTTCTCATAAGAATGGGGTGGAGAATCTCTCTCAGAAACTGGCAAATGCAGAATTAAAACATTTTCACCATTTCTAAGAGTAGTACCAGAGTAAAAACAAAGAGATTAGGACCTAAATCTTCAGGTGCAGGCCTAACCTTGGGTCAGTGAACTTTGATAGCACCTGCATACACCTCTTCCCAATCCATCGCAACACATCCTGGCACCGAGCCATTGCTATGTAGGAGCCAGAGGCCATCCATGGTCATGGCCTCTTACAAAAATCACTCTCTGTGATAAGCGTTTTGTGTCAGAGGCCATATACATCCAACTGAGATTTGAAAAGAAAAGATTTAAGGCAGATTTGGAAATGTATTACATTTGTCTTAAGAATATCCTTTTCAGAATGAAATTGAGTCATTTGTTGAGACGTGGATGGATCTAGACTGTCATACAGAGTGAAGTAAGAAAGAGAAAAACAAATATCGTATATTAACGCATGTATGTGGAACCTAGAAAAATGGTACAGATGAACCGGTTTGCAGGGCAGAAATTGAGACACAGATGTAGAGAACAAACGTATGGACACCAAGGGGGGAAAACCGCGGTGGGGTGGGGATGGTGGTGTGCTGAATTGGGCGATTGGGATTGACATGTATACACTGATGTGTATAAAATTGATGACTGATTAAAAAATATATATATATCCTTTTCAGGGATGGGGTAGGCTGATTTGGGGTGAAACGCCAGCTGTTATTCTGGAGTGGCAACAACTCAAGCTGGGTTCATGTTCTTTCAAACCAAGGTGAGATGTAGGAATTTTTGGAAAGAATAATAACATTCCCATTGACTTCAAAGAAATGAGTGTCACAATGAGATAAGGAGACGGAATGTGGGTAAATCAGGCTGCTCTGAGACCTGCTTGTGATTGTTCCATAACGCATCAGTGCAACTATGATCGTAAAAGAAAAGAATCTTACAACTGGGGAAATCCTTCCCAACAAGAGTTTCTTTATTTAGCTTTCCTGAATTTAGAGACCACAGAAGGTCCTTTCATAGCAAGACAATTAATAAAAGTAAAAAAAAAAAAAAAAAAAAATCTTTAGCCATCAATGTATGGTGCATTATTCTTTTTAAGATTTCATTTTTAGCAGTACAGCACTGCTGAGCAGAATACGGAAGAAATGGCATGTAATGTACGGGCACAGTGAAAACAAGTGCGGGCAGTGAAGTTGTGTAAAAGAATTTCAGAAAAGCAAATAAGTAACTATGATTCGATTTTCAAGTTTGTTCAATATGTGAATTGTCTCCAGCGGCTGGGCTGTCTTGTTTGCACAGTTATTATTCACCTCAATAGCAGGGTCTTTTGAAATTATCATTTGTGATGTGGCAGAGATTACAACCCTTGAGTGCACAGGAGTGACTTGCAGGTCACAGAAGGAGAGACGGGGAGGGCTGGAGGAAAGACTTGCCAACAGACAAACCCAATACCAGCAAATGCTGCCAGCAGCTGAGCTGGCCCACCTGGCAGCAGCATCGCTTCCGGCAGCAGCTCTCGTGCTGGCAGCAGCCCTTCCGCAGCCGCAGCTACACGGGCTGCAGCTCCAGGTGCGGCGATGGCGGCGGACCGCGGGGACGCTGCAGCAGCTCCCAGGGCAGCCGTAGCAGCAGGGGCCGCAGCTGGGGCCGCAGGCGACCCGGGAGCGTCTGCACGGGGCGCAGCCACCGCACCTTCCACAGCCACAGCTGCCCACGGCGTCAAGTAGGGAGGACGCGAGAGAGGTGAGGAGGGAGACACAGGAGGGGAGGGAGGTCTGATGCCGCCTTCTGCGGGGGGAGGCCCTTATATACTGACTCTGCGGACAGGAGAGGGAAGACACATGACCATTTCCCTGTTGCTATTTGGCTTGATTTACATGGAAGAATCCATCATCTCTTATTACTTCCCTTTTAGATATCTTTGTCTTCATCACATTTTCAGTTTTGTTAATTTTTTCATAAACCTATATTCCAATGCAATTTGAAAAGGCATAAAAGTTCTAGGGAAGCATGCTGGGAACCAGGCTGTCAACAGGGATGGGCAGACTTCTCTATCATCCCTCACTGCCCAGGGAACATTACTGTGTGTGGGGGCTGTCAGGGGGTCTGCAGACCATACCCATCATTGGACAGCCCCTAGGCCAGGTGGTCTGTGAGCTTCCAAGGGGGTCAGTACAGTGAAGTTTAAGGTATAATCTCTGACCTCAAAGAGTTTGCAATAAAGTGACGTTGGGAGATGGGGATGTGAAAATGGCAACAGAGTCAAAGTCCACCGCCAAGGCCAGATGCCCTGATCATGCTTTGTGACCAGTGGGAACTGCTGAGACTAGAAGCTTTTATTCTTTACCTCTTCATTTGAAGCATACCATTGTGATTTGTCTTCTCACACCCAGGCTGTAATGATTATTTTAAAAACAGAAATACATCCTCCGACGAGTCTGAATTTTGATGATGTAGTTCTTGGTATGTTTAGCTTTGGATGAGGAACTAATTTTGTCTTTGATGATACGACATCAGTTGATGTCTGAGAGAAACACTTTGCTAAGTAGCCTGACTTAGGGGATTCTGACAGCAGGGCAGTTACCATGAAGAGTGCGGGGGCAGAGGCCAGAGAAGTAGGGGAAGTTGGGAAAAAAGGAGTCTGTGGCTATGAGGTAAAGCATGTAGTTGTGGATCCCGGTGAGATTTGAGGGTTGGTGACCAACACGGAGGCTGTAAAAATATAAGGTAGGAAAAATGAAAGTGCAAGTGGGCTATTCATCACACAAGCTGGTGTAGGAGCATCTCTAGACATCACTGAGAGTTCAGAGACCTTGGTGGGGATATTTGGTGGCTGACTTTCCCCCAAGCTTCATTTGCAACAGGCTTGCTGTTCAGAACCCATTTTGCCAATCTGGTAAGATTGTTCTTCAGGAATTTGAGTGAGAGGAAATGCTGTGTCGTCCCCAGGGCTGACTGTGGTGTTATCAATGATCCCAAACCATTTCTGTGGTATGCGGACCAAAGAGCATTTCAGCTGCTCAGGGGGTGCTTGTACAGGGGTGAGCGGCACAGTGGAGCAGAGATATGTGAATAGGTGTGAGAGCTTTTAAAGAGGCAGAATCAACAGAATTTGGTGAGAGACTAGATATGGGCTGAGAGAAAGGAAGGATTCAAAGATGACTTTTGAAATAGATTGCCAATTTGATGGGTAAGGAACAGTGGAGAAATTTACTTTTTTGTGGGCGGTGGGCAGGGAAGATTAGGACTTGAGTCTGGGGCAATCGACACTGGAAGTGCCTCTGAGATACCCGCAGGGAGAAGGTAGACTGCGAGTTGGCTAAGTTCGGAGTCTGGAGAAGATTCCAAGCTGGACGTGCACACTGAAGGAACGAGTCCAGGCACATACATGTGGAAGTGGAAACCATGGGTGTGGATGTGAGCGCTAAGGGAAGGATTGCAGGGTGAGAGAGGAGAGCACTGGATCCAGGCTTTCAATAGACAACTTTTGAGGTTAAAAAAGAAAAGAGGGTCATTTCATTAAAAAATTTTATTTGCACTTCATTCCAAAAATTTGGGAAATATAGCCGTGAACATGTAACTTCACAAGAACTAAAATGGCCAATTTAATGAGGTGGAAGGCACACAGTAGTAACAAATGGGAAAATTTTGAAAGAGAATGGCTTGTTCAATTTGTATATTCATATTTACTCATCTGCATCTCGAAGTTTCTGTTAAAGCAGGGTGATTTCAACTGAATATTTGGAGAGAAAACCATTGAGGAGAAACAGAACAGGAGCTAGTAGTAATCAAGTGCCTTCTTAATTCAAAATCTCAAAGATTCAACTGTGTTTCTGTGAAAATGAAGATCCCTTCCAACATGTTAGCATCTCTTGGTTTGTTTCTAAAATAACTTTAAAGAGAAAAGCTAAAATTAGCAAATGTATTGGGTCAAATATAGTCCATAAGAATGTAAACAAGGAATAACCCCAGACAACCCCATTTGGAAACTGCAATGGCAACAACGAGGGAGTGACCACTGGTCAGGAGTCCTGGGTTGCTTCCTCTCCCTTCTCCCAAGATGGTATATAAGGGCTTCGTAGAAGGCGGCATCAGACCTCCCTCCCCTCCTGTGTCTCCTTCCTCACCTCTCTCGCGTCCTCCCTACTTGACGCCGTGGGCAGCTGTGGCTGTGGAAGGTGCGGTGGCTGCGCCCCGTGCAGACGCTCCCGGGTCGCCTGCGGCCCCAGCTGCGGCCCCTGCTGCTACGGCTGCCCTGGGAGCTGCTGCAGCGTCCGCGCGGTCTGCCGCCATCGCCGCACCTGGAGCTGCAGCCCGTGTAGCTGCGGCTGCGGAAGGGCTGCTGCCAGCAGGAGAGCTGCTGCCGGAAGCAATGCAGCTGCTAGGCGGGCTGTTCTGCAGGTGCTGCTGGTTCCCATTCTGTTGGTAAGACTTCCCTCCTTCCCATTCTGCTTGTTTTTCCTCCGTTCTATGGTCCTGGACTCTCTTCCTGGCTTTCTTTTGTACCTCAAGTCTTCCCATCTGCAAAGTTTCCAAACTGATAGGAAACATCTAATGGAAAAAATATGTATGCAGCCCAGCACCTGAGTAACTGCGCAAATTAGTAAACTCAACTGAACAAAATAATGATTCCTAATATTTGGTTTTATGGATATGAATACATCCAATTGACTGCCATTCAGCTCCATCTTTGCTCCGTTTTTACCTGTCCTCATGCATGGTTTTCTTTT
Source organism: Balaenoptera acutorostrata (assembly GCF_949987535.1). Classification (NCBI taxonomy): domain Eukaryota; kingdom Metazoa; phylum Chordata; class Mammalia; order Artiodactyla; family Balaenopteridae; genus Balaenoptera; species Balaenoptera acutorostrata. Next base: position 83,678,115 of record NC_080071.1, read on the forward strand.
CTTTTTTTCCTTTTGTGTTCTTAGTTATCACAGAATATCGTCCAAATTTCCTAATAAAATAAAAACTAGATGCCCGTAAGAAAACATTCTTTTTGTTTTCGTTGTATCTGAGCACACTGAATCCTGGTTTGTCTGTCCTGAAACTTAAGAGAGAATTTATCTTTGAACAAAGACTTTAAAACCCTCACAGTGGCAGCCTCACAAGCAAAGGTCGGATAGGAAACCCTGCCAGGTCTGGGGGGGACTAATCTCTCCTCCCAGTGAAACAGCACTTTGCCTCAGTGACTCCTCCCTCCCTTATACCCAAGCTTGTAGCCTCTTCCCTGGTTCATTGATGCAACATGACATGGCCCATCAGCAGCTGGTCCACAAGCCAAACAAGGCCATTCCCTTCAGGACCCAAATACAGAATTCAGTGGCGGCACTAAGACCACTTGGGCTTTTGACAGGTTTCTTTTACTGACATATTCAGTCTTTTTTCTTCGCCTCTTCCTGTTCTTTGTATATGAAGTTTTCTTTTCAATTTTTTCAATACACTGCAACATTCAGTAAAAGATATTGAAACATTTTAAAATAAAACACATTAGATGGCCACAAACTCTCCCAATGCCTCTGTCTTCTCAGCTATCTTTAGCAAAAGTAATAAGTGAAATGAAGGCCTGATGAAAGGAAGCCAAGGGGAAAGGGGGTTTTCAATGCATTTTTTCCAGGAGAAAGTCTTTTCTCCCACTCTTTCAATTTAATTAAAAGCAACAGGGTAACCGCTTCTTTTCTTTTTCCTTACCTTTCTATTCCCTTCTTCCCCTCTCCTCTTCTTTCCCCTCCTTTTCCTTTCCTTTTTTCTTTTTCTGGTTATCTCTACAACTTTCTCCAATTGTGGAGATTTTGCTGCTTTATAAGGAGTAGAGGTCGTAGGCTGAGGAGATTTTGGGTAGCAATGGTTCAGTATTTTCACACTGATGCAACCTCTATGTTCAAAAAAGCGAAAAAAGATCTAGTGTGGATAACATATAAAACTAAAATAAGTTAATAGTATAGCTGGACTCAAAATCAAGATAAATATCCCCATGGAGAAGACACAGAATGAGAATGCAGAATGCAAGGCTGTAGCCGTGGCCTTGTTGGGTTCTGGACCTGAAAATGGGCTATTAAGAGAGTGGGGATATGATAGCAGAGACTAGATATCCCACATGAGATGGGAGACCAGAGCCACGCTCACTTTCAAGGTTAGGTGCCAGGGTGGGTCCTCTTGGGTCTTGAAAAATATCTACTGCTCTTTGCTGCCTGGGGCTATGGCTTCTAAACTATTGTCCACCAGAGAGACTGGAGGGTGGACACAGTCCTGAGACCGCAAATCTTTTCCTCCTGCTTCTCCTCCTCCTCTTCCCCTCCCCTCCCCTTCCCCCTCTTTCTTCTTTTAAATATGAAATGTTCCATGACTTTGCATGTCATCCTTGCACAGGGGCCATGATTATCATCTCTGTATCATTCCAGTTTTAGTATATATTCCACATCTGAGACCACAGATTGACTTAAATCATCTGTGGTTTGAGAATAATCTATGATATCCCATGACTACTATGGGATGGGGCCTGGGGGTGGGGCAGGAAAGATAACTACAAAACTTCTAGACAGGAAGAAGCAGGGTGTGGGGAGTTGGGGTGAGAAGAGAAAGAAATGAAAACAAAACCAAAACACCTTTCACTTTAAGTCTGCAAACAAGTTTCAAACACACTTTGTAGTAGGAGCCTCTAAGATGACGCCCAATGATCCTTGCCTCCTGGTGTTGACACACTTGTGAAATCACCTCCTCTTGAGTATTGGTTGGATCTAATGGCTAATGACCACAATGCCACACAAATGGTAGGATGTCACTTCCTTGATTAGGTCATAAAGTCTGTAACTTCCATCTTCAAGCTGACTCTTGATTTCTTGGCTTGTACACTTTGATGAAGCAACCTGCCATGTTGCAGAGACCCACATGACATGGAATTGAGGATGGTCTTCAGTCAACAGCCAGCAAAGAATTGAAGGCCTCGGCTCAATGGCCCACAAAGAAATGAATTATGCCAACAGTCACATGAACTTGAAATGGATCCTGCCCCAGGCAGGCCTTGAGAGGACCACAACCCGGTCAATACCTTGACTGCAGCCTGTGAGAGACTCTGAAGCAGAAGACCCAGTTAAGATGTACCCAGATTCCTGACTCAGAAACTGTGAGATAATCAACATGTGCTTTTTAAGTCATAAAGTGTTGTAGTAATTTGTTATGCAGTAATAAATAACTAATGCACTTTTGAAAACATCTAATGTTGAGAAAGAACAATGAAATAAAACTTCGGACGTGACGTCATTTCAGATGAAATTGACTTTATAAAACTGACAATGTCTTTTTTATTTTTAACATCTTTATTGGAGTATAATTGCTTTACAATAGTGTGTTAGTTTCTGCTTTATAACAAAGTGAATCAGTTATGCATATACATATGTCCCCATATCTCTTCCCTCTTGCATCTCCCTCCTTCCCACCCTCCCTATCCCACTCCTCTAGGTGGTCACAAAGCACCGAGCTGATCTCCCTGTGCTATGCGGATGATTCCCAATAGCTATCTATTTTACGTTTGGTAGTGTATATATGTCCATGCCACTCTCTCACTTTTTTCCAGCTTACCCTTCCCCCTCCCTGTGTCCTCAAGTCCATTCTCTAGTAGGTCTGCGTCTTTATTCCCGTCTTGCCCCTAGGTTTTTCATGACCATTTTTTAAAAATTCCATATATATGTGTTAACATATGGTATTTGTTTTCCTCTTTCTGACTTACTTCACTCTGTATGACAGACTCTAGGTCCATCCACCACACTGCAAATAACTCAGTTTCATTTCTTTTTATGGCTGAGTAATATTCCATTGTATATATGTGCCACATCTTCTTTATCCATTCGTCTGTCGATGGACACTTAGGTTGTTTCCATGTCCTGGCTATTGTAAATAGAGCTGCAATGAACATTGTGGTACATGACTCTTTTTAAATTATGGTTTTCTCAAGGTATATGCCCAGTAGTGGGATTGCTGGGTCGTATGGTAGTTCTATTTTTAGTTTTTTAAGGAACCTCCATACTGTTCTCCATAGTGGCTGTATCAATTTACATTCCCACCAACAGTGCAAGAGGGTTCCCTTTTCTCCACACCCTCTCCAGCATTTATGGTTTCTAGATTTTTTGATGATGGCCATTCTGACTGGTGTGAGGTGATACCTCATTGTAGTTTTGATTTGCATTTCTCTAATGATTAGTGATGTTGAGCATCCTTTCATGTGTTTGTTGGCAATCTGTATATCTTCTTTGGAGAAATGTCTGTGTAGGTCTTCTGCCCATTTTTGGATTGGGTTGTTTGTTTTTTTGATATTGAGCTGCATGAGCTACTTGTAAATTTTGGAGATTAATCCTTTGTCAGTTGCTTCCTTTGCAAATATTTTCTCCCATTCTGAGGGTTGTCTTTTCGTCTTGTTTATGGTTCCCTTTGCTGTGCAAAAGCTTTTAAGTTTCATTAGGTCCCATTTGTTTATTTTTGTTTTTATTTCCATTTCTCTAGGAGGTGGGTCAAAAAGGATCTTGCTGTGATTTATGTCATAGAGTGTTCTGCCTATGTTTTCCTCTAAGAGTTTGATAGTGTCTGGCCTTACATTTAGGTCTTTAACCCATTTTGACTTTATTTTTGTGTATGGTGTTAAGGAGTGTTCTAATTTCATTCTTTTACATGTAGCTGTCCAGTTTTCCCAGCACAACTTATTGAAGAGGCTGTCTTTTCTCCAATGTATATTCTTGCCTCCTTTATCAAAGATAAGGTGACCATATGTGCATGGGTTTATCTCTGGGCTTTCTATCCTGTTCCATTGGTCTATATTTCTGTTTTTGTGCCAGTACCATATTGTCTTGATTACTGTAACTTTGTAGTATAGTTGGAAGTTGGGGAGCCTGATTCCTCCAGCTCCATTTTTCTTTCTCAAGATTGCTTTGGCTATTCGGGGTCTTTTGTGTTTCCATACAAATTGGGAAATTTCTTGTTCTAGTTCTGTGGAAAATGCCAGTGGTAGTTTGATAGGGATTGCATTGAATCTGTAGATTGCTTTGGGTACTATAGTCATTTTCACAATGTTGAGTCTTCCAATCCAAGAACATGGTATATCTCTCCATCTATTTGTATCATCTTTAATTTCTTTCATCAGTGTCTTATAGTTTTCTGCATACAGGTCTTTTGTCTCCTTAGGTAGGTTTATTCCTAGGTATTTTATTCTTTTTGTTGCAATGGTAAATGGGAGTGTTTTCTTAATTTCACTTTCAGATTTTTCATCATTAGTGTATAGGACTGCAAGAGATTTCTGTGCATTAATTTTGTATCCTGCTAATTTACCAAATTCATTGATGAGCTCTAGTAGTTTTCTGGTAGCATCTTTAGGATTCTCTATGTATAGTATCATGTCATCTGCAAACAGTGACAGCTTTACTTCTTCTTTGACAATGTCTTTTAAGTAATAATTTTTTGGGAATTTTCAAGGAGATAAATAAAGGGATGACTTCCATTAAAAAAGAATAAGAATTTAGAAGGCAAATACAGGTAGAAATGAAATAAGAATAGGTTGATATCAAAACAACCAATCTGAAATATTGGGAATAAAAATATGCAAGTTGAAATAAAAACTCAAGCAACAAAATAAATGTGGGCACCATCAAAGAGAGAATTTGTGAATTGTAAAATAGATATGAGGTGTTTACTCAGCACACAGCAGGGAGAGATCAAGGCCCGTAGTAGAGAATAAAGTCGTTAGTCTCAACATTCTGTCTAATCTGGGAAGAAATGTTTTGAAAACTTTCCCAGTGGAGCTGCCTCGTATGCCCAAGCATTTCTTCCCATTACCCCTAAACTCATTCGCCTTGGACTTAAATTCAAGACACCTGGGTGGATTAAATTTCAGGCATCTTTTATCCTTGGATGGATTAGTTTCCAGGCAGCTTTCACTCTACTAAAAACATCAGGCTCCAAATTATCACAAAGCAAATGTCAGTGTTTTCCATTAGAACTTTTAGTGAATATTGAGTTGCTTAAAATTAATTAGAACACCTCTGCTTAGACAGATCAAGTAAGAATTTAGTAGATTGTGCATCTGTTTCTTTTCTGGGGATGCTCACTAGCCAACACCACAGGTCTCTGTGAGTTAGGCTATTCTGATCACTGTTTTGGCTCCACTGTGGTAACCATACCATCTTGTCTTTGGCAATTAAGTGACAGCACTTTGCCTCTGCTACCCCAGGACTCCATTATCTCCATTGCATTTAAGTATCTCATTTCAATGGTATCAGCTCCCACTGTAATTTCTGACCTGTACAGAAAAACAACCACAGAGTTCTTCAGGAATGCTGGGCTCCCCTCACAAATGTATTTCTCACAATCATGGTAGCATTTTTTAGCAATAGTGTATTTTTTAGTTAAGATTTGTACGTTATTTTTTAAGATATAATGCTATTGCACATTTAATAGACTGCAGTATAACTTTTTTTTTAACATCTTTATTGGAGTATAATTGCTTCACAATGGTGTGTTAGTTTCTGCTGTATAACAAAGTGAATCAGCTATACATATACATATATCCCCATATCTCCTCCCTCTTGTGTCTCCCTCCCTCCCTCCCTATCCCACCCCTCTAGGTGGTCACAAAGCACAGAGCTGATCTCCCTGTGCAATGTGGCTGCTTCCCACTAGCTATTTTGCATTTGGTAGTGTATATATGTCCATGCCACTCTCTCACTTTGTCTCAGCTTACCCTTCCCCCTCCCCGTGTCCTCAAGTCCATTCTCTACTTCTGCATCTTTATTCCTGTCCTGCCCCTAGCTTCATCAGAACCAATTTTTTTTTTTTTTTAGATTCCATATATATGTGTTAGCATACGGTATTTGTTTTTCTCTTTCTGACTTACTTCACTCTGTATGACAGACTCTGGGTCCATCCACCTCACTACAAATAACTCAATTTCGTTTCTTTTTATGGCTGAGTAATATTCCATTGTATATATGTTCCACATCTTCTTTATCCATTCATCTGTCAATGGACACTTATGTTGTTTCCATGTCCTGGCTATTGTAAATAGTGCTGCAATGGACACTGTGGTACATGACTCTTTTTGAATTATGGTTTTCTCAGGGTATATGCCCAGTGGTGGGATTGCTGGGTCATGTGGTAATTCTATTTTTAGTTTTTTAAGGAATTTCCATACTGTTCCCCATAGTGGCTGTATCAATTTACATTCCCACCAACAGTGCAATACAGTATAAATTTTATACGCACTGGTAAACAAAAAATTCATGTGACTCACTTTATTTTGATATTCACCTTACTGAAGTGGTTTAGAACCAAACCTGAAATATCTCTGAACTATGCCTATATACAATACTAGTATAATAATAATAATCACACATTGATCACTTAATATGTATTGGACCTGTGCTATGTATTTCTTTATTATCCAAATCAAAACAAATCACACTTTTATGAGGTAAGGCACAGACAGCTAATATATATCATTCACTCTAGGATATTTCATCTTTCTGCTCTTGGATGATCCCAGTTGTCTGATTTCCGTGTTATTTTGGGGACAGACTTGAAAGTATTGAAATAGTATTTGGGGTCCTAGTTGCTCACTGAGACCATACAGATGGTTTGTTTCAGTTTCATCAACTCCATCTTTTGGTTGTATCCTGTTTACTGCCCAATAGCTGAGGCTTTAATGTGATGTTGATGAGGTTCATGATGGTCCTGTCTTTCATGGTGTCTTAGTCTAAGATAAAACACTAAAGAACCATGTATTTTAGCACCATATATATTCAGGAAGCCTGTCCTCTGAGTCCATGGGGGGAGAGACCAGACTAAAACTGTGTTACTGGGCTCCTGTCAGGAGTTGAGTCCTCTGATTTGTTTAGTTTCCGACCCATAGTAGAACTACATTTTCCCTTTCTGTATTTGGCTGAATAGATTATGCAAATGCTTATTATTAGGAAAAGTCCAACAATGACAGAAAATTAACTCCCCTAAACTAAAAACTAAAAAAAAAAGAAAGAAAGAAAGAAAAAGAAAAGGACATTAATGAGTCACATAAGTCTGACACTGAATATATATAATGATATTTTACTACAAGCTGAGAGAGCTTCCGCAGGTCTGATTCCCTGTCTCGGTTTTCTCATTTGTAAAATTAGAATAATAACAATACCTACTCACACACTTGTTGTGAGGCTTAAATAAGTTGTTAAATGTAAGGCATGTAGAAGGGTGCCTATATAGTATGAATTCAGTAAATTTTAACTTTGTATACTTCTGAAACTCTCCAAATATATACATATTCTAAAACTATAACTATATAGTTATATATACAGATATAGTACATATTTACTATATATGTATATATAGTTTATTCTTTTCCTATAATGTAGTATACTTGAAAAAATTGCAGTGTTTCCATCTAGAACCATTGAAATTATATTAATAGACCTATAAAAGTTTAGAATTAATGTATGTTTCTAATGAAATAATTGAACCCTTAATTGTTTTAATGACTCTCTTTATATGTCTAGATCAAGAGGCCTTAATTATATTTTATATTTTAAAAATTTAACTATAGTAACTTAAAAATTTTTTTGTTTGTATGGTGTGAATTTTCTCTTTCCCCCATCTCTCCCTTGAACTTTACATGTCCTTGTATTTTAGATGTGTTTTCTATAAATAGAATATATTTGGAATCATTTATAATGATTCCATTTATAATTGGAATCCTGTCTGGCAATACCTTTTAGTATTTTACATTTTTTTACTGGGTAATTTAACTTAAAATTGTTTGAATTTAATTTTTAGAAAATTATGAACATTCACAAAAGTGGACAGAATAGTTTACAAATGCCTATTTATCCATCACCAGGCTTCATCAATTACCAGCTCAGAGCCAATCTTGTCTCATCAATGCCCCAAGCACTTACCCTTTCCCTTCATAGATTAATTTGAATCCTGTATCATATAACTTAATAAATATTTGTGTGTATCTTTAAAAATAAGGACTCACGAAAGCATAACCACAAACTACTATCACACCTAAAAACATTAATAATTCTTTAATATCTCTAGTCAGTGTTCAGATTTCCCTGATTAGTTTCTTGGTATGAATCAGGATTCAAATAAAATTCACACATGAAAAAAAAAAAATTCACACATGGTAATTGATTGATAGATCCCCTAAGATACTATCAACTTCTTTTTCTTATCCCCTTGAATTTTCTTTGTTGAAAAGAACCATAGCTTCCCAGATTCTGGTGTTTTTGAGTGATATCCCTGGATGTTATTTAATGAATCCTTGTATCTCCTCTATTTTCTGTAAATTGGTAGTTCAGTCTAGGAGCTTGTTTATTATTTCTTACTACTATATTTTTCGTATTTTTTCATGCTCCTGAATTCCCCCCTCCTTTCTTGAATTCTTTAGTGTTATCATTTTTCCATAATATGTTGTATTCCTCTCTTCTGTATATAAATTATGTAATCTATTTCTAATTTTTTAGTAGTTACACTTGACATATTCGCCCTTAAACAAAGCAGGGGTGTATAAGAATGCTGGTGGTGGGAGTTGTCTGTCCTGGGTACAGTCAGTAAGGGGGAGAATTGTCCGTAGAGAATTTAAAAGCAATAATAAAACTGATTAAAACTCTGTTTGCATTTTATTATTGCCATGATCCAGCCATTCCACACAATGATGCTGATAATTCTTTTAAAACCTTTGTTGGTCTGATTATGCTGTTTATTATTTCAGTTGATTTGTTTATGATATTTTATATCCTTATATGATTTTGGATTTTTTAATCATAAACTCATATTTGGTGGAATTTCATCTGTGGTAATATTTTGATTCTTGTGTTGAGGGACACTCTTCTAGAGAGCATCTGCTTTTAATACATATATGTGCCTGCAACCATTGCCAATCTGGACCACTTTAAACTAAATTCTCAGCTTAAAAAAAATTAGCTTGCAGGAATTGGGTTCTAGAATTACGTGAGTGCTGGCTTATGAAGACAAATTCTTAGAGTTAATTCTTCCAGTTCCACCCAGATTAATCTTCTTTGTTAGGGTTTTTTCCCCCTGTTTTATTCTATTTCACCACCCACTGAGGATGTAGCCCTTTGGGGTGCCACTGAAGCCCAAACTCCAGGTCACTGGGGGAATCAGCAGATGCCTTGAGCACATGACAGACTCAGTGCTTCCTTGTCTATCTGGTTTCCTGTCCTGCTTTGACCTCTGAGGATTTTTTCTTGCTTATTACCAATTCAGACATTTATTTTAAAAAGTTAAATTTATATCCACAAGTTTTAGGTGTTTTGTAGTGTAAGGATTTTCCTGATATCTAGTCTGTTGTTGCTTTAATGGAAGTAAGCCTTTCTTATTTTAATATTTTTAAAAACACGTGTTGAAATTTGTTTAAATGTCAAACATCACTCTCTTCTCCTTCTTCAAGTTCAATCCCTCAATCCTATTCCCCTGAAGATAACTGCACTGAGGCCGTCTCCACGAGAATAGAAATGTAAGAAAAAAGTTGTCCGAATGATCAGGGCCCAAACGGGTTAAAAATCCATATAAGTCGTTGTTTTGTTTGATATTGAAAATCTGGCTTTCAACTTCAGCTATTCTTTGAGTTGACTCCAAAATAGCTTATGAAATAGTGAAGCCTAAGGCTGAGCAACTGTGCACACCACAGGTTTGGATTAATGGATGTGAAGTGAAAATACTCATCTGAGCTACCTGGGTTGGCAAATATTACATGCTTTAAACGCATCTGAAAATTTTCAGTTTTGGTGTGTGTGAGGCTGCCCCAAATTTGAACACATCCCTATTTCATGCACTTAAAATAACAGCATCACTGCTCTACTTTCTGTGAGGTAATCTTTCTGTTTAGAGTGTCCCTCCCTTAACTAAGCCCTTTGGGGTTATAACTAAAAATCCATTTTCATGATCCTAATTTTATTTAATTTAGAGTAGACGAAAGCATCAGTTATCCTAGCTAGATAACCTAATGGAGTGTGTAATCAGGGTCCATCTGGCAGGTCCTAGAGTAGCTGAGTGCAATGGCTTTCTGCCAGGAGAGCTAGAAAGGATCACTTTGCATTCCCCAGGGAGGACAGGAAAGACAGAGCAGCACAACACTGTGATTTTCATGACATCAAGTGGCCACTTTACACCACTACTCTTCTCTTTTCTTTTTCATGTGTACTTCCCAAACTTGATGGTAATGGGGTTTAGGACATGCTACCCCCAAATATGCATCTTGGCATACTAACTATTTTTTTAGTAGGTTCTCATTAGTTATCTGTTTTATACATAGTAGTGTATATATGTCAATCCCAATCTCCCAATTCATCCCACCCCCCATTTTCCCCCCTCGGTGTCCATATGTTTGTTCTCTATGTCTGTGTCTCTATTTCTGCTTTGCAAATAGGTTCATCTGTACCATTTTTCTAGATTCCACATATATGCGTTAATATACAATATTTGTTTTTCTCTAATATTTTTAATGGGAATTTGAGACACTGCAGGTGCAGGAAGGACTTTCTGACCTTCCCCTGAAGCAGGTCATTAGACCCTCATGTGAGAGGTGCCCTCCCTATACCCAGAGGAAAGGAGCATCCTTACCTCCAAAGACAAAGGGACACAGAGAGGAACCTGAATGCACAGGCTATGCTAAGTTTCCCCCAGTTTACTACTCTTAGCTCATATCCTTTCTGTCCTATCACATTTTTTTCATGACTTTCCAGTCTTCATCAAATCTAAGATAAAAACACACAGGTTTAAATATTTCTCTGGGTCTTCATTTCCTTATGAAGGCTCCTGTGGCCCATAAAACTTAGATCACATAAATTTGTATGCTTTTCTCTTGTTAATCTGTCTTTTGTTACAGAGACCCAGCTAAGAACCAAACACGGTAGGAGGAAAAAATATTCTTCTAAAATTGCAGAGTTGCTTTTCATATCTTAAGCCTCCAGACCATCCAGGGAGGAGGAGGGCAAAGGCAATGAGATTCATGAATGGGAGGAGGTCCTAACTGTCAACTCCCTTAATCGAGAAGAAACGGATGTTCACCCAATCTGTTCCCCATTCAAAAGAGTATCTTTGCAAGTTGGAGGGTGGAAGGATGTGTGTGTGTGTGTGTGTGTGTGTGTGTGTATGTGAGAGAGAGAGAGACAGAGAGACAGAGATGGAGAGATAGAGTAACAGGCAACCAATTTGTCAATAGCTGGGTGTTTGGTGTGAAACTAGTGAGGTGTTATTACTTCATTTACTTAACTAAAGGGTTATCTGAAGAAGTTAACCTTTATTGAGAGGTTGTGTGGTTATTCACCCCCTTCCTCTAACACCCCGTGCCCCACCCCCCATATTTTAGACTGAGGAATTTCATCTATCTTTTAAAAATAAGATTCCCCCCAGGAAATTATATCATTTATATATCACAACATATTCTTATGCTTTTAGTAAAGATAGAGACTTCATAGTTACCACTCCTTGCCTAATTGGCTGTGTATTTAAAGATTACTATTAAATTACTCCTTAACTCTTTCTAGATGAGGAAAAAGATTCTTTTAGCTTTTCTCATGGGGCTTTTTTCCCCCTAGCCTTTCAGTAATCTTTGAAGATGTGCTTGAATCATCTTTCTAAGCTCTTCATGGCTTTTTTTAAATTGCAAAATTCATAAGTAGCCTATGTTGTCATAACGGTTTGAGAAATGCTAAGAAAATAGAATTACTTTAGGATGTTTCAATGCAGTCTTCTCTCTGATAAATCTCTGTGTCACGTGGAAAATGCTGACATTGTACTTTCTATTTTTTTAGATTCCAATCTTTTAAAATGGCATTACATTAAAGAGCTCATGGGATGTCATAAGTGCATAATCAATGATAAATGAACGTTTATGATGGAGATTAGGGAGTTATTAATCAATATATCTTTACAGTCTTGGCACTTAGAAGTTTAATTCAAGCATATTTAATTAGATTCCTACCAAAAATCAATTTTGAAGAAATTTGCTTTTCAAAACCAGGGATTTGCAATAACACATTTTTGTCTAGGGAAATATTTTATTGAAATAGGATTTATCTTCTATTATGCCTTTGGATTGTGTGTTTTTTTGCTTACTCTGCTCTGGCACCTGGGTAAACAAGTCCTTTCTTTGGGAGCTGAGGTTGAAAACAATTTTCAATGAAAGAACCTCAATGAAAGTTGTTCCTAGTGCTGAGGATGTTGGCAGAAACTAGAAGAGAAAATATAGAAATACAAAGAAAGATTTTGGAGAAGTTTCTTAAATCTAGATTTCCCTTGGTTGAGAAGTTAAAAAGATTAAAAATCTTGTATTATCAGGGGAAACAAGATGAAGCTTAACTTTTTCTGCCAAATTTAATTTTTTTCTGAGTCTTTGATATTTGCATGAACTCCCCAGAAAGGTCAAAATGATTTGCCAGCAAAGCAGACATTTAAATCAGGTTATACAAAATAGCAACAGAAGGAGGATAGACAGATTGATGGATAATTTTCATCTCAAGTTCTATTTTGCCTACTTCAGTCATAGGAATATATTCATTTCAAATTAAGACACAGCGGGTTTGTGTAAAAAAGAAGGAACTATCTGGAGATGATTAATGTAAAAGTCCTTAGAAAAAATAAGTACATCCTAACAGTGTGACTAATGTGAATATTTATTCCATTAGGAGAAGAGAGAAACGCACCCATGTATTGAATACACTATGGGCCAGAAATCATGTGTTTAACAGGCTGGTATTTCGTCTCTGTAAAACTTCATGAAGTAGGTGTTATATTCTCCATTTTACTGATGAGAAAACTGAAACATTAAAAAAGGTGAGGAATTGCATGAGGAGTACAGATGAAACAAGATTGACCACAAAATGATAATCGTTCAAGTTGGGTGAAGTTTCACTACACTATTCTACTTTTTAAAGTGTATTTGAAATTTTCCAAAATTAGAAGTTTTAAAATAATTACTAATAAACTTGAATATTCAAACCTATATTTTTCTGATTTCAAGCTTGTATTCTCTCCATCACACACTTAATAATTTCTGAAAAACGGGAGAAAATTGCAAGCCAGATAATACATCGGGAAATCAAATTTAATTTTAGAGAGTAAAAACTGCTTGCTTTATTATCTCAAAAAGTATTGAATCTATATGAATCTTAGTTTTAATATTTACTAAATGCAGATATCCTTCCTTCTATTGAACAAGTGGGAGATTAAAATAGATTTTTAAAATATCCTGGTGTTATTTTATTTAATTGTGTTTTGTGAAATGATTTCTTTTTTTGTTTTCAAAGAAGATAGCTCAATATTCTAAATGTTTTGTATTACATATTTATAGAGATATGTAAAATTGACCATTTTGTTCATGAGATTGAGTAGGCTTATGGAATTTGTGAACTAAGCTTTAATAAGAATGAACTTTAGCCAAGGCAAGGAAAAACCTTTAGCTGTGGGAAATGGGAACCACTTAAACGGGAATGACTTTATGGTTCTATTTTAGGTAGTTATTTTAGGTAGCCAGGACATGGAAGAAACCTAGGTGTCCATTGACAGATGAATGGATAAAGAAGATGTGGCACATATATACAATGGAATATTACTCAGCCATAAAAAGAAACGAAATTGAGTTATTTATAGTGAGGTGGATGGACCTAGAGTCTGTCATACAGAGTGAAGTAAGTCAGAAAGAGAAAAACAAATAGTGTATGCTAACGCATATATATGGAATCTAAAAAAAAAAAAAAAGGTTCTGATGAACCTAGGGGCAGGACAGGAATAAAGACGTAGACGTAGGGAATGGACTTGAGGACACGGGGAGGGTGAAGGGTAAGCTGAGACGAAGTGAGAGAGTAGCACTGACATATATACACTACCAAATGTAAAATAGATAGCTAATGGGAAGCAGCTGCATAGCACAGGGAGATCAGCTTGGTGCTTTGTGACCACCTAGAGGGGTGGGATAGGGAGGGTGGGAGGGAGATGCAAGAGGGAGGGGATATGGGGATATATGTATACGTATAGCTGATTCACTTTGTTATACAGCAGAAACTAACACACCATTGTAAAGCAATTACACTCCAATAAAGATGTTTAAAAATATATATATATATTTAAAAAAAACCCAACAAATGCAAGCATTTAAAAATTATGTGATTCAGTGAAAATGCACTACTTCAGGGCAAAGAATTACCAACTAAACATAACTAAAACCAAAAATAACCCTGGGTCCCACAAAAAGAACAGAACAGGTGGTCCAAATGAGCCTTATAATTTCAGGTATTTCTTGTTAAGCTAAAAATTTTTCCCTTGAACAAATGTTATACTAGATTACTGTTTTGAAACGTAGATTAAATCAAATGGCAGATTCCCATTTAGTATGTAAATTATTCCAGGCTGGAATCTTGATTTAATTTGTACAGATGCTTAAACAGCTTGTCAGTGATGACTTGGTTTTGGATAAGACCTATGCACATGGTGGTTTCGGATGAAACCGCAATTCTGATGGCAGGCTGAGAGTGGCATTGACTACTAAGATTTCTCAGTCTAAACCCAGAAATTACTTTCCCAGGTACCTGAAATTACATGTAAGCATATTACCTAAGACCTTATTTCAGAATTCCTGCTGGGTCATTTCTCAGTGGCACCCATTTGTTCACTGTGGAGCCATAAAGCTACCATGCAGAGTACACGGCCCCAGCTAGTAAGTTCTTGGAAAAAGAACTGTATTCATGTTCTTCTGTTAGGCATTTAACACTAAATACAAGCGAGCCTTTGGGATAGTCTATAATTTAAAAGATAGAACCACCTTGAAATTTTATTTAATTGTTTATGCCCCATGTATTATGGAATCATGGGATTGGCATTTACCAGCTTACCCTGTAACTTAAAGGAAAGTAATAGGAACACTTTCTAAAGCCTTAAAGAACATTAATTTGTACCTATATGAAAATAGAATGGTTAAATTTAAAAAAATTCAATAGCCCAAAGTTTTTTTAATATTTTATTCGTTCTTTTTTTTTCTCTAGAAAGGCTGGTCAGGTGCTCGCCATGGAGCGAGAACCAGGATAAACACCGGGTGTATAATCATGAACAATCTTGACACTATCCTCACAGAGCTTGCACTCCATCAGAGAATAAGTAATTGGTACTAGATAACTGTTTTGTCTAATATTTAATTAAATTTATCAGTTTTTGTATCATGAAAAAGAAATAGGAAGTAAATATATTTTTATAGAAGAATCACAGTCATTTTATGTGAACTTTTTATATCACATGATGGTTGAAACCATGATCAATAATTTTTAGAATTTCTTCCAAACCTGAACACTAACCTTTTGCATTATAGATACATTTACCCCACACTTGTTAAGTTTATTTTAAAATTTGCCTAGAAGTTAGAGTAGTAATTAGATATGAGTGAATTTACAGAGACTGGATCTTGAAGAGATATTAGCACTCCCATGTTCATTATAGCACTATTCACAATAACCAAAATATGGGAACAACCTAAATGTCCATTGATGGATTAATGGATAAAAAAATGTAATACATACATACACTGGGATATTATTCAGCCTTTAAAAAAGAAAGAAATTCTGCAATATTGGACAACATGGATGAACCTTGAGGACATTACACTAAGTGAAAGAAGCCACTGACAGAAGGACAAATACTGCCTGATTCCATTATTATAAGGTATCTAAAATATAAAATTCATAGAAACAAAGAATATAGTGGTGGATTCTAAGGGCTGGGTAGAGAGGAAAATGAGGAATTGCTAATCAACCTGTATAATTGTGTATATTTCAGTAATGCAACATGAATAAGTTCTAGAGATCAGAGGTACAACATTGTGCCTATAGGTAACCATACTGTATTGTACACTGAAAAATCTGTTAAGAGGATAGATCTCATGTTACGTGTTCATACCAAGAAAGAAAAGGGGGGCACTATGAATGAAAAAAATCAATAAAATGATTCTGTTAAATAAATAAATGGAATACCAAAAAGATAAAACATCAAAACCTGAAAAATATATCACTGTTTATTAATTGTGAGAACTCTGATTTTTTTTGCCTGATTACTAATTTTAAGTCCCAAGAGAAAGTTGGTTAAAATAGGAATATAGTTCCACTGTCTCTTTTATGAAGCATTAAATATAACAATGCAAAATGCTATTTAGAGGAACTGGAAGAATAAAGAAAGAAACATATTTTGTTGCTTGAGATTTAGATGGCTAAAGAAAGAAATGATACATACATAAGCTGCTATAGTTATAAGAAGCATGTAACTTGACTTGAATATCAAAGACCAGCAGAGCACACCCAGCTATTAGCTGTGGATGCATGAGAAACAGAGAACGTGCATCAGCTGCAGAGAAGATTCCCAAAGCCAAGATTCCTGAAGCCACTCTCCCAGAAGATTCTAGTTGACGTTTACATGGCCCACTGCCATGTACCCCTGAAAAGAGAGGAAACCCCAATCATCCTGTTATTCTATGCATAATAAAGTAGTGTACTGTTTTGCTAAAATCTACATTGCATAAGCACTGAAGCATTTCCAGGCTATGGTAAATAAGGTTGACTTATTGTGAACTTTGATTGAATGAAAAATCACTTGATCCAGCTCTGCAAACTGTACATATCTTTTTTCTCTCAGCGTTTGAAATAGACCAACTATGTTTGGGTTTCCATAAATCATAGACTGGAAAGGACCCATAGAGGTCACTTTTTCTTTCCTCTTCCCTTTGCAGAAGTTAAAACTCAGGCTCAGAAAAAGCCTGGTGTCAAACAAAAGCAAATCCAGACTTCAACAGGGAGAGGCTTATTTAAAAGAAAAACGATTGGAATCTGGAGAATGCTGCAATTGCCAAAATCTGAAAGTATCTTAAAATCAAACCGAAAAAGGTTTTTCTTTTAAAAGATAATCCTTTGCTATTGGGCAAGCGGAGATACACAGGATCTTTGGAGGGGAAGTTGGACAAGCAAGGGGAAGTGACCAATAGAGTCTGACAGGAAAGTGTCCCTCTGTGGTCAGCCAAGTCCCCGGAGAAACAGATAAGGCAGGGGGTGGAGGCCTGTAGGAAAGAGAGGAGCCTGATTAAAGTTTGGTCAAGACAAAGCAATAGGTAAGAAATGGGCAATTGTTAACCCTTGGTGACCGACTGAGGTACCAAGTTCTTCAACACAAACACTAGCTCTTTCTAGCACACCCTCTCTCTGCGCCATGTAAGGATGCTCTAGTAAGAACGGCCTCCCTCTTTGTCCTTGTCTCTGTTTTTCTCTTTCTTCTCTGTAACATTGTTTAAAAATTTTTTCAAGGTCCCTGACAGATACCAAACTTCCTTTCCAGAATCCTCTCTACACACTTCTTCCCCATTTGTGTGTTTGTACATTCCCTTCTTTATTTGGTCATTCATTCACTTACTTGCCCACTAAGCATTTTTGAGCTTCTCTGTGGGAAAACATGGTAGTAAACTATGGATCCTTGCTCTTGAACATAATACACCCTACTGAAGAAATGAGACAAATAAGTTTGTAGTTTTTTAAAGAAAAATGTCTTATTGAAATATAGTTGAATTACAATGTTGTGTTAATTTCTGCTGTACAACAAAGTGACTCAAATATACATATATATATTCCTTTTCATATTCTTTTCCATTATGGTTTATTACAGGATATAGAATATAGTTCCCTGTGCTATACAGCAGGACATTGTTGTTTATCCATTCTATATATAATAGTTTGCATCTGCTAATCCCAAACTCCCCAATCCATCCCTCCCCCACCTTCCCTCCCCCTTGGCAACCACAAGTCTGTTCTCTGTGTCTGCGAGTTTGTTTCTGTTTTGTAGATAAGTTCATTTGTGTCATATTTTAGATTCCACATATAAGTGATATCATATGGCAATAAATTTGTAGTTTTAATAGAGTGTGACAAAGATTGTAAAAGTTCTGATCCTAACTCAAATTGAACGTAACCCTAACCCAGTGGTTCTCACCAGGGGTGTTTTTGCCTCCAGGGGACAGATGGCAATATTTGAAGACATTTTTGGTTGTCATGACTGGGGGAGGGGCTGGCTACTGGGATCTAGTGGGCTGGAGACTGGAGATTCTGCTGAACATTCTACAATGCACAGGACAGGCACCATGACAAAGAATTACCCCGCCCAAAATGTCAATAGTGTGAGGATGAGAAACCCTGACCCAAGCCCTGACCCAACTAATGGAGTGCTTAGGAGCATATGTGCCACAGGACAATCCATTTTATAATGTGCATAATATAGACAAACTTCCAGTGTGTTCCCGCAATGTGCTGGGAGCTAAGTAGCCAGTTGTCAGATTTCTTACTACCCTCAGCTTTCTTTCTTAAAGCCATAGTTTAATTTGCGTGAGTCCTTAGGTCAGCAACCCAATCCTACCTTACATGGTTTTGCCTAAAAATTTGACACTAAGTAAGGTCTTCACTATCACCAAGAGACTAAAGACTATTTGTGTTTAAAGGGCTTGTCAAGAATACATTTTATGAAAATTTTATCTATTCTACACATTACCTGGAGAAAAGAGGAATTTTTCCTGCTTCTCCCCAGGAGCAAGTACTTACAGAGGAAATAAGTGAAGGGGAACCAATTCCTAGAACAGTTTTCTAGGAGTCAAAATAGAATTTCCAGAAAGGGAAACGAGAAGAATATGAGCTCAACAATGGACCCTGATAGGTTCAATAAATACATGGGTGTGGAACACCCCAACTTCAAAAATAAGTATCTTCAAAGTCTTATTTGATGTGAAGGCTTTGTTTCATCAGGAAGATCCGTGTGCATTGTTGGGCTAACTTCAAAGACGGCTCTGGGCTCTGCCTTCTGACTGTTGAGTATTAACTTCTACATCAGCCCATCTTCCCTCTCTCTCTGCAGTCCCCTCCTTTTGGAAAAGTGTTTCAAATTTCACAAAATATGTTCTGGGAAAAAGGAGGAGTGCTTGGACATGCATCTAAAAATCCCCAAAAACTGTAGCTTCGCAGCTGGGAGGGAAGTTTTGCCAAAACAGAAAGCCCAGGAAGGGTTGAAGGGTGACTCCAGTAGCAGAAGCTGGATACCTTCCATCCCCTAGAGACCTTCTCAAGGCTTCTCCAGCCCACTCAGTCTCCCTGCCTTCTTCCTACTGGACAAGATGCAATATCAGAAATCTGTAGTAAATAAGGATGAAACAGACACGTACCAGCCAACTCACGGAAAAGCCATAAATGCTCAGGTACACCATGTCCTCTCGGAGGGCCTTTCCCTTTCCAGAAGGCTCTTTGTCCTCTGCTGCCATTTTCACCAAAATCAAGGATTACTGTTTATTTGTTAAGGATGACTATGTCCTCAGTTCTTTTTTTTTTTTTTTTTTTTTAAAGAGCTATTGGCATAAGTGCATTCTTTTTTTTTTTTTTAATTTTTATTTATTTATTTATTTATTTTGGCTGTGTTGGGTCTTCGTTTCTGTGCGAGGGCTTTCTCCAGTTGTGGCAAGCGGGGGCCACTCTTCATCGCGGTGCGCGGGCCTCTCACTGTCGCAGCCTCTCGTTGCGGAGCACAGCTCCAGACGTGCAGGCTCAGTAGTTGTGGCGCACAGGCTTAGTTGCTCCACGGCATGTGGGATCTTCCCGGACCAGGGCTCGAACCCGTGTCCCCTGCATCGGCAGGCAGACTCTCAACCACTGCACCACCAGGGAAGCCCCCTGTCCTCAGTTCTTACTAATGACAATTGAATGAAAGTATTATATGCATGAAAGGCCAGAGAGCAAATTATATGGGATAATGCAGTAACTTGGTTGTGGAGAGAAGATTGGATGGAGGGTTGTTAGAATCCAGTCTGGATGCACTTTTATTCTAGCAGATAATTGGATATGGTAGGGAATGGGGTAAGTGGGTATGGAAAATAGTCTTAATAGAAGGCAACAAACTTTGGCAAATCCCCACATGTATAGTTAAGGAAAGATACAGATATTTAAGTTGTCTCAACTGGAAAACTTTGAAGTGATAAGACAGATCCTAGAGCAGTAATTTTCAAACATCTTTGACTAAAGCTTGAGAAAGAAATATCTTCTATATATTGACCAGTACATATATATGTGTGTGTAAACTAGTTTTCACAGAACAGAATTTATCCTTACAAGCTGATACACTCTCTATTCTATTCTATTCTGGTTAGAAATCCACTAAGTTGATTTCAAGATCTGTATGTTATATTCATATATCTGTATGTTAAATATTTCAGGCTGGTTGGCCACATATCTTTCTTTGTTTTTATTTGGTTGTTTGGTGGGATCTAGTTATTTATTTTTTACAACCCTTGTCATATATTCTTTTTTTCCCCCTTACAATGTTTTAAAAATGTAAAAACTATTAGCTATGGTAGCCCATGGGCCATCATTTGCCCACCTCATATTAATGGTTTGCAAATCACAGTTTAAAGACTAGAGTTACTAAAAGGTTAGAGAGAGGAAAGAGTTTTGATAGTTTGACCTTGAACCACCCAACTCGCCATGGCCAAACCATGTTTGACCAGTGGGACAGCAATTTGCAGCCCCTGTTTTTAGGGATGAGTGAAACTCTATCTTCCATGTATAGCTTCATCAAAGCCTTTCGTTATATTGTTTCTTTAAAATTTTGTGACAATAACTCGTTTCTTTTTCAAAGTAGTTGGTATTCAATGTCGAAATCACTACAAGATTATCCAAGAATATAATTTGAAAGAATACCTTTCTTGCACAATGATAAGATACAACTACACGTACCCCTGAAGATAAACTATAGCTACCCCCAAAGTTTGCAAGGGCTTCTACTGCTCCATTATATATTGTGGAACTCTGGGACAATGCCTTGTAATCTCACAGGATTTGAACATAGTTTAAAACCTGGTTAAAACCTGCTGTGGAAAAAGCCCACCATAGGGACCAGTAAAAAATATGTGTTGAGGAGTAGCACTCCTTCAAATCTTAGAACTACTGCAGAAACTCTCAAAGCTACACTTTCTGGCTTTGGGCTGCTCAACTAGCCATCATCCAGGTCCCCTGAAACAGTGATTTGTTCTTGGCAGACTGGTTCGTGATCCTTTTGAGGTTCCTCTAAGACAGCATCCTTTCCTGGTGGCTTTGGAGGAGCTTCTTTGCTGGGTTTTGCATGAAAAAACATGCTCTTCTTAGGCATTGGTAGGAAAAGTGAGAAAAGGAAGGTCATGGAGACAGAGGCCAAGGATAGGACGTTGAGGTAAAAGTATGATAGGTTGGCCAGGGATACCAAGAGTTGGGGCAGCACTGAGGCCGCCGTGTAGGCCACCAGCGTGGCACTCCTGCAGTAGCCGCTCACTTTCTGATAGTGCTCTGGGCTGACCACGCTGTAAATGTAGGCATAGTAGGCCACCTCGGTGGCGGAGACCATCCCATAGAAGAACTCTACAACCTGCATGGTCTTCACTCCTTGGCCAAACAAGAGCAGCAGCCAGGTAATGATGAAGCTAATCCCTTGTAGGATGATGACTGGCTTGTAGTGGACGTGATCGGTGAGGATAAACACGGGGAACAGCACCAGGTAAGAATACAAAGTGAAAGACGTCTTTTGTGATCTATAAGAATAAATGGGCAGGGCGTGAGGACAAAACCCCAGGAAGAGAAATGTGCCACGGCTCTCTGACATATGCATTATCCGGATGGAATGTATCAATCCGAGGACACATTGCTTGGCCCCTGCCAAAGTGGGTCCACTTTGATACTTCACATGCATTTCTGACAGTATAATGAAAAACAAAGGAAAACTGAAATTCAAGGAAACAAACTGCAACGATGATAGATGTTCATCACATGTGGATTTATTCCTCCAGGTGTAAAGAAAGAGCAGCTATTGCTCTTAGTTGTTATCTGCTTCTTACATGTTAACACGTAATTTGATCTGCATAAGCTATGGAGGCTGGGAAAAGAGTCCACGATGCATACATTCATCTTTCACACTGCATGGTATTTCCAGGGCAATTCAGGGCTGCTCAGGTACTGTTGCCTGTGAGCACTTAATAGTTTACTCTTCTTCAAAGTCAGAACCACAAGGGTAAAAAGGATGTTTCAGTCCTGAAGAACCTGAACATCTTCACCTTTGATCTGCATCAGTGTGCAAGGACAGACCATCGAGATACCATCATGGTGATCATGCAAATATAAAGCAAATGGTCAGTTCAAGATTGAGAGTCAAAGAAAGAAATGTGTTTGTGTATCTTGCTCTTCCACATTCTTGGCCTTATTTTATTGGGCTGCGATGGAGGAGCCATGAGAAATTGCTTAGTAGCTCTCTTGCTTAAGTCAACTTGGGTCACAGTTTCCCACAGAACACTGGCTGTATTAGCAAATTATCTGACCCCATCAATAGCACATGATTATTTCAATTTCCATAAGAGTAATGTACAGTGGAGAGGAGATGACGTAGAGGAGGTTGGGGTAGACCCTCTCGAATCTCAGTGTCTCTCAGACCTCTGAAATAAACCCACTGATTTACTGAGCCTGAGAATGTCCTTTGTTTTGACAGAACCTGTGTCCTCACCTCTTGAGTTCCCCGGTGGACTTTTTTTTTTTTAATTTATTTATTTAATTTATTTATTTTTGGCTGCGTTGGGTTTTTGTTGCTGCGCGTGGGCTTTCTCCAGTTGCGGTGCGGGCTTCTCATTTTGGTGGCTTCTCCTGTGGCGGAGCACAGGCTCTAGATGCGCGGGCTTCGGTAGTTGTGGCTCGCGGGCTCTAGAGCGCAGGCTCAGTAGTTGCGGTGCAGGGGCTTAGTTGCTCCGCAGCATGTGGGATCTTCCTAGAATCAAACCCCTGTCCCCTGCATTGGCAGGCGGATTCTCAACCACTGCGCCGCCAGGGAAGCCCTCCCCGGTAGACTTTTATCTAAGTGTTCTTAAAGTTTGGTAGAACATTATTCTTGCTCTTCCTGGCCTTTAGGTCTAATTACCAACCTGGGAAAAGCTGCATTCCAGATCTGCTTTTTAGGACAGTCTGGAGTCTAAGTCTGGAATCTAAATTTAGCTGGGCTATCTCCCAGCTAAACCAGTTTGCACTTAACGGCATTCAAGGGTGACATGTACTTGTGTTTAGTGTGAGGAAAAAATGGTGGATTGGTTTGGGGGCGAGGTTTCCTTGGTGTGGGGTGAGGGGATGTAGATGGTGGCCGGGCAGGGCAAGGAAGCAGAGGAAGATAAAACTGTCATGCCCCATTTGCTGAATCACCAGGATGTAAATCAGATGGTAGTGATTTTTTTTTTTTTCCCTAAAGAAAAGTGAACTGATTGAGCTCTTTGTCTGATCTTTTTATTGCTCAATGGTTCAAAGCAGTGGTTCTCAAATTTTAACATATCTCAGATTTACCTGGAGGGATGGCTAAAAATAGATATTCAGATTCAACAGATCTTGGGTGGGGCCTGAGAACTTATATTTCCAACAACTTGCCAAATGATGTTGATGCACTGGTCCGGACGATACTTTGAGGTCCACTGACTAATGGGCTTCTTGAGATTAGATCCTATCACCTAACAGTTAAAACTGCCTTAATGTTTACAAACAAAGAGGGGAAAATCTTCAGAGGATTTTTCACATGGTTTTCCAGTAACTTTTTCCCCTCCAAATCTTACACTATCTTCTAAGACTTGCGCTCATAACTAAGAATGACTTTATTTTAGGTTAATGATAATAAGCAATGAAGTCCTCAAGTATTATTTTTGTATAACTGAAAGATCAAAGCTGTTTTGCACCCATCCTATTTTTGTTGTAGCTTGAGTTTATAGTCTTACATGACAAATACATGAAAATCATTCAGGCCCATTTGTTCACATTTGAGATGTAGGAAGTGCTGATATTTTGCTCCTACCCAAGGCTTTAGACATTGGCTCTAACTAGACTTAAATCTAAGATCAGCATGGTAGCTAACTTACCACACTGAGGCTTATATTTTCTTCTGGTCCTGCTAAGTAAAATATGACAAATGGCTCTGATAGTGTCATCATTGAGAAAAATCCAAATAAGCAGAGAATGATTGGGGGAAAAACCCAGGAATGGCTTGGTGAAGTTTGGCACCAATTGAAGGATGGTTAAACCACTGCAGAAAGAAGAGAAAAGCAGGTAAGAAGAGTGGTTATCAATCCAATTGACTTCTTTTCATAAAACTTGCATTCTCTTCCCCATGCTCCATTGTGACAGTGAGAATGTATCACAGGTCAAAACACAAAACTTGAATCTTTTCTTTTGGATTTCTTGGTCTAAAGAGAAAACTAATGATTATTGAAAGACACTGTAGTAAGGGATTAAATTTCATCTCAGATGGAATGATGGGGTCGCTGATAGAAAAGTACTCTCAAGCTTTGCCTGAGTAAGTCAGTCACACCCTCCTTTTGTCTTTTATGGTAGAAAACAATCAGGAAATTGCTCCTGAGGCAGAAATCATGGACAGAAGATAAGATTGGTAGAATTTAGGTAGAGAAGAGAGTTTCCAACAGACGTAATTGCTAAGCAAAAACATCTACTTTGTGCCCCCCCCCACCATCAAGAGCTTATTAACATGTAGCTGTTGATAAACTGGAAATTCATTTTACTGAGTATTTAGAAGTGGTGAATAAAATGGCCTTTGGGAAGTAAGGATTTATAAAGCAGTTAGACCCCTTGCTTTTTCTAAGTACAGTCATCCCTCGGTATCCCTGGAGCATTGGTTTGGGGTGGGGGGCAGGGTGGGACGTGGATACCGGTGCTCAAGTCCCTTATATAAAATGGTACAGTTCAGTCATCCCTCGGTATGGATCTGAGGTTAGTTGAATTCAGGGATGTGGAACCCGCGGATGCCGAGGGCCGACTGTATCAAACTCAAAGTGAACATTGATTTAGTGTAAGAAGCCTGAATTAATTTCAACTGTCATCCATCGAGGTGATTTGATTTGTTTTTAATACCTATTTTCAGAAGAAGAATTATCATGCCATCTAGATAATGTCATGGGTAAAATTAAAACACAACACTTAGAAGTATTTTTGGGAGTTGATATTTAGCCTGTGCCCTGTTCCTATTTTTTTCCATGTATGTTGCTACTACTGAAAAGTGAGAACTTATGTGCTGGATGATAAGCCTTAAGTCTGGCTGACAAAAAAGAAAGACGTGGGTATCCTTTAGAAAGGCAATACACAGCTCCAGGCGAAATCTCACTCACTTGGTCATTGACTGGGTTTTCCTCTCTGAAGCCTTCTGGCTCTCTCCTGCTTCTCTCCCTCCTTACTCTGGGTCTCATCTCAATTACAGCCCTGGGCAGGACATTATGGCACGGCAGTCAAAGACAGAGCTCTAGAGTCAATTAGGTCCAAATCCTTCTCTGCTACATACAGCCATGTGACCTTAGGCAAGTTCCTGGACCTCTTTGCACAGATTTCTCACGTGTAAAATGAGGACGATAATAACTACCTTATATGGTGAGGATTACATGCATTAGTACGTGGTAGAACAATGCCAGTTCATAAGCACGAGCTATACAGTCTGTAATATTGATAGCTTTGAAAGGTACTGATGTGCGGACGTGCAGTTCTGCTCCTTAGCCTGGGAGCTCCTCAGGAGCAGGGATTCATCTTTGTCACCCAGAGTCTAGCACAGGACCTGACACACTGAAGGTCTCCTGGAAAGTTGTTGTAAGTACAGCCATTGGACCAAATGGAGTTTCTAACTGACCAGAAAAATTCAAAATAATAAGAACAAGAAGTTTTCCAAGTGTTCACTTATTTAAAGTTGTTCTCTGGAGTGGGAACTACACGCCATTTGATTTTCAAAAATATGTAAGTTACTCTTAGGGCAGTTTTGGAATAAGGAAAGGAGGATTTCCTGGTGGGAAGACATCGGCTTTGTGGTTGAGCAAATTCAAATCTCTAATCTGCCCTCTCAAGTCGTGTGACTCTGGACAAGTTTCTTAGTGTGTTGGGACCTCAGTTTTCTTCACCTGCACAGGTGTATTGTAATGTCCATCATGAGTGTAGTTGTGGGGAGATTTCCTGGCATAATGCCTGTCATTGTTGCAGGTACATAACATGGACTAGATTCCTGCCTCTACCTGGAGAATCCACATCCAACTTCTGTGGCAATGGATAGGGAAAATACTAGAGAGTGGTGGCATTTGGCACCATTGTGCTGGTTTCTGTTGGAGCATGACATGCTTAATCTGCAGGTAGGTTCTAGAACCTGGGACAGTTAGGTTTTAAGTGAGTGAATTTAGCAACCGAGATGGTTTTTACACAGATCAGTCCTGCTGGCAGTTAAGGGGAACAGCCAGGGTAGTTTTCTATTCATCAGAAAATAATCCCCTAAAGAACAACATACTAAATAATTGCATACTTTATAAAAATTCATAATTTCTCACTGTCAGACCCATTGGTTTTTGAAAGTGTTTTTGAGAGAGTAGTAATTCTTGGGATACTACTAATAAAATGCAGAGCAGAATCAGATAGTTTCTAATAGAGGTTGTATCGAGGAAATCTCAAATCCCCCTCCTGAATCTATGCCTCGGTTGTTGGCAGGGATGAAATAGCGTCATTTTTGAGACCAGGGACTTTGGTTCCAAAGAGACCATGTCTCAGGTTTTTATGTTGAAAATAACTTCCGATTCTACCCCTAATGTCGGCAGCCAGTTGGTAAAAGCAGAATATTGGACTCAAAATTTGTGGATTGGTTTGACTAGATTATGGAATCCATTACCACCACCATGAAAAGACTCATATAACAAGTGATCACATGGAGAAATAGTACAACAAATCCTCTCAAATGTGAGATTTCCACTACAGTACTCCAGTTAGGACAGGCTCCAAGTTTGCCCCCTGCTGTTATCTTTATTTATTGCAAAAACACGGTGTGTTTTTATTTTACCTATCGATGTTCTGCCTACACAGCCCCTCTGAATTGAATGACTTTCCTATGGTCTACGGAAACCTAATGGCTCCCTAGGAAGAACTTTGAAAACATGAGGAGTACAGTAGTCCTTGATCTGTTGTCTCTGCTAAGATTGAAGGGAGCAGAAAAACTCAACCTGAAAGATGAAACACACCTTTCTTAGAGCTCTTTTTCTAATTCCAAGGCATTTTTTTTTTTAATTTTAAAAATTAGGGGTGGAGTTGTAACTTTTAAAAAGGCCAGATACTGAATTTACAATCCCAGATTGTCTTAGTGGTACAATTTTTAATATTTCAAGCAGGTGATAATTTTTAGTTAATTTTTAACCCGTTGCTTCAAAGGTTACTGGTAATCAGTTAAAATGTTACCAAACAAAGGCCTTGATATGCTTCTAATTATGTTAAAATGCAAAGTTGGGTGCACTGAAAGCGGGGGGCTTCTGTTTCAGGACACTGATCTATCCTAGCGTCATTGCAGCTCTGGAGTCCGGGAACCTGGGGGCCCTGGCTGGTTGCGTAGCTGGCTCACTCCATGAGTGGGTGGGAATTAAATAAATATCCCAGCTATTATGTGATGTGGGCCATCAGACACATATATATTATTTTCTGTTGTACTTAATCACAGTTGGCTGAACTTACTCAAATTCCTTTGTCTTTCTGAGTCCCACTGATTAAAAGAAGATAAAAAATTATGTACTTTACCATTTGTGAGGAGTAAATGAGGTCAACAGGAGAGGGCTCAGAGCAGTGCCTAACACAATAAATACCAGTGTCTTTCCCTTGCCTTTCTTTGAGAATCTGCTCTAGTCTCAGTGACCCAGGAAATCACAAGGGCCAAAGAATTGCTAATACATTAAAAGCTCATAATATCAGCTCCAGCTAATTTGGATTGTGGATCATTAGTACAAAATGTATAATTAATGTCAAGGTTATTTTAAGACAATAAGGAGAGATTGAAAAAGTAAATTGACAGTTTAAATAAGGTTGCAAGGAAAACTATTTCTTGAAGGAATTACCTTGTCTGAAAACCCCTTATAAATACTAACTTACGTAAAAAAATCATAAGTCATACTTATCTGCCCTTTAATCAAACCTTTATGGTCTTTCACTACAAGAACACTTGGTCAGTTTAGTTAGGTTCTGCTCAAAATACATGTTGTCCACACACATACTTCTCCATTCAGATGTTTTACTAGTTCATTTAGATTCTTCTCCTTATAGTCTAGATTAATGAACATTTACTGCATGTACTTTTTAAAGAATTGAAAGGAAATGATCTCTATATTCCAGCTCATCATGACTCAGTGCTAAAAATATTTTTTACCCAGATTACGTATATCAGCATTCCATAACAACATTCTCCGTCTGGACACTGCCTTGCCCTTTTTTTTTTTTTTTTTTAAATTCAAATAGGAATTATTTATGTATTTATTTATTTAGTTTTGGCTGTGTTGGGTCTTCGTTTCTGTGCGAGGGCTTTCTCCAGTTGCGGCAAGCGGGGGCCACCCCTCATCGCGGTGCGCGGGCCTCTCACTATTGCGGCCTCTCTTGTTGCGAAGCACAGGCTCCAGACGCGCAGGCTCAGTAGTTGTGGCTCACGGGCCCAGTTGCTCCGCGGCATGTGGGATCCTCCCGGACCAGGGCTCGAACCCGTGTCCCCTGCATCGGCAGGCGGATTCTCAACCACTGCACCACCAGGGAAGCCCTGCGTTGCCCTTTTTAACCAGAAGTGTTGGTTAATACACACTGACTGTGTAGCCTCATCATTTTTTAATGGTGATTAGACAGATTTTCTCCTAGTTCACTTTCAATGCTCACTTAACTCATCTCACTATTTCCATGCTATGAGCTAGCTGTAGGGACTCATTTCAATAGCATGTTTCCTTCGCACCCAGGAAATCGCAAGGATTGATGAATTGTTGATACCAGTTTTGGTGCTGGGAAGTGGGAGGCTGCTGTGACAAACACCTAGAAATGTGGAAGTGGCTTTGGAACTGGGTAATGAGCAGAGGCTAGAAAAGTGTTGAGGTACTTGATAGAAGAAACTTAGAATACGTTAAAGAGATTGTTGGTAGAAATATGGACATTAAAGACATTTCTTGATGAGGCCTTGGAAGAAGAGAGAGGGGCTATAGAGAAAGGGTCTACTGTCTTAGAGAATACATATATCATCAGGAACAGAATATTGTTAGAAATATGCATGGTAAAGGTGCTTCTGGAGAGGTCTTAGATGGAAAGGAGGACCGTGTCATTGGACGCTGGAGGAAAGGTGATCTTTGTTATAAAATGGCAGAGAACATGTTTGAATTCTGTTCTATTGTTGAAAGTATAATAGAACTTGTAAGCAATGAACTTGGATAGTTTGCTTGGAGATTTCCAAGCAGTGTAGAAGGTATAGTTTGGCTTCTTGAATTTTTGATAATTTGGACAAAATGTAAGATGTATTTCACATTAAAAAATTTTCACTGAATATACTCTATCCTGGATTTCCACGTATACATACTTTCATTATTGTTAAATATAAATAGGACAAATGAGTCTTTATTTATATGTGGAGTAAAATTTCCCAGTTTGTTTTTGCAGCTATGGATAAATATCTTTAGCTAGGTAATGAACATCAGTTACATCAGTGGTTGTTTGAAAACTTAAGTATTCTCATAAAAGACTGAAATGTTAGTTTTTAAAATTTAATGTTATATGAATTGCAGAAATGATACTGCCTCGCCCTTTTAGGTGACCTGCCTTTTTAAGCAAACCGTAATTTTCCAATAAAAAAATTATAAATTTACGTATAGCTTAGTCATTACTCCACTTGTAAAGTTATCTTATACTGATTTTCTGCTTGTGAGACTAATGTGTATAACCATTGCTCTGCTTTTTACTGGCTCTGTTGTCTTTGTCAGGTTATCAAGTCTTGGAAACAAGTGTGCCATGGTGGCAATGAAGGTTCCTCTTGTATGGGAGGCTGGTGCTCCCAGAGCATTTAGTGAATTCATGCTTTCAGCCAGCGGAGCCCTCATCCATCCTAAGTATTCAGGCAGCCTCTGGGGCAAGGAAGAAGGAAGAAAGACTTTTTTTCTTGTTGTTGTAGTGAAATTGCTTTAATCCATGCACCTTTATCTGGTTTCCCTGGTCATGAACAGAACATAAATTCACGATGGCTGGCCAGAAAAAAAAAAACTTATGCTGGAAATACCATCCTTTATTCGTCTTATCATAGGTCAGCTTTATAGGGTTTTCACCACTACTTCACAGTGCGAACCCTGTTTTTTACAATGGGTGTTATCACCACAGAAATTTTCTTTCAAAGTAAAAAGTCCATCAGGCCCATTCTAGAATGTTCTTTTGTCATTCATGGCAGTGCTACAAAAAAATCGGGTCCAGTGATTTGTTGGAATAGATGTAACTCCTATGGCATAAAGTGAAAACTGCTGAACAAATGCTAAGTATGGAAACTCTTCTGTTTATGAGCTTTTGGGTTTTCAACAGGCTGTTCCCAAGTTCATTTTTCCTTAATTAAAGGCAACACGGTATAAAAAATTGCTGTCCACCTGTGAGTGATAGGCTGACTTGTGATTTTGCTCCTCATCTGGGAGGCGTGTTTAAATACTGATTTTGGGGTCCCTCCCCCATTAACTGACACAGTGGGTCTTGGGGAGGGAGATGTGGGTTCATACTGAATATTTTCATTTCTAACAAGTTCCCAGGTAATGCTGATGTTACTGCTTGGGGACTTCACTTTGAGAGTCACTGCTTAGCAGGCAGTCATCTTGGTCAACTCTTAGGTTGAAAGTTTGAAAGAAGAGATTTCTGTAGTAATTTTAGCTTTACTTTCTTTGAAGACTAGACACTAGAGGGCGGTGTGACCACAGCACACACACTAAATCGAGCCTAGTGATTTCCAACTAGTCTAAACTACTGCTTCAGCCCAGGCATCTTTGATTTTAACTGTTTTGTTTATTGACGTTTCACATTGGAATATACATGTAAGAAAGGTTCTGCTGCTAAAAATAACTTTAAAAGCTGCACTCTCTCCAGTCCCTTCTCTGTAAAGTCATAGATCCTGT
The DNA here is from genome assembly GCF_949987535.1 of Balaenoptera acutorostrata. Taxonomy (NCBI): domain Eukaryota; kingdom Metazoa; phylum Chordata; class Mammalia; order Artiodactyla; family Balaenopteridae; genus Balaenoptera; species Balaenoptera acutorostrata. The sequence goes on from NC_080071.1 coordinate 83,709,209, forward strand.
TATCTGGAGAGCTGGGGCTCTACGGAGAGTGTGTGTGATTTTATGTCCCCTTATCCAGACAATTTTATTTTATTTTTTTAATTTTTAAAGAATTTTTTTAAAATTAATTTTTATTGGAGTAGAGTTGACTTACAATGTTGTGTTTCTGCTGTACGGCAAAGTGAATCAGTTATACATATACATATATCCACTCTTTTTTGGATTCTATTCCCATACAGAGTATTGAGTAGAGTTCCCTGTGCTATACAGCAGGCAGGCCCTTATTAGTTATCTACTTATATATAGTAATGTATATATGTCAATCCCAATCTCCCAGTTTATCCCTCCCTGGCACCTTTCCCCCTTGGTAACCATAAGTTTGTTTTCTACATCTGTGACTCTATTTCTGTTTTGTAAATAAGTTTATTTGTACCGTTTTTTTTAGATTCCACATGAAAGTGATATCATATGATATCTAATTCAGACAACTTTAGAATTGAAAGATGAGTTAGCTCTTTGAGGCTCGCATTTCTAAAAGTGCTTTCAATGAACCCAAGTTCAATTAATAATGGAAATAGGGTTTTGAGACCAAGTAAGTTCGGAAACATTGGGTTAAATAAAGTTATACAGGTTCCTTTACTGGAATGTTCCTCAGAGCCTTTATTTGTCAACTGGAAACCACTGGGAGGGGGTTGTAGAATGCAGGGTGACTGTGGGTATTTTGGACAGGAATCAATGATCTGGTCCTAATCCTTCATCTTTTCCAGAAGGAATCAGAGACCAGTAGATAAAATGACTGCTGGGCAGGGACTTTCCACAGGATCAAACACCTACGGGACTGCGTGCAGTGACAATGCCCAGCCCAGTCACATGCAACTCCCTACGGGCCCTTGGGTCTTCATTTCCACTTGTTGGAATATCCTTCCTCCAAGTACCTGCAGGCCATGCCCCATCACTTGGTACAGACTGTGCTCAAATGCCTCTTATCAGAGACAACTTCTCAGACCACCCTGTTCAATATGGCCCTTCTGATGTCATCCTCTGTTTCCTTGCCTTGCTTTGTCACCACCTGTTATATATTAATATGCTTAATCGTTTTTATCTGTTTATTCCTTCTAAAATAGGAGTGCCATAAGGGAAGGGGTTTTTTAAAATTGAAGTATAGTTGATTTATAATATGTGTTAATTTCAGGTGTATAGCTAATGACTCAGTTTATATACATATATGTATATTCTTTTTCAGATTCTTTCCCATTATAGGTTATTATAAGATGTTGAATATAGTTCCCTGTGCTATACAGTAAATCCTTGTTGTTTAACAGAAGGGACTTTATCCATCTTGGTGTCTGCTATATTCCTAAGTAGATGCTCATTAACCTTTTTTGGATAAATTAACTAGTGCTATCCAAGTATATAAGATTGATTATTGTATCAGTCAGGGTTCTCCAGAGAAACAGAACCAATAGGAGTTTTATATTCAATATTATGTGCTAAATGTGTTAAAATGGTAAAAACTGGAGTGCTTTATGAAATAGTTCTAACAGGATCCAGATAATCTGAACACTCTTTAAATTTATAGGAAAATTTCCACTTGCATTTCTGGGGTTAAAAGTCCAATATCTAACACTTTTTAGTTTAATGGTATTTTATTTTTATACTCTCTGGTTATGTTAGAGAATATTCTTACAGGCTTCAGGAAGTTTGAATTTAAATATTTTTAAGATAATGGGTATTTACATTTATGCAAAGGCATTTCTGAGAAGGAAATCTACACCAGGTTTGACTGTGATTAAAAATAATGTTATAAACCAGTGTTACTTCAATGAAAATAAAATAAAAATAAAAATAGCAGGATGAACGTAAGGAAAGTATACAGTTGGAAATAATTGAAAGCAGAAGTTAACCAACAGAAAATAAAGAGATGACAAAGGATTAAGAACTCATTGTGACTTAATGGGTGGCCTTAAAAGACAATGTGTTCAAGAAAATCTGCACCAAATTTTTCAATAAATGTACAGCTTTCTTAAAAGAAAAGATAACTGCCTTGGAGAATACTGGTCATTTAAAAACCTTCCCCTCTCCGAACCTCACAGGAGTGCCTCTAATGGGCAGACTGACCTACAGCCATACAGGGAAGTGAATCCAGGCAAATGTCTTTCCAGGTTTCTTCGATGCAGGAGGGAGGGGGCCCCCGGAAGGTGGTGGTGGTGATGGTAGTGATGATGTTGAGTTGCCAACAAACAAGGAAGCACAGGATCTTTCAAAGTTGTTTTTGAGGTTAACTACCTTACAGTGATAAGGTCTACCTTGCCCGCCATGCTGAGTCTCAAAGGGCTTTATCTTTTCTCCTTGAATCACAAGACCCCTCCCACACTTCTCCTGCTGACCATGAGGTAATAGGGTAATAGAATTGAGGAGTGGAGGGGTGTGTGTGTGTGGTCTCCGAAATAAAAGAAAGCTTGAAAATAGATGTGTTGTGTCAAAGAACTCACCTGTTAAATACCTGGCTTCTGGTATTAGCTGGAGCAATCCTGTCTACATGAGAGATGAAATTATCTTTATAAATGCATTTACACTAACTTGCTAGTGACAGTCGATTAGTCCTCTGATAATTTTGCTTTGAAAGGAGGTTAGAGATAATGCTCACCATGAAAGATGATACTCACCTGAAAAAAGAATGAGGGTGGTTCCAGCTCTCAACAGGAGAAGAGCTTTGGGAGGGATGGACCTTCCAGGTCACCCTGTATCGTTCACCACCCACTCTACCCTTTCACAAGCTGGGTCCACATGAAGATGCCTTATTTGTGAATTAGATGAACTGACCTCTTCTTTGAGGTAAAATAAATACTGATCCAATTTATATCAACAAAGCTCTTACTTAGAGTAGGTGGCGATGACAACCAGAAACAGGATTATGTCACTAGAGAACAATAATGACAATGAAAAAAAATTTGCCAATGATTAAGTGGAGGTGACTGCTTTCCATCTACCTCTACTTCACAGAAAGTAGCGAGTTGCTCTTCTACGCAGGATGCTTCTGGGGTTTTCCAGGTCTTTCTTGTGTAAGTAAGTGATGAGTCATCGATGAGCCTTACTGGGGTCATCTCTTTTCTGTGCTTCTGGAAGCCCAGTCTCTTCTTTTGTCCATTATATTTCTATCTATTCTGATCATGAGTTGTTTGCACAAGTCCAAGGTTGAACTTTGAGCTGAACTTCTTGTCTTTTCTTCTCCATGTCTCTCATGGACCTATGACTATTTCTGCTGTCCTGGAGATGCTGAAATTCTGTCTTTTCTCATCTTTTTGTCGATTCTAGCATTCTTGCCCTCTGAATTTGGCTTGAGAAAATCAGAAATAAACCTAATAGAAAAAACATAATCTCCCACTTGATGGGGATGGGAGAGGACCAGAGCCTCCTTGAAGAGAGGAGAGGATGAATAGGAAAAGGTGCCAGGATCAGGCAGAAATAGAGGAAGATGATCTTGAGGAAGAAGGGAGATGGAAGTTATTTTGCCCAATTGATAAGGAGACCAATAATGTTGCCAGGGTTGTTCAGGTTCTTGAATTCAAATACCAGCTTTATCCTTTTCTAGCTGTGATTTTGGGCTTTTAACATGTGGTAACTGATATTATCCTTGCTACTCATTGCTGCTTCAGTTATTCCCAACCTCCTTAAGAAAATATCAACAAGCTCATTTTTTGGTAACTCATTTAGCTTGACCACTTTCTCCTAGTTGCTGGTATCTGTTGACCTCCTGATCACTTTTCCTTAGTCATCAACCTCTTTGGCATCAACTCTTCATCCCAAGTCCTGCTATTATCTTGCAGTTCTTCAATAGCCACATGAAAATGTATCTTGTCTTTCCAGTTCCTTGATCTTCTTATTTCCAAAGAACTCTTTCTTCATTCTACTTCAGCTGTCCATCCTCATGGCTACACCCTATTCCCCCTGAATTAGAGAATTCGGTCATCTGGCTCTGACTAAAATCATCTCTTCTGGCTTATTACTCGATCAACTAGTTCCACTGCACCATTCTTCATCAAGATACCTCTATTCTCCTTCCAATCTCCCAGGCTTCTCCTTTCTTTCTTTTCCTTATTATTTCTATAATAATCATACCAATGCCCTAAATTCCCTTGCCTGTAAATGTTTTAATCACACCTGTGGGGTTTTTACAGAGGCCATTTCTTAGTTGGTGATTTTACATTCATTATTGTGTCTATTGGATTAATAGCTGAGTTCTCCCTTAGGCTGTAAACTCCATGACATCAGGGATTAAGTGTGTTATTTTATTTGCAAGTTTATTCGCAGTGCCTAAGAAATGGTCTGGTACAGTAAGGGCTTAATAAATATTTTTTAAATGAATGGAAAATCTACTGAGCCCCAGTTGCCTCATTTTTTAAAGTAGGAATCATAATATAGGCTTCAGAGTAAGGCTGGTGAAGATTAACTGAGATCTGTGCATGGAAGGAACCCAACACGGTATCTGGCATAAAGTTACTGCTCAATATAGTTTTGGTTCAATTTTTTTCCTTCTTCCCCCTTTTCCTTCCTCCCATTTTATAACTAGCAACTGTTTACCTGCCTGCATGAGTGTGTGGGTGTTCAGTGGTCCAGACCCTGGTCTCGGCGGATGGAAACAATGAGTAGTGGCCTAGGGACGGGTGGAGGGCTCATTGCTGACCTCTGGGGAGGTTCAGAGGCTCCCTTAGCCTATATTTCTCCAGACCCTTGACCACGTCCACTGTGCCTGGAGCAGGTGTTTCTGCCAGAAGGAAGTGACAGGAAGACCATCTGCTCAGAACAGCCAACAGACCTTTGATCTTGGGAGGATGGGCAGAGAGGCCAGGGTCCAGGACTGCAGAGGAGAGCTGAGGTTTTCAGCAGTCATCAGAGGATTCCTTGGTAAGAAGCAATTTTATTGGCTTTGACCTTCGACCTCAGCTCTGAGATCTGCTGGGAGGCTTCTGAGCCTGAATCCTGCCTCTCAAATGCTCAGATGTGGGCACTCCTCCAATTCTATCTTTATTCCAATGTTTGGGTGACTGTCGCAGTTGATTCATTTATGTGCCGGCCTTATCCTTTGATTCTCTCACACACAGGCCATTTACCAGGACTATAATGAGTAGCTTTTAGCATTGTATTCACTTGGGGAACTTGGTAAAAATACAAAGGTCCTGGTCTTATCTCTATAGCTTCTGATTGAATAGATAAAGTTTGAAGCCCAAGAATCTGCACGTTTACAAAGCAGTAGTTTTACTGATGGAATGGTCACAGTTTGTAGCAGCAGACCAAGGGACACTGCATTTCATGCTCTCCATTGGCCCAGGTCTCCCAAAGACAACCCCCTGAGGTATGTACAAGGATGGCCATTCACAAAGGTAGGAGGTGAGTTTATTACAACTATTGTACTTCGCGTTTTCCGCATCTCTCATGGAGATCCTGGAGTGCCCTTCCAAGAAGAGGTACTAGAATCTCCTATGTGCAATTTTCAGCTTCTACTCTGTGATTCTTCTGTTTCTGACATGCTCCACCCCTAAGCTGAGGACCACTCTGGCGTCCCTGCCCAGATTGCTTTCCCAGAAAGGGATCACCTGAGTGTCAGGTCTGCATGCTGTCCTGGTTTAGTGCTGTACAAAGTGGTATGGCAGGGCTACACTGGCTAAAGGAGACATGCACATAAATATCTGACACTCTTCAGCCCACAAAAGACTTCTACCACCTACATACCTCCTGGAAGTCCCACAAGTAAAATATGACTTGTCTTCTTCTAAAACCTCTTTAATTTTAATAACTGCCTATAAATATGGCTTCTAGCAACCTAATTCAGTCCACTTGTCCCTGTCTGTCCACATTTCCTGAGATTCTGAGCATTCAGCTTGTCTTCCAAGTATGCAATTCTCCATCAAAACCAAATCAATTCTTGGAATTCCCTGGCAGTCCAGTGGTTAGGACTTGGTGCTTTCGCTGCCGTGGGCCCGGGTTCAATCCCTAGTTGGGGAACTAAGATCCTGCAAGCCGTGAGGTGTGGCAAAAAAAAAAAAAAAAAAAAAAAAAACAACCAAAAACCAAAACCCAGAAAAAACCCTAAATCAATTCTTCCTAACAAAAGCTATCAACAAGCTCATAAAAGTAACACTGCTGGTAATTGCCGTTTTTGTTTTTTTTCACTTAATTCCTACTTGGACAGCTATTTATACCACTTGCTTTCCATGCCTTGTCTCTAATCCTTTGAAAAATTTGCAAAGTAGCTATTATCTCCATTCGGTGGATGAGAAAACAGAAATTCAGAGACAGATAATGTGGCTTGCCCAGGGTCATAGAATTTTAGAATCCAGTTCTGAACTCTTTTTTTTTTTCCTACGGGGTTAGGACATGATAATCTCAGTTTCTTTCTCTTATTCCTTTCAGGCTGGTCCACAAGCTTGTTTACTTCCTCTGTCCTTGCTGTCTACTCCTAGAGATTGAACCTGGGATGAGTTCCCAATTTAAGATTGTCACCTAAAATGGTGAATATCATAAATGTTCATGTGTCACCCCAACTGATAAGAAGTGGAGCGTGCGTTCTTGAGATTATTTCAGTGGACATTTATAGAAGATCTTCTTTGACTAGTTTAAGCACCCCATCCCCAAAAGCTGTTCCTTATACCAAAGTGATCCTTGACTATACTGCTGGTGACATCTACCAGTTGTCAGGCTTTTAGGGGTAAGACACTTAATTACCATCTGGAAAGGTTCCTAAATTGAAAGTTCAGATGAAAGGGAAGGAGCATTTACACTGAGAGCTGCCTGTGTCTGTGAGGCCTGGGGATGCAGGAAGGGGGAAGACCCCTTTTCTTCCCTTCCCCCAGGACCCCTGTTCCTGTCTGCTGCTGGTGCTACTAACAGAGTTTTGGAGGTTGCTTCGAAGATATTTTGCCTTTATTATTGCACCTAATAGTATATAATTTTGAGTATATGTTGCAGACCCTCTCCAACCTATGGCAAATTACAAGATCATTGACATTTAAATCATTATTTGACTCATGTAAAGACCTTCTCCATAACAAACCCAATGAGGAGTAGAAATAAGAATTCATACAAATTGTTGTTTTGCTATTGCCCTCTCTGTTCTGATGTAACATTTTTTCTTCCCTCTGGGATGAATAATTTTTCCGTACTATATTTTACCGTATTAAGATCAAGCAAGAGTGGTTTGATATTTGGTGAAACCAATGTCTGAAGCAAAAACTAGAAAGATGTCTTTCATCAGCTGCCTCTTCCAGCAGATTAAGTCAAGCTTGTCTGGGCTTACCTTTGTGGTCTTGGAAGAGAAGGCTCTACACAAAGGGAGAGTGTTAGCCAAAAAAAAAAAAAACAGAATTAACAAGATGAATGTGGAGTTCTGTACTCTGCTCCACTGGAACACAGAGGCCAGCCGCAATCAGTCACAATCTCAAAGTTCCCATCTATAGGGCAGATGGGATAACACCTGCCACAAATCTTTATTGAGCAATGAAGCACACCATGGAATGCCGCCATCCTCAGCAAACAGGAAGGACCACGTCAGAGTTCCATTACCACAGGTTAATGAAACGTCTGCTGTTGCGTTGGAGAGAATTGATTTTTCCTTGTATTAAAAATAAATTACTACTATTATATCAACAAATTCTTGAAGAAGTTAAGTTTTTGGATTTTCTCAGCACCTAATTTTGTTAGTGACCAGACGAACAGTCCCATTCTTACTATTTCACTAGCTTCATATGTTAATCTTATGCCATAGGGCTTTTATAAAGTCACAGTTTTCTTCCTGGAACATTTAATTGGGTTGAACTTTTAGAAGTCTGCACACTTGTCCTTTTTCTCTATGACATTTTATTAATTCCTATCTCCAAAGTTGGTTGTGTTTTTTCCTCTACCATTTTCTTTGGTAAAGTCTTCCTTCCAGGATCGCAAAAGCATTTTGGTCTTTTAGGATTAAAATTTAGACACCTACCTCCTTTTATTGCAATTATTAGTGTGCTGCCTCATTTTTCCTGTTATAACACTTGCAACCTGTTCTTGAATCACCTCCTTTAAGACATTTGCATTGTCCCCAGGCCAGCATTCCTCTGTCTGTACATGGGTATAGCTCACAGAGCTAGATGTTTGCCTGTCAGCACTATGGATTTTATATAATGGCCCTGAAGCCCACAAACATTCTTAGGTTAAGTCAGCTGTCTTTATACAGCCATCCCTTGGTACCTGTAGGGAATTGATTCCAGGACCCCCTTGGATACCAAAATCCACAGATGCTCAAGTCCCTATATAAAATGGCATAACTTTTGCATAGAACCTACAAACATCCTCCTGTATGCTTTAAATCATCTCTAGAGTACTTATATATCTAATACAATGTAAATGCTATATTAATAGTGACCAAGGAATGGCAAATTCAGGTTTTGCTTTTTGGAATTTTTTGGAATTTTTTTTTTTTGGCCTCGCCACATGACATGTGGGATCTTTTTTATTTTCTTTTTGGAATTTTTTTCGAATATTTTCTCTCTGAGGTTGGTTGAATCTGTGGATGTGAATCCCTCAGATACGAAGGATCGACTGTAATTATTTTGAAAGATCTGAAAGATAAATGACATGCATGAAGAAAACAAAAAGGAACAACAGTGTTGCCAAGATTCCAATTTGTGCAAAGTAGAAGGGAACAGGATGTGGGATGTACATTCCGCCAAATACACTTAAGAATTTGCTTTGGGGAATTTTAGCCTCCCCTTGCCCTTCAAGATTCATCCCTTATCTTTCTGGGTCATCCTGGGAGAGAAACTCAAACGCAGTACCTCTAATAATAGTCTGTGGACACAGCCAAATGCCCCAGTATTTTTTCACTCCTCCCCTCCTTTCTAATTCCAATGGTCTAGAAGAGCTAAGCTGGGGATAAGAAATTTGTAAATGATTGATTTTCATTGCCCCAAATGCCCACATTATTTTGGCAACAATGTTTTACATCCTTCTTCATAACCCACTATTTCCTTATACTGTCCCCAGAATAAACTCTGACAATAAAGTTATAGATTGGGGGCTGGGGGTAGGGACTACAAAAATTGAATACCTAAAAATGGAAATTGAAGGATTTAGTTGAATTTCATATACATTCAAATAAAATAAATTTCTAATTTACTCCTAGTGTTAAAGCAAGGAAAATCCCCTATCCATTTAGATAAAGCCATCATATGATGTCCTAATCTGGGCCAAGATCTAATCTGGTCCAGTTGAAGCAGAAGAGAATGCTAAGGGAAGAGAAGAGAGCTGTTTGATTTCTATTTCTCTGCTGAAAATAGGAAAATGGAAGGTGGTTTTTTTAAGCCTTCTGATTAATGCAGGACCTAGAACAATGACTGGTTCATATCAAGCACTCCATTAATTACTAGTACATAAAAGGTCTTACTTTCGATGGGATCTTCTCCAGGGCAATTCAGTATTTTTGACCTCAAGCAGACCGTCTCCCTTCAAGACCTCTAATTTTCCTATTAGTGCAGTGACAGTAGTTTCCAAAACCCAAACTACTGCTCTGCTACGTAATTACTCAGTACAGTGAGATATTTGAAACTTTGTCCTAGAAAAATGCTAACAATGTGGTCTCTGAGTCAAAACTTGGGTAGCTCAAGAAGACATGTATGCCTGAACATCTCACATTTAGAGAAATATCATTAACAGTAATATTAGCCAAGACTTACCCAGGGCTTACTGTGTCCTGGGCCCTCTTGGGTACATGGCATGTATGTCTTAACCCATTTAATCCTCACAAAAATCTTATGATGTAAGATCATTCTTGTCCCCATTTTGTAGGTGAGAAAACTGAGGTACAAAAATGTCAAGTATCTTTCCCCAAGTCATTCGGTGCACAGGGATGGGAAGCTGGGCAGGTTGACTGCACAAATAAAACAAATCCCCCTGAAGCTCCATCAGAATACCATATCAAATCACCCGATTCCCTCTTCTGTCATCAAGGAAGACAGGAGGTTGGCAAATGGATGGAGTTACCTTTTCTCATTTCTGCCTGTTTTGATTCCTTTCTGGATGAGTTCTTATTTCTGCTTCTCCTGCTCCCAGTATCCGTGATCGCCCAGCTTCTGAGACCCCCACAGCCACCCCCCCTTCACTGCTAAACTGTAAGGGCATAGTCTGGACACTGAGGCGTACACCCGGCTGAAGTCAACTTCTTTTGTAAAGTCACACAAAAACTCGATTTTTGGGTCCAGTTCTTTCTGGAAATATGGGTAGCTGGGGAAAAAAGCATAAACCAAGATTTTCCCCAGACTGATATGATCAAAGAAACCTAATTCAGAATTTCTTTAGAATTTTGTATTCAGCGGCCTAAAGTCCTAGAACCTCAGATTTAGAAAAGACTCCCAGGGTAGCTTCCCGCCCAGAGTCACTGCCACCAGAATACTCCCCCCACCTCCCCGTCACCCCATGATGTTTTTCCAGCCTCTGCAGAAGCAAAGGGACACGGCATGGTGGGGTTAGAATGTTGTTGCTTTTATCTGGCTTTTTAACTTTTCAGTTGAATATGAGATGTTTGGATATATAGGGAAGAATTTGTGCATCCATGGAGAGCTAGACATTAACTAGACTCTAGAGCAGGGGTCCCCAACCCCCGGGCTGCAGACTGGTACCGGTCCACGGCCTGTCAGGAACCAGGCCGCACAGCAGGAGGTGAGTGGCGGACGAGGGAGAGAGCGAAGCTTCATCTGCTGCTTCCCATCTCTCCCCATCGCTCGCATTACTACCTGAACCATCCCCCCACCTCCATGCTCCGTGGAAAAATTGTCTTCCACGAAACCGGTCCCTGGTGCCAAAAAGGTTGGGGACCGCTGCTCTAGAGCACATGCTTTCCAGTTACCTGATTCTAGCCTTTCACTGCCAAATGGGTTATTTCACAGAGCTGTATATTGTAGATAACTAAAAGCAACAGGAAATAATTCTCATCTGTACACGTGCAAATGAATTCTGTCCAGTAGAGGGACCGTCCTTCTTCCTTGCGGTAAAAACACTTGAAAGGGAGTTTCTTTTGGATACAGTTCTTGGTTGACTTTTATCTTCTACTGTCTCCTGACTTTCATTGTGTTGAAATATCTGCCTTTGATTTAGTAATCATTTCTTTGTAGGTAATTTTCCCTTTTTTTTTTAAAACTGGCTATGTTTAGATTTTATTTTTGTGTGTTCTTCAGTTTCACTCTGATGTGTAAAGTGTGGATTTCTTTGATTTTCTCCAACTTGGTATTTGTTGAGATACTTGAATTTGAGGATTGGTATCTTACATCACTTTGGAAAATGATGAGCCACTACCTTTGAATATTAAGTCTTCTCCAACTTCAGTTAGATATTTATTAAACTAATGTTTCTCAACAAAAGTACTATTGTAAATTTGGATAGGAGATTCTTTATTGTGTGAGACTATTCCTTGCATTATAGGACATTTTACATTCTTGGTTCCCAGACACTAAATGTTATTATTGTGATGAAAGTGCCTTCAGACATACCCAAATACCCCTAAAACTAAGTATCTCTGCTTGGGGACCACTGTATAAATCTTCACTCTTTCATCTAAGTCTTTTCACCTTCATATTTTTAATCTTTATGCCTCTCTGTGCTGAATTGTAAGTAATTTATTAAGCTGTGTTTTCTGTCTCTGGTTTTCTCTTCAGCTGTGTCTAATGATATGTTTAACCTTTCTATTGGGTTTTAAAAGTCAGTTATTTTTCATTTCTAGACATTCTAGAAATTTGCTTCTTTTGTAAATGTATTTAGTAATTGTTGATAACCTTGTGTTCCTTTGTCATATTTATATTGGCTTCTCTTATTTCTTTATACATATATTAACCTTTTTATATTTCTATACGTAATTGAACCCAAGATATCATTGATTGTAAGAAATACCACTCATTCACGTATCACTAAGAAAGATAAAAGACTCTGTGTGATGACAAGTATCCTTACAGTACCCCTCTGTAAAGAAATATATTTTCTTCTTCATTCAATATCTTGAGGGCATGGACAGACTCTTACCCATTTTTGGAAACCGATCAAACATCTAGCACTTTTTCTTCAGATTCCCCTGTAATCTGAATTAAGGCTTACATTTTCAGACTGTAGTGGGAGAAACCAGAGAGATGAAGACTCTCATAGAATTCAAAATTCAAAGGAAAACTTGGTTCAGATACAAAATAAGATTTCAATTGCACAAGTTATTTTCATAATTTCTTTAATTCTATTTTGTCTATCCATGATGATCTTTGTGTTTGCAAGTCAACACATCAGATATGGATGACAGGATGAATGACATTGCCATGTTATTGTCAGAAGGATATGTACTTTCAATTGTGTGTCTAGAGGTGGTAATGATTTGCTCTGAGTAATACACATTTCCTCGCCTAAGTCAACCTGCCAACCCATGGTGTACGTTTATAGGACGATAGGGAGATTTAGATATAGTCTGTGGTTATGATGATGGAATAAAGGTAAGTGGGCTACATACGAGTAAAACCTGTTCTCTGGCCCCAGTCAAGACCCAGTGGTCCTTCCTTGATGACACAGCCCCAAGTGGGCTCTCTCTGATGCTGCCGGAAGCCTGGAAGATGGGCTGTATCTCCCATTTGATCCTAATCCTGGATGTCTGCCCTCAAGTCCTTACTTCCGGGATCATTTTACTCCTGCCCAACCTCAGGACCCCTGGCAACCTCAGCAGCTGGCACAACCAGCTCTCCTCCTCGTACTTCCTCAGTGCCAGGGGACACTCAGGATTACTCTCTCAAGGTGAACAGAGTTCCCCAGGGAGAAGGTAAGATACACGTCCACTCATTCCTTCCACCGCCGTTTTTCTTTCTTTTCTTCTCCCTGCAGCGTCCCTGTGGTCTGCTGATGCCATCGCCACACCTGTAGCTGCAACTCGTATGGCTGCGGCTTTGGGAAGGGCTGTTGCCAGCAGAAGAGCTGCTGCCAGAAGCAATGCTGCTGCTAGGGGGCCTGGAGCAGGGCCCTGCTTCTGGGGTAAGAGATGCTGGAAGCTGTTCTCTGCAGTTAAGGAGACTTCCCTTCCTCTTCCCACTTGCTGTCACCTGGATCTCCTGGGATTTATTCTTTTGGACAATATCTCTGGTTTTTGAACTCTGTGCCCCTCTCTTTCAAAATGATGGTCTTAAACCTTTTTATTTGAAAAACATTCCAAACAAACAAGAAATGGTTTGAAAAAAATTCCAAACAAACAAGAAATGGCCATTACAGAGCTGTAAACCCAGCCAAAGGGATCACAGTTCTGAGTGTCCTACCTGATGGATGTTTTGCAGCCTTGCAGCTTGGTACTTCTACCTCTCTGTGTGCGCACTATGCCTATTACTCTCACCTGCTCTAGTCCTATTACTATTGTTTCCAGTCATCACATAACTCCTGCCTAAATTTCCTAATAAAACACGAAAACCGACCCTCAGGAATTCTGCTTTTATACTGCTACGGCAACAACAGATTTCCATCTTCTTGAAAAAGTTGAATGACCCACGTGCAGAGACAGCAATGCACCCACAGGGCCTCTGGGGTCCAGGCCTCCCAGCCACACGCCGTTCTCCCATCTCATGAGATGGATGATTCCCTAAGATAATTCAACTCCTGCTACCTTGTGTGCCTCTTCCCTAAAGGCCCCGTGACCCTGCTTATCTGTCAAAAGTGCATCACATGCCTCTCCAGTGACAACTTTCTCAACCAGATCTACAGATTTCACCTATGTCAAGGCCTAAATATAGGCAAAGGGCAAGTCCAAACAAACTAGAACTATCACCTTATTTTTTTCTTCTCAGAAATGGCTATTGTCTTGCCATTTCTATCCCCTTATTTCTGTTATTTGTCTATGAGTTCTGTTTCTGTTGTTGTTTCCGAGTCATTCTATGTACAAAACAAAACATTTAAAATATTTCTCCATAAGGTGTTCTTACCAGTCACAAAACCCTACACCTTACAAAGCAAACCTATGTTTTAATTCAAAAGAGTAATAATCTTTCTTTCTAATGAGATACCAAATAAAAATTTTTATTTAAAAACTATTTGATTTTTTTCTTCTGTGTTTGCTCCTTTTAATTATAAATGCACATTTACTTTTCCATGCATATTGCCAAAAATGTAAAAACATCAGAATGGTTACATATAAAAAACTGAAAAATTCTAGCTCCTTATTCTCCAATGTTAATTTATTTCCCAAGACTTTAAACGCCTTTTTGAAAATTAATATTTTAATTTGGGAGTGGGTAATTTATATGGTGTGAACATCAAAAACCATGATGAGATGACATCTCCCTCTGTTTCCCATTACCCCACAGCAGGGAATTATTATTATTAGGTGTTTGGTTTTTTTTTTGGTACTTCCAGAAAACTTGTATGTGTATATAAGCCAATATAGATATTTTCTCCTTACTTTTACACAAATGATGAGCTATTGCATTCATTATTAGTTTGGCATTTGACTTTTCTCCACTTAATAATAATAATAAATTATTATTATTTACTTAATAATAATAATATATTTTAGAGCCCTTTATCACTATGAAAAGATATTCCTTATTTTTTAAATCTAGTTAGTATTATTACAAGTGAATATACTGGTGTCCCATAATACATCTTCCCATCCCCATTTAATGAAATTTGAATAGTTTCCAATCCTTTGTGTTTAGAAACTTTACTGTAATGAAAAACCTTTTATACAAATCAGTTCTCAGGCATGCAAGTATATCAGAAGTATATATTTCTATCAGAGAAATCTGTAGGTGGAAAGATATACACATTTCTAATCTTAAGAATGCTGAATTTTCCCTTGTAGCAATGAAATTAATGTACACTCCCATCAAGAATCTTTGAGACTGACTGTTGACCCATTCCGAGAGAACAAATTCTGTCATCACACAGATTATTTTCTACTCTGACAGGTGAAAAACAGTGCTTCGTTGTAGGTTTTTTTTTTTTTTTTTTATACATTACAGTTTTTTTTTTAATAGATCTTTATTGGAGTATAATTGCTTCACAATACCATGTTAGTTTCTGTTGCACAACAAAGCAAATCAGCCATATGCATACACATGTCCCCATAACCCCTCTCTCTTGAGCCTCCCTTCCATTCTCCCTATCCCACCCCTCTAGGTCATCGCAAAGCACTGAGCTGATCTCCCTGTGCTATGCTGCTGCTTCCCACCAGCCAACTATTTTACATTCCGTAGTGTATATATGTCGATGCTACTCTCACATTGCCTCAGCTTCGCCCACCCACCCCATGTCATCAAGTCCATTCTCTATGTTTCCCTCTTTATTCCTGCCCTGCAACTGGGTTCATTAGTACCATTCTTTTTTTTTTTTTTAGATTCCATATATATGCATTAGCATACGGTATTTGTTTTTCTCTTTCTGACTTCACTCTGTATGACAGACTTTAGGTCCATCCACCTCATTACAAATAACTCAATTTTGTTTCTTTTTATGGCTGAGTAATATTCCATTGTATATATGTATCACATCTTCTTTATCCATTCATCTGTTGATGGACATTTAGGTTGTTTCCATGTCCTGGCTATTGTAAATAGTGCTGCAATGAACATTGTGGTGCATGTCTCTTTATGAATTATGGTTTTCTCAGGGTATATGCCCAGTAGTGGGATTGCTGTGTCATATGATAGTTCTATTTTTAGTTTTTTAAGGAACCTCCATACTGTTCTCCATAGTGGCTGTATCAATTTACATTCCCACCAACAGTGCAAGAGGGTTCCCTTTTCAACATACCCTTTCCAGCATTTATTGTTTCTAGCTTTTTTGATAATGGCCATTCTGACCGGCATGAGGTGATATCTCATTGTAGTTTTGATTTGCATTTCTCTAATAATTAGTGATGTTGAGCATCTTTTCATGTTCCTCTTGGTCATCTGTATGTCTTCCTTGGTGAAATGTCTATTTTTGTCTTCTGCCCATTTTTTAAGTGGATTGTTTGTTTTTTTGATATTGAGCTCCATGAGCTGTTTGTATATTTTGGAGATCGATCCTTTGTCTGTTGTTTCATTTGCAAATATTTTCTCCCATTCTGAGGGTGGTCTTTTTGTCTTGTTTATGGTTTCCTTTGCTATGCAAAAGCTTTTAAGTTTAATTAAGTCCCATTTGTTTATTTTTGTTTTTATTTCTGTTACTCTAGAAGGTGGGTCAAAAAAGATCTTGCTGTGGTTTATGTCAAAGGGTGTTTTTCCTATGTTTTCCTCTAAAAGTTTTATAGTGTCTGGTCTTACATTTAAGTCTTAATCCACTTGGAGTTTATTTTTGTGTATGGTGTTAGGGAGTGTTCTAATTTCATACTTTTACATGTAGCTGTCCAGTTTTCCCATCACCACTTATTGAAGAAGCTGTCTTTTCTCCATTGTATGTTCTTGCCTCCTTTGTTATAAATTAGGTGCCCATATGTGCATGGGTTTATCTCTGGGCATTCTATCCTGTTCCATTGGTCTATATTTCTGTTTTTGTGCCAGTACCATACTGTCTTGATTATGGTAGCTTTGTGGTATAGTTCGAAGTCAGGGAGCGTGATTCCTCCAACTCCGTTTTTCTTTCTCAAGATTGCTTTGGCTATTCAGGATCTTTTGTGTTTCCATACGAATTGTAAGATTTTTTGTTCTAATTTTATGAAGAATGCCATTGGTAGTTTGATAGGGATTGCATTGAATCTGTAGATTGCTTTGGGTACTATAGTCATTTTCACAATGTTGATTCTTCCAATCCAGGAGCATGGTATATTTCTCCATCTGTTTATGCCATCTTTGAATTCTTTCATCAGTGTTTTATAGTTTTCTGAGTACAAGTCTTTCACATCCTTAGGCAGGTTTATTCCTAGGTATCTTATTCTTTTTGTTGCAGTGGTAAATGGGAGTGTTTCTTAATTTCTCTTTCTGATTTTTTGTTGTTGGTGTATAGGAATGCCAGAGATTTTTGTGCATTAATTTTGTATCCTGCAACCTTACCAAATTCATTGATTAGTTCTAGTAGCTTTCTGGTGGCATCTTAGGATTTTCTATGTATAGTATCATGTCATCGGCAAACAGTGACAGTTTTACTTCTCTTCCAATTTGTATTCTTTTATTTCTTTTTCTTCTCTGATTGCTGTGGGCTAGGACTTCCAAAACTATGTTGAATAAGAGTGGCGAGAGTGGACATCCTTGTCTTGTTCCTGATCTTAGTGGAAATGCTTTCAGTTTTTCACCATTGAGTATGATGCTTGCTGTGGGTTTGTCATATATGGCCTTTATTATGTTGAGGTAGGCTCCCTCTGTGTCCATTTTCTGGAGAGTTTTTGGTCATGAATAGGTGTTGAATTTTGTCAAGAGCTTTTTCTGCATCTACTGACATGATCATATGGTTTTTATTCCTTAATTTGTTAATGTGGTGTATCACTTTGATTGATTTGCATATACTGAAGAATCCTTGCATCCCTGGGATAAATCCCACTTGATCATGGTGTATGATCCTTTCAAAGTGCTGTTGGATTCTGTTTGCTAGTATTTTGTTCAGGATTTTTGCATCTATTTTCATCAGTGATATTGGTCTATAATTTTCTTTTTTTGTGATACCTTTTTCTGGTTTTGGTATCAGGGTGATGGGGGCTTCGTAGAATGAATTTGGGAGTGTTTCTCCCTCTGCAATTTTTTGGAAGAGTTTGAGAAGGATCAGTGTTAGCTCTTCTCTAAATGTTTCATAGAATTTGCCTGTGAAGCCATCTGGTCATGGACTTTTGTTGGAAGAGTTTTAATTATGGTTTCAATTTCATTACTTGTGATAGGTTTGTTTATATTTTCTAATTCTTCCTGGTTCAGTCTTGGAAAATCGTACCTTTCCAAGAATTTGTCCATTTCTTCATGCTTGTCCATTTTCCTGGCATATAGTTTGTAGTAGTCTCTTATAATCCTTTGTATTTCTGCAGTGTCAGCTGTGATTTCTCCTTTTTCATTTCTAATTTTATTGATTTGTGTCCTCTCCCTTTTTTTCTTGATGAGTCTGGCTAAGGGTTTATCAATTTTGTTTATCTTCTCCAAGAACCAGCTTTTAGTTTTATTGATCTTTGCTAGTGTTTTCTTCATTTCTATTTCATTTATTTCTGATCTGATATTTATGATTTCTTTCCTTCTACTGACTTTGGGTTTTCTTTGTTCTTCTTTCTCTAGTGGTTTTAAGTGTAGGGTTAGAGTGTTTATTTGAGATTTTTCTTGTTTCTTGAGGTGAGATTGACTTGCTATAAACTTCCCTCTTAGAACTGCTTTTGCTGCATCCCATAGGTTTTGGTTCGTCATGTTTTCATTGTCATTTGTTTCTATGTATTTTTTTATTTCTGCTTCGATTTCTTCAGTGATCTCTTGGTTATTTAGTAGTGCACTGTTTAGCCTCCATGTATTTGTGTTTTTTACAATTTTTTTTCCTGTAATTGATTTCCAATCTCATAGTGTTGTGGTCAGAAAAGATGCTTGATACAATTTCAATTTTCTTAAATTTCTGAGGCTTGATTTGTGACCCAAGATGTGATCTATCCTGGAGAATGTTCCATGTGCCCTTGAGAAGAAAGTGTATTCTGCCACTTTTGGGTAGAATGTTCTATAAATATCAATTAGCTCTATCTCATCTATTGTGTCATTTAAAGCTTGTGTTTCCTTATTTATTTTCTGTTTGGATGATCTGTCCATTGGTGTAAGTGGGGTGTTAAAGTCCCCTTCTATTATTATGTTACTGTCGATTTCTCCTTTCATGGTTGTTAGCATTTGCCTTATGTATTGAGGTGCCCTTATGTCGGGTGCATAAACATTTATATTTGTTATATCTTCTTCTTGGATTGATCCTTTGATCATTATGTAGTGTCCTTCCTTGGATTTTTCAGTTTCCACTGAAAAATCAGCTGATAACCTTATGGGGATTCCTTTGTATGTTATTTTTTGTTTTTCCCTTGCTGCTTTTAATATTTTTTTCTTTGAATTTAATTTTTGTTAGTTTGATTAATATGTGTCTTGGTGTGTTTTTCTTAGGGTTTATCCTGTATGGGACTCTCTCTGCTTCCTGGACTTGGGTGACTATTTCCTTTCCCATGTTAGGGAAGTTTTCAACTATAATCTCTTCAGATATTTTCTCAGACCCTTTCTTTTTCTCTTCTTCTTCTGGGACCCCTATAATTCGAATGTTGGTGTGTTTAGTGTTGTCCCAGAGGTCTCTGAGATTGTCTTCAATTCTTTTCATTCTTTTATCTTTATTCTGCTCCTTGGCAGTTATTTCCACCATTTTGTCTTCCAGCTCACTTATTCATTCTTCTGCCTCAGTTATTCTGTTACTGATTCCTTCTAGTGTATTTTTCATTTCAGTTATTGTGTTGTTCATCTCTGTTTGTTCTTTAGTTCTTCTAGATCTTTGTTAAACATTTCTTGTATTTTCTCAATCTGTGCTTCCATTCTACTTCTGAGATTCTGGATCACGTTTACTATCATTACTCTGAATTCTTTTTTAGGTAGATTGCCTATTTCCTCTTCATTTATTTGGTCTTGTAGGTTTTTACCTTGCTCCTTCATCTGTTACATATTTTTTTGCTGTCTCTTTTTTTTTTTTTATGACTAGGATTATGTTCCTGTTTTACTGGTTGTTTGGCCTGAGGCTTCCAACACTGGAGTTTGTAGGCTATTGGGTAGAGCTGGGTCTTGGTGCTGAGATGAGGACCTCTGTGAGACCTCACTCCGATGAATATTCCCTGGGGTCTGAGCTTCTCTATTAGTCCAGTGGTTTGGACTTGGAGCTCCCACCGCAGGAGCTTCTGCCTGACCCCAGGCTTGTGAACCAGGATCTCGCAAGCCGTGTGGGGTGGAAAAAAACAAAAACAAAAACAAAGAATAACAAAATAAAAAATAAAATTAGACTATGAAACTAACAGATATGTTAGAAAGAATGTAAAAATAAAAACATACGTGAATCAACAACTGGAAGGTACATCAGTACCACAATAGTCAAAAAGAGAAGGAGGGAAGAGAAAAGAAAAATGGTGGGGGGAAGGCCTTGGCTATGGAGGGCAGGGACTAAGCAAGGGCAAGGTTTGGGTGGTGGGCGGGGCCAATGCTCAGGACCTACAGGGCTGGAAAAGGCCCTGGGGGCTGTGGGGGGTGGGGCTTAGGCTCAAGGAACAGAAGGGGCCCAGGTGTGTCCCCCACCCCTGGTCTCAGAGGGCAGGGGACCTCACCTGGGAGCCCAGCAGGCTTCCTGGGCTTGAGAGGGCAGGGCAAATGCCCTCCTCTCCTCTCCTGTTCCTCCGGTCTGGGGTCTCAGAGGGTCCCTCCTGCCTGCCTCTCCTGATCTCCCTGGTCTCCCTCCTATGACCCCAGGACCCACGTGACCTGGAGGGGGCTTTGGATTGCAGGGGACCAGCCTGGGAGCTCAGCAGACTCCCTGAGCCTGAGTGGGCAGGGCAATTGTCCTCTGCTCCTCTCCCACTCGTCCCGGAGGGCCCTTCCCACCTGCCTCTCCTGTTATCCCCTTGGCCTCCCTCCTATGCCCCCAGGACCCACGTGGCCTGGATGGGGCTTTGGAGTGGGGGGTACCGGCTTGGGAGCTCAGCAGGCTCCCTGGCCCGAGTGGGCCAGGTGATCACCCTCTGCTCCTCTCCCGCTCTTCCTAGAGAGTCCCTGCCATCTGCCTCTCCTGATCTCCCCGGCCTCAGGGGCACTGATCCTGTATGGCCTCCACTTCTCCTCCCCCCTCAGTCCCGCTGTGTCCTACCAGTTCTCTCTGGGATTCCTCCTGTCTCTTTGGGTGTCAGAGTCCCCCACCAGTGGCCGGCAGGCACCCTAGTTGTGGGGAGAAGCTAACTCCACGTCTTCCCACATTGCCATCTTGAATCCATCTTCTTCATTGTAGTTTTTATACACATTTCTCTTATGAGCATTTTTTCACATGTCTGAGCCCTTTCTCTGAATTCCCCATTCACATCCTTTGCCCATCTTTCCATCAGGGTTTTGACCTTTTTTCTTATCAATTTGTATTGGTTCTATATAAATTAGGGAAAGTAGCTTTGATGAGTTGCAGTATTTCTTCCAGATTATCACTTGTCTTTTGGCTTTGCTTATATTGCTTTTTCTTCCATGCATAAGTTTAGTTTTATGCTGTCAATTCACTTTTTTATGACTTCTAGGTTTTCTGTTACTTTAGACAGGTTTGAAGTTATAATTTTTGCATGTTTCCTCCTGGTACTTTTGTAGTTTCATTTTTCACATCTGCATATTGATACACATCACACACTGATGGTTATTCTAGCACTCTTGGGTCCAACTTAATTTTTCCTTTGAAAAAAATTGTTCCAATCTTATTAAATATTGTATCTTTTCCTTCTTGTATGAAATGCTATCTTTATCATAGTCTAAAATCCCATATGAATTAGGGACTATTTCAGAACTTCCTACTCTGTTGCATTGGGCTGTCTCTTCATGCTGATTATGTTACTGTAATTAAGCATTTAGAGTAGGATTTTATTCTCTGCAAATAATTTAATCTCATTTTTCCACTTAAAAAACATTTTCCTCGTTCTTCTTTGTTAATTTCCAAATAAAGTTAGAATCACCTTTACTAGTTAAAAAAGTATTTTTTTTCTCTGGGATAGGATTTAACATATAAATTTATTTAAGAAGCCTGATGTCTTTATATATTTTTTTCTTCCTAACCAAGAACAAGGTAGGCTTTTCCATACGTTTAGGTGTTATTTCATAATCTCCAAAAGTGTTTTCAGGCACATTTATATATACCTTACACATTTATTAAATTAGTAAATAGATTACATGTAATCTTAGGTATTTTATTTTTATTCTACTATAAATGTGGTCTTTTACTCCCATGTATCTTCTAAATGGTTGTTGTATCATGAAAGCTTTTGATTTCTATTTACTTACTTTCTATATTACTAACTCACTTTTTAGTTGAGACTCTTGGGTGCATACTTGTAGCCTCTGGAATTGTGATGGTTTTGCCTCTTCCTTTCCAACTTTTGACTTTTCATTTTTTTTTCTTGTCTAACTGTGTTGGCTATATCTTCAGGACAATAACCGAGAAGGATAACAGTGTTCATTCTTTTCTTGCTATTGATGTAATTAGTTATTAGTTTTCTCCACTGTATTGGCTTTTGGACTGAATTTTAATTTTTTGTCCAGAGATTGAATTTTGAGATTTGGAGAAAAGTCTATTTGAAACACAAATCTTGAATCAGCATTCATTATTCCCAGTGGCAGACTGTTCAATGAGATTTTTGTTGAAGATTCAAATGACAGATAAACTCAGACAATTTTCAGTACAATTCACCAAAAAATCAGAAAGGCTCTTTAAGATTTTTGCACAAATTTATTTTATTTAGCACAATCTCTGTCATCTAAAAATTAGGTGTTTCCCCCCCATCAGTGTTTTCTTATTTACTAGTACTTCTAGAAATCCCTGAAAATTTCTACTTAAGTTTTTCTGTTTTAGGCAGACATCACACCGACATGACATTAAAACACTTGTCTGGGGTCATGATAGAAGAAAGCTCATTGCCTCTCCTGGGGCCACTGGGAATTGGCATGAATGTCATTCTGTGGCCACACAGGAGTGTCTGGAGTTATTCCTGAGGTAGAGTTTCAACGACAAAGCTCAGTAGAGCACAAAGTGAAGAGTAATGATGAAAAAATTAAGTGGTTATATTATCAAATAATAGCTTGTGAATAATATTGTGTTATCAGGAGAGAAAAGGATTCCTTAGAAATGGGATCAAGCCTTATAATTCTCTCAAGGAATTGTAAGTTTTAAAGACATATACTTAATGGAAGAAGAAGGACAATGGCTCATGTGACAAAAAATATCCATTGTGTTGCCTGTTTTGGGTAAAGTAAAACAAATATCTAAGCCAAGCAAGAGGGTCACTTCAGTTAGTATTTCTGCTCACAAATGGGGAATATCAAACTCTAGGATGGCTGGAGTTTTCTCATGGTTTGTTTCCATGCCACTTGCACGTCCTTACAAGCAATCAAAACCAGAATTTTCCAGTCATTGCTATTCACTGGGGTTCCCCAACATAAGCTGTTTAATTGAGATGGTATACCTGAACAGCCGCATCCAGTTCAGCTGGGTACATAGCTATCTGGTCCAAAGCTGAACTTTCCTGGCTTTGAAAAGGTTCACTGGAATCCAGACTTGTGAAGTGTGTCAATTTATGGCACTCCATGACTTTGTGACAAGCAGAGTCCTTGCTCAGAGGCTGTAGTGGTTGACAGAGGTTAGAGCCTTGTTCATTAGTTGTTCTCTGGTTCTTCTGGGTGTGGCCCATATGGATTCTGACTTGTAGCAGAGCTCTGCACTGTCTTTCGGCATTTGGTTGAATAGATAATGAATATGCTTCTCATTAGGAAAATGCTAGCAATGACTGCAAAATAACTCCCATAGACTAAAAACTAGAGAAAAACAAAGTTAATTAGACACACATGAAATATGACTACCTATGTTACTGATAATACATAGTGATGCTGTTGATTTACTTGGATTAGGGTGTAACCGAGAATCAGGATCTTAATATGGACCTTTTAGATTTGCACAATACTCTCTTCTCCCCTCTTAGAAGAACCAGGCATGAAAGGGTAAGCAATGCAGTAACTAAGAGTGTGGGCTCTGGAGTCAGGGTTGCTTGAATTCAAATTCTAGCACATGTCACCAATAGTGAAAAAAACACTAAATCTCACTGATTTACGTGTCTCTGTTTGGAGGATAGTGCAATGCTATATGTAATGTCTCCAGGAATGAATTTTCGACACTGAGGTTACTTTTTATCTGCCTTATCCCCTTTTTTTCAGATCCACATGTAAAATGTGAAATTGGACTAATTTTAAGTCTCTCAGTACTCTGAGAGACTTAAAAGGGAAGTGAACTCTGCAGCTACGTACCCCTTCCCAGTTGCATCTTAGTAAATTGTGGTACTGGACCACAGGGGAAAGAGGAGACATAAGGGGGACATGAAGGCAAGAGTGTTACCTGATGGGGTTTTACGGACCAAAGGCAAATGCTAACCTATAGTGATTACTGCTCAAAACCTACTTGGTTTTACAGTTGATAGTTAAAGGCATGGCTTATTTTACTTTATTTTATTTTTTAAGTTTTTTTTTTCTGATGTGGACCATTTTAAAAGTCTTTATTGAATTTGTTACTATATTGCTTCTGTTTTTTGTTTTGGTTTTTTGGCCACAAGGCATGTGGGTTCTTATCTCCCCGACCAGGGATCAAACCTGCACCCCCTGCATTGGAAGGTGAAGTCTTAACCACTGGACTGCCAGGGAAGTCCTAAGGCATGGTTTATTTTAAAATTTGCCTAGCCAAGAAATTCAAGAAATTAAATACTGCCAGTGGTAAGGTTGAAAAACCCTTTGAGATGACCCTTTGAGTTATTCTACATCCCCCCAACTTCGTGAATAGGAAAATGGAAGTTCTGCAGCTTACCTGAATGCTGATCGGCAGCCCCAATCCTCCCTGATCTACTACGATCACGGTTATAATGGTCTGAATCACCAGGGCAATGAAGGTGTTGATTCCAAACACCAGGGCATAGCGTTCCACACTCAGATTAACTGCGATCTGAAACCTGTCATTCAACATAGAATAAGATTTTTAATGAGAACATACATGGGATTCTTATCTTTAAAAGAAAATAGAGAAAGCAGTGTCTTGTTAACAGCACTTTTTGTCTAAATCTCCTCCAGTATAGACAAACGGGCAGAGCAAGGAAAAAATTTATACTTAAAGGCTGAATTAAAATATACTTAAAGGCTGAATTAAAATATACTTAAAGGAAATATGGCAAAATTCCTCCTATCCAATTTAATGCTTCTAGAAATTAAACCTAAATGTTCTAATTCTCATAACTTGAGAATATGGGATGCTATCTGATTTTAGATACAGTTTCACAGTGAATTTTTATGAAATTCAGCAACACCCAACCTAAGGAATTTTTTGGAGAGTTATTCTCTTTATTGTTGACTGTACTGACAGTTTCAAAGTTTGGTAGGTCAATTATTCGTTGGAAGATCCAGACCATGACTGGTGGTACAAGTGAGTGAATCTATAATTAACTTATTTTTTATAATTATATAGATTTTGAAATCTTATTACAAAGCACTTTTGAAAGACTGGCAGATATATGTTATTTATATTTCTTCCTTGGAATGCAGGTAAAGGCTTTGGGTTCTGAATATTCTTAAAATGAAAAGAAACAATGTCATCCTACCTTAACAAAATACTCGCCTTAGAAAAAACTCAAGACACGTGAGTTTGATACATTAAACAGATACCCTTTGGTGAAAAAAATGAACTTGCTTCAAGTTTCATCTCTTTCCTTTGTTTCATGATGTTTTCTCAGGGTCCACATTTCCGTGTTTTGTCAGTTACTTATCAAACATTTTTCACAGACTAAAACCCAAAACTTTATAAAGCTTTTGGCTCTACTTCGTTCATGTGATTTGAAATTCAAATGTTTCTTATCTCTTTTGGTTAATACCAAAGCATATATCCTATAGTCAGCTTTCTCTGCACTTATATATAGAACCAAATGTTTTTAATCATTAAAAAAAATGATCTCTGGGATTCATAGTTTCTTGTAATCTTTGCATCTACTTTTTTCAGTATCCAACTTGCTGAGAATATTTTGTTTCATATAAAAGTACATGCCTGGAATTACTCAAGCAACTCAAGTGAAATCAGAGGTGTAATCTAAACTTAATCATTCAAAATCAAATTGATTCAAAATCAAATTATATTACACCGTGCAAATTGGCAAACTGTTTGAAAGAAAAATCACAACCTGACAATGTATCATTGTCTTTGGTTTATGAACTTACAGAACTTGTTTTCCTTGCTGATTAATATTAGCAATATTCGGT
Organism: Balaenoptera acutorostrata; assembly: GCF_949987535.1. NCBI lineage: Eukaryota > Metazoa > Chordata > Mammalia > Artiodactyla > Balaenopteridae > Balaenoptera > Balaenoptera acutorostrata. The sequence continues at coordinate 83,735,131 of NC_080071.1, forward strand.
GAGCAGTTAAGTGAAAAGATGGCTAAATTGTGTCTAATTTAATATGAAGTAGTCAACATTTAATATTGCAATTGATTAAAATCCTTCCAAAGTTCTCAAAAGAGTTATAGGAATGCAGAAAAGAGAATATGGTTTAGTTTTAGGAGTGGGAAGAAATGCTTAGTAATACTTACACTGCTATGGTGATGAGAAGCATATAGCCGGTCTTGAATAACAAATAGCCAGCATAGCATACCCATATGTTGGTCGTGTAATGCATGAGAAATAGAGAGCCTGCATTGACAACCGAGAAGATGGCCAGAGCCAGCTCTCCCAGAAGATCCCAGTTGACTTTCACAAAACCCACTGCAAAGGCAGCCAGGGCCCCTAAAGAAGAAACATTAAGGAAGATCCAACATATTGACTTTGCCCATGGGAAATATCAACATGCTCTCTTAAGAACTCAGGTCTCAGGTAATTCTGAAAGATGAACATATTGCTTTCCCAATTCGTGAAAATAGTGTGATCCACCTAAATGGGGATTTATCCATTTCTCAAGCATGTTTTCATTTGGCTACTCTCTTTAATTTCTATTCTTTTAGTCATTTAGTTGTCACACTTTTAATTAGCATCAACTACATGCCAAGCACTGTTCTATGCAGAGGGACTAGAAAGGTTCCTAACCACACACAGAGTGGGGAGAAATGATACATAAACTCAGTCACTTAATACAACATGCTCAGGGCAGGGATAGATAAAGGTGAAACAACTGCTCTGGCAGTACACCTAGCCTGTTCATATTTGCCTTTCTTTATTGTTTTCCTCAGTGATAGGTAACAGATACGTTGCATCAGGTAGTAAGTTTTAGTCTTTATTACTAATCTTTCTTAATCTTACTTCTAATCTCCATCTTAATGTCTTCAAGATCTGGCTTAATTTACTTGAGGTTTTGGGTGAACAATTTACAGAGTTTAAGAGATTGAATAATTGACAGTAATTAGGGTTAGTAATTATAGTTCTCTTTAACAAAGTGAGAGATATTTATGTTTCAAATTACTGAGATTTGATTAACTTTTCCACATATGATCTAGGCAAGAACCATACTGCAAAAGAAATAAAGTTACTTTTCTTCCCAGAATTTGGAATGTAGGAGAGATAATTTCAGTGAACTAATTCTAGTACAGTCTTGGTTGCCAGGAGTTAAACTGAAATCTCCTAAAAGGGAGAAAATAATAAAACGGACACCCCATGAGGTTTCTGAAAATTTATGTAAAAAAGGGTGTGGAAATCTCCTATTTCCTAGAAAAATACCTTCAAAGTCTTAGTTGAATTTAAGCTTCCATTAACCAGGATATAAATATTTATTGTAGAGGGAACTTCAAAGGCAGATTTCCCTCTGATATTAGAATCCTGACTCACATAATATCTTCCACTTCTGATTTAAATCTCATAACAAAGCTAATTTTGAAAATTTGTGGTGTAGAGCCTGGAATTGCTTAAAGGTGGGCACTAGCTAAAGCAAAATCTTTATTGACAAAAACCCTTCCAGTGATAATTTAGAAGTCTTAATAGTTTAGTTCATTTTCTAAAATAATAAAAACACCTTGTTTATATGCAAGATGCCTATTTTCTCTTTGATATTAAAAACAATCCTGAAAGAACAGGGGGTATTATTAACACTTTTCTTGATGATGAAATGGAATCTTAGGAATCTGGCTAGAATGTTATCACTTGGTGCTGAATTCTGAGCTCTTGAGTTACCAGTGACTGCAACACATCAAATAGAAATGTCATGTCCCTCTTTTTGCCCCACTGCCTTCTATTCCTGAAAAAGATTAATATGCCTTCTGAACAGACCTAATTTACCACTGTGGAGAATTTAGCAACTGGAGAAATGAACTTAGTGGGGGGTAGCCCATCAAAGGAAGATCAAAGTTTACTTACCTCCAAAGGTTGCAATAGCTTCTACTGCTCCATTATATATTACAGAACTCTGGCCTGGGGCCTTGTAATCCCACAGGACTTGAACATAGTTCAAAACCTGGTTAAAACCTGCTGTGGAAAAAGCCCACCATAGGGACCAGTAAAAAAGATGTTTTGAGGAGTAGCACTCCTTCAAATCTTGTAACCACTGCACAAAAACCCTCAAAGCTACATTTTCCGGCTTTGGGCTGCTCCACTGGCCATCATATGGGTTCCCTGAAACAGTGAATACTTGTCCAGCCGGTTCGTGATCCTTTTGAGGTTCCTCTAAGACAGCATCCTTTCCTGGTGGCTTTGGAGGAGCTTCTTTGCTGGGTTTTGCATGAAAAAACATGCTCTTCTTAGGCATTGGTAGGAAAAGTGAGAAAAGGAAGGCCATGGAAACAGAGGCCAAGGATAGGACGTTGAGGTAAAAGTATGATAGGTTGGCCAGGGATACCAAGAGTTGGGCCAGCACTGAGGCCACTGTGTAGGCCACCAACGTGGCACTCCTGCAGTAGCCGCTCACTTTCTGATAGTGCTCTGGGCTGACCACGCTGTAAATGTAGGCATAGTAGGCCACCTCGGTGGCGGAGACCATCCCATAGAAGAACTCTACAACCTGCATGGTCTTCACTCCTTGGCCAAACAAGAGCAGCAGCCAGGTAATGATGAAGCTAATCCCTTGTAGGACGATGACTGGCTTGTAGCGGACGTAATCGGTGAGGATAAACACCGGGAGAAGCAGCACCAGATATGAGTATGTCCACACGGGGAAGATCTCATTTGTGATCTGCAGAGTTGAAAAATGGATCCTGTGACCATGAAGCACCAGGAAGTGAGGAGGGCTACCTTTCTCAGATTTGTGTATTACTAAGGTACATGTCGCTTGCCTGATACAAAACTCTGCATCCAATCAAATAGGGTATTCTTCATATTATGAGAAAGCACAATAGAAAACTGATGTTCAAGGAAACCAGTAGGAAAGGAGAGCTCCCCGCTACCCCCCCCAAAAAACCCACTTCATATACTTACATGCATCTCAGTAGGAGAATATATTGGCTTAATGTGCAATCTGAACTATATTAAATTTATAATAGCATGTACACTAGAGCCCAGGCATACCTCATTTTATTGTGTTTTGCTTTATTGTGCTTTGCAGATACCGTGTTTTGTTTTGTTTTGTTTTTTACAGATTAAAGGTTTGTGGCGACCTGCACTCAGCAAGTCTATTGACACCATTTTTCCAACAGCATTTGCTCACTTCATGTCTTTGTCACATTTTGGTAATTCTTGCAATATTTCAAGATTTTTCATTATTATTATATTTGTTATGGTGATCTATGATCAGTAATCTCTGATGTTACTATTGTAATTGTTTTGGCTTTTTTTAGCAATAAAATATTTTTTAATTAATGTATATACTTTTTTTAGACAATGTTATTGCACACTTAATAGACTATAGTATAGTGAAAACATAACTGTTTTATGCACTGGGAAATTTAAAAATAATTTGTGTGACTTGCTTTATTGCAATGTTCACTTTATTGCGGCGGTCTGGAACCAAACCTGCAATATCTCTGAGGTGTGCCTGTAAACTAGTTAAAAATTGTTCAACAGACACTTGTGGGTTTTTCAGGCTATTAAAAAGTACGATTCTCTTCTTGTTCAGAGATTAACAACACTAGATAAAGCAGCTACAGTGTTAGAATAATCCAGCAACCTTTATCTTTATGTGATTCATCATTATGACAAAAATCTCAGCCCTTGCAAGTCTGGATGAACACACACATGAAGACAGCACAGAGTAAATCATCTTGCAGAATTATGGTGTGGGAACAAGCAATGCATTTCATCTCCTTCCTGGCCAAATTTGCTGGGCTCCCAACCTCGTTTCCCTCCAATTCTACTGATTTGTCTCTGCTTACTCAGTTCTGGTCTCAGTTTAATATGGGTCATCTCATGGATTTAGTCAGAAATACATAGCACCTCAAGGTCCATTCACAGAAAGGACTGAAGAAGTTGTTGATCTTTGGGGCATGATGGGTACAGGTGCAGGTCAGCTGCATTAGACTTTGTTCTGTGCCCCCTCCCTGCTTTCTCCAGCAACCTCAGTGGGTTCCCGTTTCAATGACAGGGGAAAGTTCAGTGATTTGAAAGGCTAATGTAACTGCGCTGCACCTTTGAGGTCCAGCTGGTCCATAGTGGTTAGGGGAAGCAGACCCCTGGGGTTCACTGGTTGATTCTGGACATCTATCTGTTGTTTGCTTTGTCTTAATAGTGACATGCTTCCATCTGGGAAACTTTGAAACAGAGTTGCCCCTAAGTGATTTTACACTACGGCAGAATAAGCTTGCCCTTCCGTCCATACCACCTTATCACCAAATAAAGCAGCATCAGTGAGCCTTTCAGGTGAAGCCACACACTCTACAGTGTTTTCTTAGCTATGGCTGGAGACTATAAAACCAGTCCAGGGTAATTCTCCAACTGGGTCAGTGCACTTTCTTGTTGTACTTGTCATAAAAAAAAAAAAAAAAAAGGAGGTGGATACTTTGAGTAAGAGAATTGGGACTTCTGGGGAAGATAAAGCTGGGAGATAAAGCTGTTAATGTCTCACCTGCTGATAAATAGTTTTTCAAAACTGAGTTAGTGTCCTAAAGAAATGCTACAATTTTTAAACAGATTCTGCTTATACCCCAGCAGGCTAAAAGTTTATTAGGACTAGATCTTGTGCCTGGCATTGATTTTATTTTAGGATTAGTATAATAGAATCAATGAAGACTTGACATGTTCCCATGCATTTAGCTTAATGTTAGAAGTCTATAAAAGTGAAAATATTTATTACACATGCAATGTGTTTTGGTTTCCCATTTTTGCAAGTGTGAGGAGGAAAGAGTAGTTTGAACAGTTCTATAAAATAACACATACTATGAAGATGGGATTCATTGAGGTCAGTGTGTTAATCTTATTTCCAGTTGAATGAAAACCTCACTCTAGGTCCTTGTTCGAGTCCTGTAAGATTAAACCACATCAAGATAAGTATGTATATTAACTCACCTCTTCACTGGTCAGGTTTTTATCTGGCCCAGATAAATACAGCATAAGGAAGGGTTCTGAGGGTCTCATCATGGAGAAAAATCCAAGCAGGCAGAGGATCACAGTGGGATAAATCCAGGAATGGCTCGCTGAAGTTTGGAAACAACTCATGGCTGATCAAATGGAAACAAAACAAAAATTAACTGATGTTTATTCTTTCTGGCATCCTGGATGTTATGAAAAGCTCATTTCTAAATGTTTAATGAAAAGACAAAGTTTCATCCATCGGAAGCTGACCTGAAAAGGTGAGTGATGAATAACTGCTTTCAAATATTCCTTAGGAGAATCAGTCAACCCTCCTTTGCCAACAAACTTCTTACTCATTATTGCTGGGGGAAGAGTCCCACCTCTCTAGTGCACTCCGTCATAAACATGGTAATAAGTAGCTACTAATAACTGGTAAACAATGGGCCAGTGGATGTTTAAAAGTAAGTAAAACATTGGCTAGTGAATTACTGGTGTATAGGCATACCTCAGAGTTACTGCCGGTTTGGTTCCAGACCACTGCAACAAAGCAAATATTACAATAAAGCAAATAGCACACATTTTTTGGTTTCCCACTGCATATGAAAATTATGTTTACACTGTACTGTAGTCTATTAAGTTTGAAACAGCATCATGTCTAACAAAGCTATGTGCGTACCTTCATTAAAAAATACTTTATTGCTAAAAAATGCTAACCGTCATCTGAGCCTTCAGCGACTCGTAATCTTTTTGCAATGTTAACATCCAAGATCACTAGTCACAGGTCACCATGACAAACATAATAAAAATGAAAAAGTTTGAAACATTGTGAGAATTACTGAAATGTGACACAGAGACACGAAGTGAGCAAATGATGTTGGAAAAGTGGTGTTGATAGATTTGTTCCAGGCAGTGTTCCCACAAACCTTCAATCTGTAAAAACTGCAGTATCTGTGAAGGGCAATAAAGTCAAGTGCAATAAAACGAGGTCTGTCTGGACATGACCTTCTAGGAGGTCAAAACCAAGAGAACAGAGACTGAGTTGGTCAAGGCTTCCTCTGTCTGCACACTTTATTTTGCACGGAAACTTCTGACTCAGAAATCTTAATACACTGAATGTATTTATTTACACCTTTTCCCTCCATCAGACGCTCCCATGCTTAGTATTGTGCTTGACACATAATAGACCTCCAAGTTATTTTTGTTAGGTATCTATGATCTGAGAATTTATAATTCTTCAGTGAAAAAATTAAACTGGATAAAGCTCTGACTTGCCATCTTTTCCATATTTCCCCCCTTTTCCATCCTGGTGCTAACTCTGGGCTGGGAATAGAAGGCGTCACGTCTTAGACTGTTATTCCGCTTTTCTTTATGACTGGGCCCATCTCATCTCTAAGTCTGAAGTTTCACACTACTCAGTGGGGCAGGTAGCTCATTAACAGTTCATACTCAGTTCATACTCTTTTCCTAACCCAGAAATAAAATTGCTTGAACTTCAAATTTCAGACAAAAACTCATTTATCACTGCACAGAAAAACAAGAACAACAAAGCCCTTATTTTATGGTGGCCACGTTTGAAAACATCTTGCTTTTTCATGTGGATTACAATGTGCAACGGGAAAACTCACTCTCATGCCTTCATATTTTGGATCAAGCTTTACTTTGTAAAGAGGACACATTTTTTGGTGGTCTTGGGCGTGGTTAAGTTCTCTGAGATAAGTCCTAGGAAAGAAACGAACCTGCTGTATGATGTTTTTCTGTATCTAATCTAACTAAATCCTCATCATAACTATAACACACAATAATTTCCCAAATTCCCAGGTGAGGATATGGGAGATCCAAGATGTCCAACAACTGGCTTCAAACCACATGGTCAAGATTTGAATCCAGGTCTTCCTGGCTCCCAGCTCCAGGGTCCGGTAACCTGCTCCACTTGGCCTCATTCTGGTGGCCTTCTTCCTTGGCTGCTGTTATTAACCGAATGACCTCCTCTCCCCACAGGGAAGTGCTTTTAGGAACACATTCATGCTGAAGAGTATGGCTTAATACCCAGAGCTTCCAGGGGCAATTGCAGGTTGAAAGTGGGCCAGAGAGAGGGGAGATGACGCTCGCTCCAGAAGAGCAAGTCACCTGGGTGGGGTGGGAGCTCTGCTAGGGGCCGAGGAGGTGGGGGACCTGCTGAGTCACACCACTGGCCTGCCACCCACCCGACCCATTCACAAGATGGTCCCAGACAGCTGCGTGGTCCCTCTCTTAAGTTAAATCAGTTTGTTTCTGTCAACAAAACCCTTGATGAGGCTGCGCAGAGATCAGGGGAAGGATATGGATACGGAAGTGGATTACAACAATGTGAGCAATGTGACAATGTGAACTTCTTGCCAAGAGCTTATGGGATCTGACGGTCCTCCACCTCCTGCCTCAGCCTAGAATGCACGGGATTTATCTTCTTCCTGAGTTGCTACCAGCGTTCGTGAGTAATGTTCTTATAGAAAGGGCTATCCTGGGTGGACAATTACTGAGGCTTGGCCATCTTTCGAAGGGTAGTCTTAATGGGGTGACATCTGCTGATGCTACATCTAGAACATTCTCTCCATCTGCTGACCATGGATTGTGCACTAACTCCACAAGTCATTGTCTTCTCTGTGCATCTCGGAGACCTAGGACTATGCCCGTGGTCCCTGGGCTGCTAAGAGACCCCTGGATCATCTATCTTTGCATCTGATAACTGTCCTCCCACCCAAGTATTCATACTGACCAGGCCCAACCCTGCTTAGCTTCCGACATCAGGTGAGATGGGGTGCATCCAGCGTGCCAGGGCCATAGACAGAACTGTTCTAATAGTGCTGCCCCATTGGATTTAGTTGGGAAGGTCAAGCAGAGAAAGACCATATATGTAAGCAGGAGGGCAGAGCCTTTTGTCTGTTTGGGTCATTGCTCTATCCCTGTGCCTAGAAGAGCTCTCCACACAGTAAGTCTCGTAGAAGGAAGGGGACGAACCTCTGCGAAGCAGGAAAGCTCTGTCTGGATTTCCTGAGGGCCCTTCCTAGTAGCATCAGGTAAAGGCCAAGGAGGTTTTCAACTGTACAAGCACCTTGCATTCAGTTGCTCGTCTGTGAAGTGGGATAACAATCTACCTGCATGTGTGGACTTTTTGCGGGCACCAAGGGCTTGGATACCTGGAAGAGGCTTGGCGCCTTGCTGGGCACAGAGCTGCTGCTCAGACATGGCATTTTCCCTCCGTCTGCTCTCCACGTGGCAGGCCCCACAGTGATTCGGGCTTAATGAGCAGAAAATGAGGGAGGGTGTCTGGCTTTAGCTGAAAACAACTGAGAAACACCTGGGTGGGGGGGTCATGCGTGAGCCCGAGGGTGCTGGGCTTCCTTCCCTCCTCCTTTTCCAGCCCCTTCCCACAGAAACAGACACATGCTCCAAAGCTAGTTTTTCTGCCAGAGAAAATGAGAGAAGGCATCTAAGCGAACAGGAGCAGGAGTCCTTCGACCGAGGAGGACTGAGTAGAGTAGCTGGAGTTTCCTGGTTTAGCTGCAGCAGGAGCTCCTAGACCCTTTCAGAGACCCTGTCCCACCTGGTGGCGATGCTTCAGCCTCCAGGGCCACGGCCCCTGTCCCCGCCCGCTGCCTGCTGCCCCCCCGGGAGACTCTGAGACTCTCGGCTGCTGATGTCTGGCTGTACTTCTCCCTCCCCCAACCCCCACCCAGGGTCTCCTCGTCAGGCACTTGCCTCACTGCATAGCCCTTCTCACTCCTGGCCAGTTACTGAGACTGTGAACTTGACTCGCATCATCATCACCGGGGGTTTGGTGAAAATACAGCTTCCGGGACTCCAGCCCTGAAGTGTGATTCAGTAGGCACAGTGAGGCCTAGGCATCTGCATTTATAGGCGCTGAGTGAGTCTGATGCCAGAGGCCCAAGAACCCCTCCTCCCTTATCCATGCGCTGGGCTGAGCAGCTCCATGCCACAGTGTGGTGGGGGAAGTGGAGGAAATCATCCAGGGAGCTTTCCCACACCTACACCTACACCTATTACCCCCAAATTCTCTGCTGGACCTCTAGGCCCTGGAGAGTCCAGGACGGGTGGAAGAATCCTCAGGGGATTCTGACGATTCAGATAAGACTCTCCAGCCCTGCCCCACCCACTATCCCCTTCACATGCACACAGCACTCTGTCTGTGACGTGTTCTGTCCCATCCAACCTAAACTGCTTATCCGACAGTGTCTGTGTTCAGCCCTGAACAAAGCACCACGGCTCTGGCTCCTTCAGTTACCACAGCCATTAACATATATTTAAATATGCATACATATTTTTATCATACATTTATATATATTATGTTAAATTATAATATAATGTTAATATATTTTATTATATATTTATGTCATATCAAATTATATTATATATTTATAACATATATTTATATTATATTTAATATATTTATATTATATATAAATATAATTTATATATTATAAAATTTATAAATTTATATATTTATGTTATATATAATATAGTTTATATATTACATAAGATATTTATATATATTTACATATTACATATAAAATACAATATATTTATATATAATATGATATATAATTAATTATAATTATATATTATATAATACAGTAATGCCCAGCTTATCAATGGTTCAACTTAGGATATTTTGACTCTATGATGGTGCGGAAGTGACATGCCTTCAGTAGACAGTGTACTTTGCACTCTGAATTTTGATCCTTTCCCAGGCGAGTGACACGTGGTCTGTCCCATCCCCTCCCGTCATGCTGGGCAGCGGCAGCCTCCACTCAGCCAGGCGATCAGGGTGAACAACCGACACACTTACCACCTTTCTGGATCCTGACAACCATTCTGTCTTTCACCTTCAGTACAGTATTCCATACATTACATGAGACATTCAATACTTTAGTATAAAACAGGCTTTGTAGTAGATGATTTTGCCCAACTGTAGACTAATGTAAGTGTTCTGAGCACGTTTAAGGTAGGTGAGGCTAAGCTATGATGTTTGGTAGGTTAGGTGCATTAAATGTATTGTTGACTTAGGATATTTTCAACTTCCGATGGGTTTATTGGGGCCTAACCTTAACCCTTGTAAGTCAAGGAAGATCTGTATACAACATATTATATATAAAATTTACATAAAATTAGGATTGTTCTGAGGATTAGAGACAAATAATTATATAAAGCAACTATATAATAGATTTTATATATATATACATGGCCCCCAATTTCTCAGACATGGGAACTGAACCTCCCCAGAGCTCATGGCCACTCAGCTAAAAAAGGTTAAAGCTGAGTTCAGGGTTGGGTCTGTTGGCTCCAAGTTTACATCTTACTTTTCCCTGGGGGGTAGATGCCTCCTACTTCCGTGGCATCATGCCCACCATCTCGACATTTTCTTCTTCTCATTTCCTTGCCAGCTACCCCAAAAAGCGCTGTCAATATGGGCTCTAGGATTCCAACCGAACAACCTGGGCCCCGCCCAAATCCTCTCTCTCTCTTACTGGAGAAGCCTGAGGCTACTGGCCTCACGATGCTTGGAAGCACTGGCTCTCATCTTTTGTTTTTATCTTATTGAGGAGATGCTGCTCTTTCTGTCATCATGACTATGACTATGATAATCAAATTACTTATGCAATTTCTTTCTACGATTTTTACATTTGGAAAATTATTTTAAAATTTTAAATTGAAGTACAGTTGATTTACAATATTGTGTTAGTTTCAGGTGTACAACAAAGTGATTAAGTTTATATATATATATATATTTTTTTTTTTTTTTTTTTTTCAGATTCTTTTCCATTATAGGTTATTACAAGATATTGAAAACAGTTCCCTGTGCTATACGGTAGGTCCTTGATGCTTATCTGTTTTACGTATAGTAGTTTGTATCTGTTAATCCCATACTCCTAATTTGTCCCTTTCTCCTTCCCTCTCTCTTTGGGTAACAGCAAGCTTGTTTTCTATGTCCGAGTGTGTTTCTGTTTTGTATATACATTCATTTGTATTATTTTTTAGATTCCACATATAAGTGATATCATATAGTATTTGTCTTTCTCTGTCTGATTTATTTCACTAAGTATAATATTCTCTAGGTCCATCCATGTTGCTGCAAATGGTAGTATTTCATTCTGAGTAATATTCCATTGTGTATATACATACCACATCTTTTTTTTTTTTTAACACGTTAACTTATCCTTTCTTCCTTCCTTTCTTCCTTCTTTCCTTCCTTCCTTTCTTTCTTCCTGGCTGCACTGGGTCTTCGTTGCTGCACGCGGGCTTTCTCTAGTTGTAGCAAGTGGGGGTTACTCTTTGTTGTGGTGCGCAGGCTTCTCATTGCAGTGGCTTCTCTTGTTGTGGAGCACGGGCTCTAGGTGTGCGGGCTTCAGTAGTTCTGGTGCGTGGGCTCATTAGATGTGGCTCGTGGGCGCTAGAGTGCAGGCTCAGTAGTTGTGGCGCACGGGCTTAGTTGCTCCGTGGCATGTTGGATCATCCCGGACCAGGGCTCGAACAAGTGTCCCCTGCATTGGCAGGCGGATTCTTAACCACTGTGCCACCAGGGAAGTCCCATACCACATCTTCTTAATCCAATTGTCTGTTGCTGGATACTCAGGTTGCTTCCATGTCTTGGCTATTATAAATAGTGCTGCTATGAACACTGGGATGCAGGTGTCATTTCGAAATAGCGTTTTCATTTTTTCCAGATATATACCCAGGAGTGAAATTGCTGGATCATGTGGTAGCTCTGTTTTTAGTTTTTAAGGAATCTCTACACTGTTTTCCACAGTGGCTGCAAATTATTTTAATTTTTCTTTGACAATTTTGTGAAGTAGATAGAGGAGGTGGTATTGTCCTTGTTTTACATATAAGGAAACTGAGGGCCAGAGGCAATAAGATTTGTGCCAGTTTTCACATTTAACCAACATTAAAACCTGAACTTGGACTCAGTTTTTCTAATTACAAGTTCAGTAATCTTTCCTCTTACACTGTGTTGAGAGTGCCTGGCTATATCCTCAAAATTCCAATTCAAATTTATTTTAGAATAGTGTTTTTCAGATTGTCAGTATCAAAAAATTTTAGTGGGTTGCCAACAGGATTAAAAAAAAATGTTTCAGAAAAACATTAAATATCAAAGCGCACTGCAGAGTATGCCTGTTTTTTCCAAAACTTCTGTTTGGAATATATCATACAGTTGACCCTTGAACCACGGGGGGTTAGGGGTGCCCATTTTCCTCGCAGTTGAAAATCCAAGTATAACTTATAGTTGGCCTTCTGTGTCCACAGTTTCACCCTATCCATGATTCTGGATCTGCGGATTCAACCAACCAGCTTGTGTACTACTGGCGTATTTACTATTGAAAAAGTCTGTAGATAAGCAGACCTGTGCAACTCAAAACCATGTTGTTCAAGGGTCAACTGTATATATATATGGCCACACTGTACATTATATTACTGTGGATACAGCCACTGCGTTAGAAGTTTCAGAGGAAAGAATAAGACTAAATATTGAATGACATCCCTCATAAGCACACCTGTTTACGTCATCATAGAACACCTATTCTATCTGGAAGGACCACAGCCTTCAGGGCAACGCACCATTCTGGAACAGGCTGGTTTTTTTGCTACTTTACCACTTATCATTCCACCTGAACCCCATAAAATTATCCTCCTCCTAAAGAGTACTCTAAGCTTCCCTTTGCTTCATTGAATCTATCCTGAGGACATGAATCAGGTTGATTTTCTGAGTTGGCACTTTTGAAAGAAGATGTTTTCCTTTCCCCTTTCTGCATTTTCCAAATAAAATAATCCTTTCCAAAGTTGCTCCTGTGGCAGTAATTCTCACACATTACTCACATGCTCCATCACCGTTTTAAAAAAGGTATGAGGACACTGTGCGGGCAATAAGTTAAAGGAGAAAAAAAAAAAAAAAGGGACAGTCTCCAAACAAGTCAGCCTATCGGGCTACCGTGACTCGAAATCTACAATGAAGACGGCGCAAGTAACACGAGCGGCTGTGTGAATCAGCAGAGATTTGGAGCAGCTACATCTACCATAGAGACGCCCTTGGTGGCCTGGGATGCCCTGCAGCACTCTTCAGAGGGCGAACTCCAGCTGACACAGCAGACGGAGCAGGTGAGCGCTGAGCTTTAGCCTCTGCGTCACTCCTGAGCCATGGTGGCCCCAGGCAGGTTGCAGTCTCCCTGCTCCGCCTACCCCGCAGGCCAGACCCAGCTGTGCTAGCTGCACACACAGGGGGCATATCCCACGGGCCCTGGGCGTACACTGCCTGTGCACCACTGGGGTGACCAGCCAGCCCATGTGACCTGGAACGAACCCCAAAGACCACCAACACCTTTGCTACGGGAAGCGACCCACCTAAATTACTTTGGGATCTATGTGCTCCTTTCTCTTTTTGCTGGCAGGGGGAATAATGATTTTTTTTCTTTAAAGTCCACAGCCGTCCCACCAGGGATCCTTCATATTCTACTGTAAAGTCTTCAGCGTCTCTCAATCTCTAATTTGGACCTAGTCCTAGAAGGTCCCACATTTTTACTGCTGCTTCCCTTTCTTCAGGGTATGTGGAGACAGTAACCTTCTTAACATAACAATGCCCTTCTAATCTGAATTCGTTTTGAGGTGCTCAGAGACTTTTCTTCATCTCCTAAAAAAATTAAGATTTACTTTCGACTATGATCAAGTTGGGCTGGTTGTTTCCATCTGCCTTGGAAAAATTTCTTTCTATGCAACCTTTTACCTGTTTTTAGTGTCTTGGTATCAGAGTTCAGTTTTTCCTCTCCTCTTTTATTCCAATAATTACTATGTTGTTGACTTTTTCCATTTCTTTTGTTCTTTAATCACATCCTTAAATCTTTCCAACTGGTTTCAGGCCAACACTCTTTTCCATATGAATGTGCATAGCTTTAGGAATAATCCTAAGTGTTTCCCTAATTTATAATATCATCCCTGAAACTCCCATTTTTCTTATATTGACTGCAAAAGAAGTTCATTTGTCATTATAATTCTATGGTATGGGGAAAATAAAACTTTTTTTTAATGGAAAGCAAACAAAAATATTGACTTTGTTGCCAGGATCCCATTTTGAGTGAGTTTCAAGGTTAACCTAGAATGCACATTTCCTGGTTCCTCTACCAGGGAGTCCAGAGCCCTCCACTTTGCTGTATGTCCTTCAGTTAGTCTTAACTTGTAGACTCATTGTGTGAAATAAACCTTTTCCATGTTTGTGCACATAAAAATTTTCATGTATTATTCCTGTATACCACAGGGACCCATATTGGGCCTATGACAACTTGGACTTCATCTAAATTTCAGGCATGGACAGTGTCCTATTTCCTAATCCATAGGCTGTGTATATATACATAAAAATTCTTATGGCCACAAATTTCTAAATACATATTTCCAGTGGCATAGGACAGGCAGCTATGAAAAAGCAAGAACTGTAGAAATTGACGCACACCTGTAGGCTTCCTGGCTCTGAGATCTGGGTGGATTTCCTAGCTAAAAAGGACCTTAGTTGATCACATCCCCCCACCCACTCCCAGAAGATGGAATTCTGCTCCCAGAGCCAAAGTTTTCAGAGCTGCGGGGCTCCCTGAGGCAGGGGTCAAGGTGACCTGATTAGAGCAAAGACCTTCCCCCACACTGGTTTTGCAATGGTTCCCACAACAGAGGGCCTGGAGTATAAGGGGATAGGTCAGCAGAAAGGAATCATTTTATCATATCCGCTTCCACGCTTGTTTAGAAGATGCTGCCAGAACTCACTGAGATGCTAATAATTTTGAAGGAAACTATCTGGAAGCCTCGGTCTCCAGCCAGTCCCTAGCCACCCCTCCTGACTAATCACTCCATTCATCTCGGAGAGGTTGCCTGACAAGATGCCCAGCACCTGGCAAGTGGGCTGGCATAATTTGCAGAACCTTCACTGTAGTCAAAACACCTATCTCAAATAACGGAGCAAGAGATTGATAATTTAAAAGAATTATGAATCTCACAGCCTCTAAATTCCAAAGGGCTTGGGCAGCGGGGCAAGTAGATGACGTTTGCAAAAGGGTTTCACTCCCCAAGGCCCAAAGCTTTTGTAAAAACAGAGGTAGAACCAATATTTGTTACATTTTCCAAAAAAGCTCAAGCTCCCCTTTTAGGTTTTCAACACTTCCAGGCCAAGCTCCTCACCAGCTGGAAGCAAATCAAAAATTTAATCACCGAAAACTGAAACATTCGCTTTTTGCTCATTGAGTATAACAACGAATTATGCTTTTTAATCTACTTACTACTAAAATAGAAGAAAATATGATTTTGAGTAAAACATCCAGATCAAAGAGATGCAGTCTGCTTAAGTCAAGGCAAGGCAGTGCTGGAGGAAGGGCCGGGGAACGGACTCCAGGGAATCGCTTAATTACTGTCCTCTGCTGCAAAATCAGGGTTGCAGGGTGATTGCACCAGTTTCTAGTGAGCTACTGCATTTTAGCTGTGACTTCATCGTATTTAAAATGCATTTTACTTATCTCTATCTCACTCTCTGCAGAAAAACTAATTTGACATCATAAACTCTAGTATCATAGAGTACCATCTAGAAGAAAACATCTTTGTGACCTAAGGGCTGGCAAATGTTTCATTGCAGTGACAGCAAGGACACAACTTAAAAGAAAAAGAGTGATAAATTGAATTTCATCAAAAAAACCATATTTACTCTTCAAGAGATACCATTAAGAAACTGGAAAGAAAAACCACAGAGAACACTTCCCAACCACTAGAAGGTCTAAGTACAAAAACACTAGCATACCAAACGTTCACGAAGATTTAGAGCAACTGGGTTTGTACACGTAGCCTGTGAGAATGTGAAATGGTACCAACTCTTTGGAAAACCTTTTGGCAATCTATACAAGAAAGTTCAAGTATTCATAATTGCAAAAGAAAAGAAAGGGAAACAACTGAAATGTCCATTAAAAGGTGAATGAATAAACAATGCTGTATATTTAAGCAACCAATACTGATTTAATCAGCAATAGAAAGGAATGAACTATTGCAAAAACTTGGTTGAATGTGGAAAACATTGTGCTGTCCCAAAGAATCAAGACTTAAAACTGTACATTCCATTAATACATATAAAGTTCTAAAACGAGCAAAACTAATCTGTAGTGATAGCAATTGGATCAGTGGTTGCCTGGGGTAGGAGATGATAAGGGAGCGACTGATTGCAGTGGAATACAAGGGAACTTTCTGGAGTGATGAAAATGCTCTACATCTTGATAGTAGCGGCGATTACAAACTTACATTTGTCAAAATTCATTTGCATTTTATGTACATTTTATTATACGCAAGTAAACTATACCTCAATAAAGATAATTTGAAAAAACAGAAAGAATCATTGATACACGGAATAAAACAAAATAAATCTCAAATATTATACTGCCTAAAAAGAATCCAGACACAAAAAGGACACCCTCATATGATTCTACTACTGATAGAAATCAGAACAGTGGTCACCTCTGGCGGCAGGTGGGGTGGGAACTGTCTGTAAAGGGGCATGAGGGAATTTTCTGGGGGTGATGAAATATCCTATATCTTGATAAGCTATAGTTACATGGGTGTATACAATTATAAACACTCAAACCTAAAATCTATACTTTATATTGTGTATACATTATACCTCAGTTAAAAGAAATACACCTTCCGCCCCATCAGAGCATTTTACTGTGTAGGACTCCCCAAAGCCCTGGACTTTTCTTATTGGTGCAACAACTAAGGTTTTTCCAAATTCTACATCGGGGCAAGGCCTCTATTTAATCCGAAAAAAGAACATCATCTTTGAAACTGGGTCTGTCCTAGAATATTAGAATGGAACCGGTGCCCATAAATCAAATCTAGGACAGGCCAACAAACTTTGTAAGTCTGGGCACATATAACATTCTTCAAAATAATACAGATAGAATCAGAGTTACCTGTTCCTTCTGTGCCCTGAACTTAGTCCAGTTTCCTGCCTTCAGATCCAACTTCAGCTCCTTCCTGCTGCCAGCTGCTACGAGTCGCTGTCACAATGCCCCTTCCTTTCATTGGTGTTTCAAGCCCTCCTCCTTCAGAATGGAGCTGTCAGGAGCAATGGCTTTATATGCACCAAACCTCACCCCCCTTCTGATGGCTTCATACTCTGGAACCCACCCTCTTCCGTAGCCACCCTCTTTAGAATGCCATTGACTAAAACAGACAAAGAGATTCAGATCTCTCTAAAACACAGATGATTAGGGAGGTAAAAATAACAAAACACTTCCCTCTGAGTGCTATTACTAAAGTAATCTAATTCAGTCTCTCTAGAATTTTGTACGAAGTGACTTAGAATCTAAGGAAACTATGAAGTAGCCCTCTCGCCCACCACCCACTCATAATCCTTCAGGTATCCCCCTTCCCCCAAACCAAACCTAAGTGAAACCAAAACCATGGAATCATCCCTGAAATGAAGCACACACACAACTTCAAAACTCCACACAACTTTAAAAGGTAGGGCTTCCCTGGTGGCGCAGTGGTTGAGAGTCTGCCTGCTAATGCAGGGGACGCGGGTTCCAGCCCTGGTCTGGGAGGATCCCACATGCCGCGGAGCAACTGGGCCTGTGAGCCACAACTACTGAGCCTGCGCGTCTGGAGCCTGTGCCCCGCAACGGGAGGGGCCGCGATAGTGAAAGGCCCGCGCACCGCGATGAAGAGCGGCCCCCGCTTGCCGGAACTAGAGAAAGCCCTCACACGAAAACTAAGAGACACAACACAGCCATAAGTAAATAAATAAATAAAGTAGTAAAAAAAAACACAAAAAAACCCCACTAATCTTTAAAAAAAAAAAAAAAGGTAATTAGGTCCAGATATTCAATATGCGGGCTCGAAGAGTTCTGCTTTTGGTCAAAACCACAGCAAGAGTAGATACAGGTGACCTTTAAACTATACCCTTCGAATTCCATCTTTTCACAGGTGGCACTCTTTTTTTACTTGCACAAAACATATGCTGAGGAATTAATCATCCCCTCCCAGATAGTTTATTCTCTGTATGTCTATGCTTAGATCAATCTGGTCTTAGGTGCAGCTGGAGCAATATGCCTATCAAACCATCACACTGGTGAGGTCACCCCATCACATCCAACCACTGAAATGCAGTGTGGTAACTAGTCAAAGGCACGGGGTGGGGTGGAGGTGGAGGGA
Organism: Balaenoptera acutorostrata; assembly: GCF_949987535.1. Lineage (NCBI taxonomy): Eukaryota > Metazoa > Chordata > Mammalia > Artiodactyla > Balaenopteridae > Balaenoptera > Balaenoptera acutorostrata. The sequence continues at coordinate 83,753,353 of NC_080071.1, forward strand.
AAAAGTGCTTCAAGGAAAAACTAGGCATTGTCTGAGCTATTTTGCAACTCTGCACAGTAATTGTAGTAACTCATAGGCAATGTGAAATAACTCTTGTCTGTAGACATGAAAATGAGTTTTGTCCAAGGAAGGTATAGCCTTCTTCCCCTCACCTCCGTGGAAAACCAGTTTTACCTCCATTTCAACATTCCTGATCTATAAATGTTACCAATTCTTTGGATTCTCCTTTGATCTGGTTCTAACAGCCTTACCAGTTTCCTCATTAAGGAGTTAATAAAACCTTTAACATGTGTTTATTTTTCAATCTCTATGAGAGTCATGACTATCTCTTTCTGAAAAGTATCTTTTAATACTTGTTAAGTATTCACTGTGCCTCCAGCCCATGCAAATAACCTCCAATTTATTCTTCTGAATCTAAATGATTTGCGACTAGTTGTTAAATTACCGAATGAGCTTTGATCTTTTGACATCTCACTGCAGACTACCCAGCATTAAGCTTGTTTATTTAATTTTTTTTTATTGGGATATAGTTGTTTTACAATGTTGTCCTAGTTTCTACTGTATAGCAAAGTGAAGCAGGATTCCCTGTGCTATACAGCATGTTCTCATTAGTTATCTATTTTGTACATATTTTGTTTATTTAATTCTTTTCCCTAGGTTTGTGTTTGCGGTAGCCAGTGTGGTCCCGTGGAAAGAGCATAGGTTTAGAGTCTGAAGCCCATGTTCCCCCTGGCCCCGCCCGTTTATGGCAGGCATTTAACCTTTTCCAGCCTCCTCTTAAAATGGGGATAATCACACCCACCCCATAAGGTTACTTCAGGGACTGGTCCATCTGGTTCTTGGCCCATATGAGGCGCTCAATACAGCTTCCTTCCCATCTCCCTCATGCCAGCACACATTGCATATCCAACCAGAATGAACACAGCTGGGCCCTCATAGTTCAGAGACAGTAATTTCAGAAAGGTACACAGTAGATAATTTCACCTAAACTGCTAAGGGGCAGCGAGCCAAATCAATTCATCTTTAAATACTTAGGCTTGAATTGCATTTACCATTACCTAACCTTGAGAAACCACTGTTGGTCCATAACCAATAATGACCGAAAGAAATTAGTATTTTTGTCCATTTCAGCTACCACTAAGACAGTTTGAAAGAAAAAAAAAACATGTAAGCGTACTTCCCAGCTACTGTGGGTTTGGTTCGAGACCATCCCAATAAAGCTAATATTGCAATGAAGCGAGTCACAGGAGTTTTTTGGCTTCCCAGGGCATATAAAAGTTATGTGTACACTATACCGTATCCTATTAAGTGTACAATAGCGTTGTCTAAAAAACCCATGTACATACCTTGATTTAAAAATACTTTAGTGCTAAAAAATGCTAACCATCATCGGAGGCTTCAGCAAGTGGTGGTAGTTAACATCAAAAGTCACAGATCACCATAACAAATACAATAATAATAAAAAAGCTGAAAATACTGTGAAAATTACCAAAATGTGACACAGAGACACAGAAGTGAGCAAATGTATTAAAAAAAACTCAATAAAGGGAATTATGTCTGTATTTGGAAGTCATGTTTTAAATACGTCATGTTTAAAATACGTACCTTAATGAAAACATACCTTTTGCCTTACAAGACACCAATATGTTCTGTTGTCTGGAGAAGCAAAACACTTCTGTGTATTTTTAGAAAACATTATTTCCTTCACCCTTTTCAAATTTTAAGCACTCCACAAGCTCAAACCTTTTGCATATTTACGGCAGCAACATGGACTTGATAAGTAATTGTTACACGTTTTTAATGAATTAGGTATCCTTTCCAGAAATATTATCGTAAGATACGACTGTATTATTTTAAAATTTCAGTTAAAGTAGTCTCAGTAGGGTCCCGGATCTCTTACCTTTAAAGTCCCCTTTCTTTTCCTCACTAGGATCTTTTCGACATTCTTGGATGGGGATTTGGAATTGTGCGCTGAGATTTCTTTTTAGTTAAAAGCTGTGACCATGGATGTAACTATGGGGAATGCTGGCCCTCTACCAGAATTCAGGTTTTATTTAATCTGCTTTTCCAGATGGTTGAAAGTAGCAATTCTAGCCAAACCTACTTGGGCGAGTCTCAGCACTGTGGATGGCAGAGCTATCGATCCGAGGGGGGAGAAGCAGCAGGAAGCAGCTGGCTGTCCGCCAAGGGCCCAGGGATGTAACCCAGGCCAGTCCGAACCCGCCTGCTGCAGCGCAGGTACCCGCCCGGCTCAAGCTCCCAAACTGGGGGAAGGAGTGGAGAGGCGGCCAAGGGATGAAGGTATTTCTTCAATTAATTTACCTCCTGGAGACATTCTTACCTACAGGAGGGGATTTCTGCTCGCCAACTCGCTCACAGCCCGGGATATCAAGCCCCCGGGACCAGCACCCTCAGCAATCGGGTAGGATGAAGCCGGGCTCTAAAGGTAGCAGCGGGGGCAGGGCCGGAGGCGGGGCCAGGGCGGGGCCGGCCATTCTCGGAGCCGGCGGCCCCGCCCCAAAGTTTTGTGAGGGCTATTTACAAGCTTCCAGAACCTTTGAACTAGAGGCGGGAATCCGCGGTCTGCGGGCAAACAGCTCTGTACCTGAAAAGACCAGCTGAAAGTAGTATGTTGATACCCAACGAAATAAAGCAAGATGAGCAGAATGCAGTGTCGATCATCTGCTTATAAATATGTCATTTCGTATAAATCCATTTATTCCAAGAATTTATGAGAGAGGCTCAGTCATGATCTCCATGTTGCAAATAAAGTGAGGCTGAAAGAAATAAGACTGGTAAATAGAGAAGCCTGGATTTTTGTCAGAATATCCTGGCTCCAGAGCCAATGTGTATAACCATTGTTTTTGTTTTTAAACGTGGTGAGGTGGGCGGTTTTCTGGAGCTTTGAGAATTTTCTAGTACAAATAGTCCATTTATTAAATACTTTTTATTAAGCAGAGATTTTTTAAAAAGCATTATGAAGTTCTCATTGGTTAAAATAGATTTTTTTTTAAACTTTTTTCTTTATCTGTTGCTGGAAATAGAAAACTCTCTCTGAAGATGAACACTGCTTAGTTTCTAAAGACTCCTAGTGAAAATGGAATTGATTAAAAGTCTCCCCAGGTGTCTTGGGTCACTAAGTCCTATTGGCTTAGATTTTCTATTCTCATCCTCCTGTGACTTTTAAGAAGTCTGCCTATAAATTACCAAGATGCACCACAGGAGTGGCAATGAGTAAATTGTAGGGCCCTCCCAGGGAAAACTGAAATTTTCTTAAAGGTGAGGGTGTCATGTATTCCCTCTACACATCTCCCTGAGAGACCATCTCACCTTGGACCTTGAGAAGTTTACTGCTGTGTTTCTCCGATATCTCTTAGCCATAGTCTAAGCCAGAGAGAGATGATGAGGAATTCTTTCATTCATAGAAACCTAAACATATTTGCTGAGGAGACGATGTGAGGATTCCATTCTGTATGATCCAGTGGTGGGAGGCAGGTGGGTGAGGGCATAGATAACAAGGGAGGAGCCATGTGTTAACAGCTGTTGTCTCGGGTGATGGTTCTTAGGAGTTTCTTGTACTGTTCTCCACTTTTGTGTGTGTTTGACATTTTCCATGATTAAAAAAGTTTACAAAAATCATCTGTTCATTATGAAGCTATTTCTTGAGTACATACTATGTGCCAGTCACTGCTCTAGGTGCTAGAGAAATGTCAGTGAGCAAGAGTGAGAATCTTTGTACATTCTAGTTGGGTGTGGGGTGAGGCAGAGAGAATGACAAAGGGTAAGCATGGTAAAGTCATGAATGTTATGGTATGTTAGAAAGTAGTGAGTACTATGGGAAAGAAAAAAGAGTAGAGATCAGATGAGGGTGTAGAATGATGGAGAAGAGGGCAAAGTCCTGAGCCTTGGGTACCAATGTCGGGAAAGGACCCGCAGAGAAGGCTGAATAGGAAGGAGAAAAAAAAGGGTGGGGTGGTGTGATCAGGGAGGAGGGAGAGGTCAACTGTGTCATTTGTTGCTGGGAGGCTGGATGAAAAGCCCTGTGGAAAGTGTCAACTATTCCCTTGGTTGGCTTGTACAGGAAGTGAATTGAGTGTCTCTTACATTGGTACTCATCAAAGTGGCTGCAATAATGTACCCAAAAATCTATCTGAATTGCTGATATAGGATCAATCACTGAGAAAAGGTGACCAAAGAAAACTGAAATAGAAAGCTGTGTTGTAATTGACTCTCCATTTCCCTCTCTGGTGTTGACTCCTTGAAGGCAAGTGATTGTTTAACCTCAGACCTCTAGTGCTTGGCTGAATATCTGGCCTAATACAGCACGTATTTGCTGGCTGAATGAGTGAGTAAAAAACACATAGAGTGAGGGAGTGAAGCTCTGACCGGCCACACTGGGGCTGTCAACTCTTTAAACCAGAACTCAGATGCAGACACAGATGTCATAACAGCATCTGTAGGAGAGCACAGGAATTTCCCTCAATGATATTGACAACTAAAGGTTGGGGATTTCCCCCCAAATTTCTCTCTTTATTGTAAAACCAGATATAGGACAGTAGGGGACCAATCATCCATTAACTGAAACCTATCCCGATCTTTGAGTATCACTCTTTGTCTTTTGTGCCATTGGCCTCACCCATGGGCTGGTGTACATCTCATAGAACAGAGAGACACATTAGAATAAGGAAAGATCATTTTTTAATTAAGAAAGAGTTCCTTTTTTTTTTTTTTTTTTTTTACAAAACATAGAAACGGGGAAAAAGTCAGTAAATGTACAACAGAAAAGAACAAAAAATCCATCGTATGTAATGTTTTCAAAAAAACGAAATATTACCTATCATGATTTTACTTCGTTATGTTTATAATATAAATAGATTTTTGACACGAGTGGCTGTGTTCCCACGCACTAATGTTGGTAATGTATGCTGGTCTTTCATCTTTTTTTTCCAAGTGGAGACAAGATTACAAAGATGACAGAGAATAAATACCTCCTTATGCTAAGTTCTGAAGATACAGGGAGGAGAAATTGATGTCATCATGACACCACACTGAAGGGAAAGAACAAGCCCTGAAACTTAAGCGTAAAAGGGGCAGAAGAGCAGTTCCAAGGCATCAAGGTACCTGGGACAGGAGCAAGAGGGCAGGAGGGATGGAGGAGAGTCTTACCAGATGCTGTGAGCTGAGCTCCCAGCGTCTCTTACCCTAGAGGCAGAGCCCATCGGCTACCTAGCAGCTGCATCGCTTCCGGCAGCCGCTCTCGTGCTGGCAGCGGCCCTTCCGCAGCCGCAGCTACACGGGCTGCAGCTCCAGGTGCGGCGATGGCGGCAGACGCGGGGACGCTGCAGCAGCTCCCAGGGCAGCCGTAGCAGCAGGGGCCGCAGCTGGGGCCGCAGGCGACCCGGGAGCGTCTGCACGGGGCGCAGCCACCGCACCTTCCACAGCCACAGCTGCCCACGGCGTCAAGTAGGGAGGACGCGAGAGAGATGAGGAAGGAGACACAGGAGGGAGGGAGGTCTGATGCTGCCTTCTGTGGGGGGAGGCCCTTAAATACTGACAGCCCCCCCTTTTTTAAGCCCAATTTCCACAGAAGAATCTCACAAGACCTTTTATTTACTTCCTTCTTGAGTACCTGTGCCGTGATAACTTGCTATTTTTAGCAATCAGCCTCATAACCTTGAGTTTTCTGTTAGGGATGAAATAGTTGTGTGTTACATCTTTAGTTCAGATGTAGAAAAGTGATGGCCGACGTGTAGGGAAAAAGCAGCCCCAGGGGCCTCAGAACGTTGCCTGCGTCTCAGACACGACCATCGTAGATGGTTCGAGTTCCCACAAGTGCAGAAGAGTTTCTCCACGATGCCGGGCACCCGAACTGGAGGGCTGGGAGAGTCCTGACAGCCTGCCGGTGGGTGAGAAGAGGGCATTTTCAGGCTTCTTCCTCTTGCTTTCAAAAGGTAAACTTATCAAAGAGGTGCCAGTTGTCAATCCAGGGACACCAACATCCTGGGAGAAGCACGGACCCGCCAAAGCCCGGGCATCTCAGATCCAGAAGCTGCAGTGTAAGTCTCGAGGGAGACTGTACAATGGATCCCTCCCCTGTGAGCTGCCTGGAGCCCCGGGACCAGCCGGGCAGGCCTCAGTTCTCAAGACAGTCAAGCAAGAGCTATTTCTATGGATTACTGTTCACACCTGCAGGCTACCTGGGGAGAAAGAAGAATGCTGAACAGGTAGAGCCAGCCAGATGGAGACCAGTCATTTCAAATCAACATTCCCCTGGGCCATGATCGGGCTGAAACGCTGGGCTGGCCACAGGTCTTAAACCTGGAGAGGCATGAGAGAAGGCCAGCCACCGGCTGAAATCTTTTTTATTTTTGTTTTCCCCATTAATTAACAGACAAACAACGAGTAGGAACTTCCCTCTCAGCAGATGACTTAGGAGTAGGCTACACAAAATTATATTTTTAGCATCTGACATCACACAAGATTTTTGTTGTTGTTGTTGTTTTGTAATTTTTAATGATCAAGCAATTCTTCTGGTGAACAAAGAATGTCAGGGAGCCAGAAAAAAACATAGCTGTGTTCTAAGGTGAGGCATAATATGAGATACAATGCATTTAGAGATGCTGACTCTTTCGGGTCTGGCTTTTCACTTACTTTTCCAAGAGGTTTTTGTGACTTAGAGGTTAGTAATGAATCCCAGTAGAGAGAAAAACAATCTTTTCTTTTTCTAACCCGTGATGACTAAGAAGTGTATGTAGAAACATGGGACTTTTACCTGGCTCTAGATTCAGACTCTCATGGTTATGAAAAATGAAGATTGTTTTAAAATCTTCACTGCAGGCATTTATTTAATTCAACAGCTGACTGTTGAACCCTTAGAATGGGCCAGGCACTACTCTAGATGCTGGGGCAAAACATATCGTACATGCACATTTAAGTTCTTACGGGCACAAAACTGTTAGAAGTGTGTTCTAATTCAAATATAGATTTAAGAGACAGGTAAAGGTTAAAATAGCAATATTCCCTGGACAAGACCTCAACAAGGGAGGACGTAAGAGGCCTCGTGAGGTCTTTTATAGGAAGTGGGATCTACAACAAGGCACAGGCTGTGTATTCTGGGCTCAGCCCCTGAAGATGGTATATAAGCCTCGCCAGCAGAAGGCGGCATCAGACCTCCCTTCCTCCTGGGTCTCCTTCCTCACCTCTCTCGCGTCCTCCCTACTTGACGCCGTGGGCAGCTGTGGCTGTGGAAGGTGCGGTGGCTGCGCCCCGTGCAGACGCTCCCGGGTCGCCTGCGGCCCCAGCTGCGGCCCCTGCTGCTACGGCTGCCCTGGGAGCTGCTGCAGCGTCCGCGCGGTCCGCCGCCATCGCCGCACCTGGAGCTGCAGCCCGTGTAGCTGCGGCTGCGGAAGGGCTGCTGCCAGCAGGAGAGCTGCTGCCGGAAGCAATGCCGCTGCCAGGTGGGCTGGTCTGCAGGTGCTGCTGCGGCGTCTGATTGCTCCCACTGCTAAGGCTTCCCTCCATCCCTCCGTCTGCTCTGCGCTGTCTCTCTGCCACCTGGGCTTTATCGCACTTTCCTCTTGGGTTCTTTTTTTTTAAAATTAATTAATTAATTAATTAATTAATTTTTGGCTGTGTTGGGTCTTCGTTTCTATGCAAGGGCTTTCTCCAGTTGCGGAGAGCGGGGGCCACTCTTCATCGCGGTGCGCGGGCCTCTCACTATCGCGGCCTCTCTTGTTGCGGAGCACAGGCTCCAGACGCGCAGGCTCCAGACGCGCAGGCTCAGTAATTGTGGCTCACGGGCCCAGCTGCTCCACGGCATGTGGGATCCTCCCAGACCAGGGCTCGAACCCGTGTCCCCTGCATTAGCAGGCAGACTCTCAACCGCTGCGCCACCAGGGAAGCCCTCCTTTTTGGTTCTTATTCTCTGACTTTAAGTAACTTTTTCCATTTTTAAGATGGTCAGGTGGATATTTTATTCAATGTCATCCAAGAAAAAAGATGGAGAACATCTTGGTTATTGAGCTCAGAAAAATGAGGTAATGACTTACACCTTTGTTGTTAAATTCTTTTCTGTCTATGCATTGTCTTCTTGTTTTTACCATAAATGTTCTGTCCTTCCTGTGGCCATAGAGTTTTTTCTAGATGGTACCCTAAAAATCTCTTAATAAAATACAAAAATAAATTCTGAACAGTTTCCCTTGTTTTATGATTAGAGTTATTTTTATTAAACTAGCTTTAATTATGGTCTTCCATGGGCGGAGGCTCTCAAGGATACACAAATAATTATGCCCTGGTGTGATTTACAATCCAGCCATACACAAATAACCATGAACACAAGACAGAACAGTAATAAACATACCAAAAGTCCATGATGTTGTGCACCATGGCAGGAGGGACTCCTCATGGTTGGATGGGAAATGGGTGCAAAGGGTAGAGTAGCTTCAAGAAAGAGATGACATTTTGAGATGTGTTTTGAAGAATTAGTAAGGTTTTGACAAGTGAAGATGTTTGGAGACAGATATTCTAGAAGCAGAGCAAACAAATGAGGGATGGGAAGGTTCAAGACACATATGGGAACTAGCAAGCAATGAGTTTGACCTAAGTACAGAGTATATCAATATAAATAGTTAGAAATGAGCACTGAAAAGGCTAGGTCTGTCATTTACAATGACAGCACCGACCAGCATACACGTTGCCCTTAAAAGCCAGGCATTCTTCTAAGAATGTACTACATGTTTTCATAGAAGCACTATTATTATGCCCATTGCACAGAGAGGTTAAATCACTTGCTTAAAGCACACAGCAGCTGCTGGTGGTGGAGCTCTGACATGCAGCAATGCTGTAGGCCAGTGAAGGTTTTCAAGAAGGGACTTTTGTGCAGCAACCTGCAGAGTTAATTGGTTCATGGGGAGAACGGCAGCTATGTCAGTAATCCTGGGACAAGCAGTAAGGACTTGAAACAATGGCAGAGTAGGGACAGCCAGGGTATTTGTGGGCAAGTAGAAACCCCAATAAATGTCTACAACGTCTACCATTACACATAGGCGAGATAACAACGGTGATTGCTGTGGACTGAATTGTATCCCCCAAACTCATGTGCTGAAGTCCTAACCCCCAATGTGACAGTCTTTGGAGATGGGGTCTTTGGGAGTTCATTATGTTTAGATGAGGTCCTGAAGGGGTGGGCCTCATGATGGGATCAGTACAAGAAGAGGAAGAGATACCAGAGCTCTCTCTCTGCCATGTGAAGACACAGTGAGAAGGTGGCAGGAAGAAAGCCCTCACCAGCACCCGGACCATACTGGTACACTGATCTCAGACCTCCAGCCTCCAGAACTGTGAGAAAATACATCTCTGCTGTGTAAGCCACCCAGGCTATGGTATTTTGTTATGGCAGCCTAAGCTGACTGACAGTGATGGAACAGTATATGGTAGCCTTTATTCTTTTTCTCTGAGAGATACGGGTACTGTACAAGGTAGCCCATTTCAAAATTTGTATTAAATAGGGACAGCAATTAGGTGAGGGACTGACCATTTCCTTTAAGGTTGTTTGTTTCACTCTGTAAGGCATAAAGGTGAAGGGAGTTGATAACAACCTAAAAGAGCCGTCCAAGGAATTACAGGTTAGATTCTCTCATAAATCATTCTGTTCCCATTCATGGTGTATTTATTCTATTCCAGTGGCATGAGTGTTTCAAGAAGAAGCAGGTCTGCTTAATTTGCTACGTTGGCTAAACCGAAAAAGATCGAGGCTTGGAAAAAATCGCTGTTTTGGTCTACTTATCTAATCAAGATCTTTTGCCTTCATTTCTAAGAGGAATATTAGATTCAGAGTGTAGACCCCAAACATACTTTGTATGGATCATAGGGCTTGGCACATACTATAGTTTGCTAATAAATACTGTTTGAGTAGACACTGTGTATATTGTGTGTGTGTGTGTATGTGTGCGTATACATATACATATATATATATATATATGTATATGTATACACACACACACCTTACACTTTGGAAAGGTGAGATTTGGTCTATTTAGATTTCTCTTTGGACTTGACTCATGGCTCTCTTTGCTGTCAGAGGAAAAAAGACCAATTTTCAAAAAGATGCCTGAAGTTAAAACAGACCCTTACTGACTCTCTGTATTAGTCAGTGACTCAGGTTTCGTCAACATGAGAGTATCTTTAGAACTTGGCAAGAGCCTGAACTACTAGCATGGTGCCTTCAATCTACCCTACATTTTCAACTGATTTAAGTAATAACTGTTTTTTAATATTTGTTAGACTAATTAACCTCAAATAATATGATACTGAATTAAACCTCCAGTGATAAAGAAAGAAGTATTCTAATATTTAGTTTTTAATTACATAAATATCAAGGATCAATTACTAAGAAATATGGTGTAACATACTAAATAATTTAACTAACTTCTAAGTCCATCATCTGCCAAGAGTATATACTGCATTCATTTCCTAAGGATGTCATAACAAAAGACCACAGAATGAATGGCTCGAACAACAGAAATTTATTTATTTTATTTAAATTTATACTTCCAGTTCTGGGGGCTGGAAGTCCAAGATCAAGGTCTTGGGAGGTTTGGTTCCTCCTGCGGCCTCTCTATACTAAGGCCTCTTGGTTTGCAGACAGCCATCTTCTTGCCTTTTTACTGTGTGCTAACATCCCTGGTGTCTCCTTCTCTTCTTATAAGGACCTCTGTAATATTGGATCAGAGCCTCACAACTTAATGACCTCCTTTATCTTTAATTACCTCCTAAAGGGTCCTATCTCCAAATACAGTCACACTGGAGATTAAACCTTCAACATATGAGTTTTGAGGGGACACAATTCAGTTCATAACACATACTCTTATTGTAAGCCCACCAAGGTGGAGTAGTTTAAACAGAACACATGGTATTAAGGGAGCCTCAAACTAGAATCAAAATTAACTTCTAAGAATAAAATTAGAAAGATTTCTAATATAATCTATGCATTCTACAGGGGCAAAATGATGTGTGTACCAGGATATTTGTTGTGTTATTTGTAGAAGGAAAAAAAATGGAAACCTTTAAAGATCCATCTAAGGAAGACTTTTAGTTAAGTTACAGTACATAGATGAAAAAGAATAAAATGTAGCCATGAACAAAAATAAAGCAGCTGTCTATGTACTACTTTCAAAGTGAGGAACAGAATGGTAAACTACGCTTTAGAACAGGTGTCCCCAGCCCCAGGGCCACAGACGGCTGCCTGTTAGGAACCAGGCCACACAGCAGGAGGTGAGCAGCAGGTAAGTGAGCGAAGCTTCATCTGCTGTTCTCCAACGCTCCCATTACGGCCTGAACAACCCCCTCTGCCCGCCCTGTCTGTGGAAAAATTGTCTTCCAGGAAACCTTGAAACCTGGTGCCGAAAAGGTCAGGGACCGCTGCTTTAGAAAGATACTCAAGATAATGACAAGGGAGGGGAATTGGGTGGCTGAAGAACAGGAGAGGGAGGGAAATTTATTTTTCACTGTTTGTCTTTTTTTGTACATTAAAATTTTTGCACCATTTTTTTCAGAGGAAAAAAAAAAGTCATGATGACGTCGGTTCATGAAGAAATAATCCAAAGAAACTGCCTGGCGATGTATGATTAAGGAGATTCAGGAACACCTGAAATCTGATTAGATAGTGATGGGTGTAACCTCAGGGAGGTATGACTGGGACGAGTTTACAGCTAAGACACTTAAAATTGATGCTGTCTTTGAAGAACTAGTTAAAATGAGCTGTTGCCATCTTAGCCACACTTTAAAAAAGTGGCACAGGTAGTATATGAATACAAGACTGGCAAAAGTCAAACAATATAGAAGTTTATGAAGTATGAAGCAAGATGTCTGTCCCATTCCTGTCCCTGCAGACGACTGTCTTTTTTCATTTAAGTAGAGATATTTTCACATTCAGAAGCATATCTTATTGATTTTTATTTTTTTGGAATAGCAGTGAAATCAAGAAAGAGACTCCAACAAGAGTCAGGTCTCTTCTGGGCACCCCACCAATCAGCTTCGCTGACATTATTTGGTGATATTATTCTATTTTTCCACACCCCTCAAACTTTGACATGAACAACGTGAATTGAATATTAGCATTTCTGTTTAAAATTCATTGTCATTTGAAGGCTTCTCCTGACCAAGTCTCTATGCGATCTGGTCCTTGGCTACTGGCTTCTAGTGCTCTCCCTCACTCTGTGCTCCAGGCAGTCTGTTTGTTAATCTTCCCTGCCTCAGGGCCTTTGCACCTACTGTTCCATCTTCCTAGAACACACTTTCCCTAGATTTTTGCACTTCTGGCCCCTTGTCATCCTTCAGTCAAAAGCTACTTCCTCAGAGATGCCTTCTGCCCTTGCTCTGTTTGACTGTCATCATAACATTTCTCATATACTGAAATGATAGGAATTTGCCTTTTATGGTCTGATACCCCCCATATTTAGTGCAAGTGTCATGAGAGTCTGGTTTAGTGCTATGTCTCCAGAACCAGGAATAACTTGTGCTGGTCACTCAATACAAATCAGTAGAGTGAAAAAAAGAAAAAGAACGAGTAACTGAATGTCTGTAGAGATTGGACTAGTGTTACCGAACTCAGGTCTGGCTGCTTGCTGCTTGAAAATCAATACCCAAGAGAGGCAAATGTTGGTAGAAAGGAAAGTTGCTTTTAATCAGAATCCTGGCAATCTGGGGAGATGGTGGACTCAGTGTCCCCCAGAAACCACCTCCAAAGATTCTGCTCAGCCATGAAAGTTTTTAAAAGGAAAAAGAGAAGTGATCTCAGTTAGTCATTGAGATAAGGGGTCAGAGTTGTCATTCCCCACTGTGTGCAGGCTTGTCGACTTCTTGCAATCTTTCTCTTGATGCTGTTTTGTTCACACAGTTTTTTCACGAGATGACTGAAGCGGGAGGTAGGGAAGAGATCTGGTCATCTGTTAATTACTTATTCTTCATTTCTACTTCTGTGATCTATGGAAAGAACTAACAGGTTAGTCAAAGTATTGTGTGATCAAAAGATTTGAAAGGTGTGCTAGGGCCAGAGATGAGTGGAGCTTGGAGGCGCCTGGTTTAAGGTTCATGACAAGACAAAAGGGCCCTCCTGCAGAGAGCTCTTTCCTGCAAAAGGCTCTTTCCTGCCAAAAAGAGGAAGAGTCCGATTTCCTGATTGCTCAAGTACCAATGCCTTCAAGACCTTCCTCAGCCTTTTTTCTGAATTTAATTTTTTCAATTTCTCTTCGTTCAATCTATATTTGCATTAACTCACACACTTTCTTCCACTATTTCTGATGTCAAGAATTCGATAAAAAAAAAAAAAAAAAGAATTCGATGATTTTTCTCCACCTGGAATATGCTTTCTGCCATCACCAAATTTACAAAGTCAATTTGTTTTTTTGTTTTTAAAATTTATTTATTTATTTATTTTATTTTTGGCTGCGTTGGGTCTTCGTTGCTGCACGCGGGCTTTCTCTAGTTGCGGTGAGCGGGGGCTACTCTTCATTGCGATGCGTGGGCTTCTCATTGCAGTGGCTTCTCTTGTTGCGGAGCATGGGTTCTAGGCACGTGGACTTCAGTAGTTGCAGCATGTGGGCTCCGTAGTTGTGGCTCGCGGGCTCTAGATCGCAGGCTCAATAGTTGTGATGCACAGGCTTAGCTGCTCTGCGGCATGTGGGGTCTTCCCGGACCAGGGCTTGAACCCGTGTCCCCTGCATTGGCAGGTGGGTTCTTAACCACTGCGCTACCAGGGAAGTCCCTACAAAGTCAATTTGAAGTGCTCTCTCCGCCTTTCATAATGTGCTGGGGTACAAGGCATCACTCTTGTCTCTTATAGCCTTTCGCCTGGCCCACTCTCAGGGCACTTGTTATATTCTGCTGTAGATGAGCATTGTATAGGTTGAATGGTGTCTTCCTCCCTCAAAAATTCATATGTTGAAGTCCCAACCCCCCAGGACCTCAGAATGTGACCTTATTTAGAAATAGGGTCATTGTAGATGTAATTAGCTGAGATGAGGTCATACTGGAGTAGGGTGAGCCCCTAATTCAATAGGACTGGTGTCCTTATAAGAAGATGGCCATATGAAGACAGACGCACAGGAAGAACACCACGTGATAACGAAGGCAGAGATTGGTGTTATGCAGCTTCAAGCCAAGGAATGCCAAAGATAGCCAGAAAACCACCAGAAGCTAGGAAGAGGCAAGGAAGGATCCTCTCCTACAGGTTTCAGAGGGAGTATGGTCCTGCAGGCACCTTGATTTCAGACTTCTGGCCTCCAGAACTGTGAAACAATAAATTTCTGTTGTTTTCACTCACCCAGTTTGCGGCACTTTGTTACAGCAAACCTAGGAAATTATAGGGGTTGAATATCCTGCATTTAAGAGTGGTATATAAAGAACTGCTATTGATTTCTTCTATTTGGTCCTACATCTGGTCACCTTTCTGAGCTCTCTTATTAGATCTAATGATTTATCACTTGGTTCTATTAATATTTCTAGGCATCCGGTATTGTTTCTGACAGTAACTAGAATACAGCTAAAGTCTCTTTGTTAAACATAATGTTTGTTGTAAGTTAACTAGACATTTCTAGGTGGATAAGAGATATTCTTTTCATAAACCATAAACAGCTTTCAAATTTTATGAAATTTTTTTTCTGCATAAAAAAATTGAGATAGTCTTTTAAATTTTCTCCTTCAATCTAGTGAATTAGTGAATTTTATAAGTGGAATGTCGCTACACATTTCTCCTCTGGCATGACCCTTAGTTTGGAATCAATTTTACATTCTTCTCATAAAATGATGAAGGCAGCTTTCACTTTTTTTTTCTATTTTCTAACATAAAATTTTAAGGAAGGAATTAAGTATTTTAAAGAATTTGGTAGGTTTATCTAAGAAAGAGGATTTTGAAAATGTATGTATTTGCTTATAATTTTCAAAAAGTGCAAAGTAAATTAAAAAGTTAAAAACATTGATTCCCAATTTGGAGAAAGAGGGAACAGAAGTTGCACTTTTCTGAACATATCTTGTTCTGTGCATTTGACTTTGGAACCATGTGAATATTTTACATAATTATTCAGCACAGTTAACACTTGAAATTGAAAGTAAATGAAACAGATGAGCTTAAATGTGAATTGAGTAGGCAGCCTAACCACACAGAAACTATTGCAAGTGACTTTAAAGCATAGTAGTTTATTTGACTTGTACATCTCTAGTGAAATGTACTCTAAGCACAAAAGGACTACAAAACCAAACAAAACTGGTGTTCGGTGAACAATTTTTGGTGGTGGTTTGGTATTGTTTGGTGGTGGTTTGGTATTGTTAGGTTGTGTATGTGCTATGGGATAAAACAAATGAGTACTTATGTAAGTACAGTTGGTAAAACCTCTGTAGTCTTGATTTTGAATGAGAAGTATCTATACGAAGTAATGGGATATTTAAATTGTCCTACTCTGTCCACCGAGAAGATCTAGAAACAGTGATCAGCCTACTAGCAATGAATGCTCCTAGGGCATAGACTGTGGTCTCTAAATACCATTTTCTTCTAAAAAGCTGTTAAGAGGACTTAGGAACCAACTTAGAGAGGTTCCCACTGGCCGAATGTAAGACAGTTGTTTGAGTATTAATAAGAATGTTATGGCAATGAATTGAAGTGTTAATTATGTTTAAACCTATGAGTTCACAATGACAATTAAACAAAACCAAACCAACCTATTGATCATACTTTGGAAGATGCTAGGGAACCAACTGATTATTTTGAAAACTACTAGTAAATAAGCATTTATCCTGACTTTCCTTTATGAACTGTATCTCAGGGTTATCAAGTAGTTGACAAGGGGTTTCTTTTTTAATAGACAAATATTCCTACTACTAATGGAAAAAGAAATGACAAAATTAGAATATCACCATTTTTCATCTTGCAATGAAATCATGGATTTGGGCAATAAGTGTCAATGGCTAATATCAATATTAAGGGGTATCAAAGGCTGATAAAAATCACAAACATGAGATAACCAACAGTATGTGCCACAAACCTCCTATAATATTCTTACAGAAAATATTGAACTTAAATATGATCACGCTGGAAATCTAATTGCCAACTTATAGGAGATACAGAGCACAAGAGAACAAGCTAAATAATACCATGAAGACACAATAATAAAAATCCAGATGGTGGGGAACTCCACAGTACAAGCAACCCAGTGTCTTCAACAAATAATTACAAGGAAAACAAAAAAGGATAGGGAGTGGCTATAATTTTAAAAAGATTTGGACAACATATTGACCAATTGTAATATGCGATCTTGTTTGGATCCTGATTTAAACTAACCCACTATCTATCTATCTATGCACATATATACAAACACACAGATATATATATACATACATATACGTATATATAGTTATATAGCTATATATGTATACCTTCTTTTTTGGTGTGATAATTTAGTTAAAAAAGACTTCTTATCTTTTAGAGCTACTTAATAAAATAATTTTAGAATGACTTCTACTACAAGGATGTGACATATAAAGTGTGAGATTGGTTTCAGAATAATCTGGGGGAAGATGAATGAATTAGGTTATACAGGAAACAAAGTTATCTATGAGATAGTAATTATTAAAACTGTCTACTACTGCCTGCAGTTGATTTTTTCCCTCTCTCTTTCCTTTCCTTCTCTCCCTTCCTTCTTTCACTCCTTTTCTTCCTTCCTTTCTTCCTTTCTTTCTTTCTCTCTCTCTCTTTCTTGGTCATTGTAAACATTTAAATCTCTACTTTGTAGGAATTTGAGCAGAGGATTGAAGTGTTATGATTTATGTTTTAAAATGATCACCCAGGACACTTTGTTGCAAGTGTACTATGGGTAGGTAGATGGGGGCCAAGTGGAGAAGCAGAGAGACCAGTTGGGAGGCTCTATAATAATTCAGGTGAGAGATGAAGCACGAGAGACAAAAAGTAGAAGTGGACAGCTTTTGGATAGAGTTTGAGACTAGAGACAGGGTTTGCTAGAAGATGGACTCAGGTGTGAGAAATATAGAAAAGTTCAGAATGACTTTGAGGGTGTTGGCTTGATAAACTCACAGTAACTTTTTTTGTGCAGAGGAGAAAACTGAGGCATGAAGCTATTCTGTAACTTTCCTGGAGTCACACATCTCATAGCTGTTGTCCAGTGTTTGGACCAGGCAGCCAGACCTCAGTGACCCCTCTTCACCACTATTCTATTTTAATTTTCACCTCCAATTTCTTCATTTCTTACAGTGTTATTTTGGACGTGTCATAATTCTCCTCAAGCCTTTCCTCTTCTTGTTGAATACTTCCTCCAAGAATATTTTCACTACTGGGTTTTTTGTGTGTGTGTGTGTGACAAAACTTCTAAGATCTTGTGTGCCTGAGAATATTCCACTGTTACTTTTGAATGAAAATTTAACTAGACATAAAATTCTGGATTCAAAAAGTTTCTTTTCAAAATTTTAAATCAGTACCTGTTTGTATTTTTGCTACCAGTGTTGCTGTTTAGAAGTATGATGTAAATTTCATTTTTTTTTTTTTTGTGGGTGCTGTCACCATTTCTGTTCCACAGTAATGATGGTCTTAGTCAATGCTACTAAGACAAGGAAAAATATATGAGAGGGATAAAGATCAAAATGGAAAAAACAAATCATCATTGTTTGTGGATAATATAATTGTGTCTCTAGTAAACCAGGGTGAACCTCCAACCCCTGAATAAGATGGAAATGTTGCTGGAAATTGACATAAAAATTAATATTGTTTTATACATCAGCAACAACCAACAAAAATGCAATAGGGAAAAAAACACCTTTTACTATTCTCACAAAAGCTGTAAGTATCTAAGAATAAATTTAGAGAAAATGTGGAAGACCATCACTGGGAAAATAACAAAATATTTAAAGGGCATAAAAGAAAACCTGAACTAACAAAGCAATATGCAAGGTTCATGGATGAAAAGAGGATGGTTTTGTCAGGATGTCTGTTTTCTCTCAGATAAATATATAATTTTAATGTAATTCCAAAACAAAATTTCAACAGATTTTTTTAAGGTATATATAAAACCCAACCAAAGATAATTTTAAAAATGCCTAGAACCCAACAGAAAAAAAATCAAATAAACTATATATATGGACCATTTACAGAAAAGGAAATTCAAATAAAATAATTTCCAATCTTAAGGAAATTCAAGTTAAAACTGTAATGACATGCCATATTATACCTCTCAGATTAGAGTGAGTGTGTGTGAGTGGGGGAGAGAGGAGAGATTCTAGTTAGTAAAGATTCAAGGAAACAGTAGCTATCGTACACTGTTGGGAGTATAAATTGATACAACCACATTTTGGAAAGCAACTTGGCAATATCTTTTCTCTTGTGCATACAGTCCAAATCAGCAATTAAATTTTAAGTTCATGTTTCAAAATAACTTTTAAATTTATACAAGAAAATATGTACAAAGATATTTATTGCAGCAATATGTATAATGGCACAATTTGAATGAAAAATTCCTAAACAAATGGCAATATTTTCGTATGATGGACTACTATATAACAAATACAGATCCTGTATTAAATTACATCCTGATAAACCTATTGTAAGTTGAAAATATCATACACTGAAATACATTTAGTACACCTAACCTACTGAACATCATAGCTTAGCCTAGCCTACCTTAAACATTCTCAGAACTCTTACATTAGCCTACAGTTGGGCTAACACAAAACCTATTTTATAATAAAGTGTTGACTATCTCATGTAATTGATTGAATACAGTACTGAACGTGGAAAACAGAATGGTCATGTGTATGACTGACTTGGAGCTGGGGCTTGATGCCACATGAGAGGATACTGAGTATGGTAGAGTAGATCACTAGCCTGGGAAAAGAGTACAATTCAAAATTCAAAATAGGATTTCTGCTGAATACGTATTGCTTTCGCACCATCCCAAGGTCAGAAGATTATAAATTAAACCATCTTAAATCAGGTACCATCTGTAGTCAACTAAGTCAACATGGATAAAGACCTCAGAAACAACGAGTAAATACAGGAAGACGTAGCATTATACAATTTATGTAAATTTAAATGGCATATAAGACCTTCCTCAACATTACTATACACTGGCATGGATACATATGCACACTATAAAGTTATTTTTAGAATTATTTTTAAAATGAGAAAGACACAGCAACTTTATGATTGTCTTTGTGGTCCATGAAAGAATCAGTTAGTCTGGTTTATTGAGAAGGGGTTACAGTCTAGTGCCCCTTCTTGCAAAAGTCATCTACCAAACAAACTTCTAAAAACTTTTTTTAAAGTACATACTTTAAACACTAAGGATACAATGTTAAATGGGTTTCATAACTCTCTCTGCCTGACTTTGATTGGCAGGAAGCCTAAAAACTTTTTATTGACTCTAGTGGTGGGTAGCACTAAATAATGTATATTTCTCTGTATTAATCTCTCCTCTTAGCTTTGATTTACACACTATATTTTCCCTTTGCCATTACTTTTTCAACTCTTTATCTTTCTGTGTGTTTTCTGAAAGCTCTCTCAAGTCCTTTGTGAAATAAAATGGAACATAAATAAGCAAGAAAGAAAATAAGCAATCAACAAAAGCCATCTTCACTTGAGCCAAGAAAAATGTTGGTGGTTTACTTTTCTTTGCTGTTGCTTCCCAAGAATTCAGCTTCTCCAATTGGTTCCTACTGATCCACCCTGAGATC